>NC_138298.1:11017500-11610000 GCF_965601325.2 Salmo salar
GGTTCAGGTTAACAAAGCATATAGAAGTAGACTAATTCCACAAGGACTAAGCTGATCATTCTGTAGATGGAGAAGATAAATCCAACTTAAACAAATGGGTTATTGCTTTTTGTATGACCCCTATCTCTTCTCATTTGTATCTATTAAGGAGGATACACAAAAGCATACCAAGTGTACAACATTCTTGTAAAGTAGCGGCCATTTTAGTTGATTGGCCACAGCTGGAGCATGGGATAAAAATAAGTTTGGCTGCATTATGACAGCTTTTTCTTATTGAAGGCAATTTCTAAGTTTGTCCACTCTATACATTTCCCCCTCTTTGTTTTATTGCAGGAGAAGGGGCTTTTCAGGACATTCTGGCTTTTGGGAGAAGACCAACGAAAATGTTATGTTTTCTGTCATTTGATTTGGTCCGTCTCTCAGAAGTAAAAACAAAATCTCATATATTATAATTTTTTTTGTGGTTGCAATTAGTAGTTTGAGTACAATGTCAATGATCACTGACCAAATGCTTATTCTTCCAAAAACTGATGTAATATCAAAGCTATCACCATTCCAATTCTTGGATGTTGTGTAATGTACAGTATTTTCTCTGCTTTTGTTTTTTATGGCTTCTTATTTATTGGTTCACCTTTAAAGAGCCAACTCTATTCACTAGAGGTTTTATATATTTCTACATTTTATATATATACAATAAATGTTTTTAAAATCTTATATAGGCACCAAAAAAAACAATCACGCTCACTGCTTTGTGTGTTCACAATACTTTACAAGGGCATGATAAAACTTTTTTTTTTAATTAACTATTTCACAAATGATTTTCAGACTCTAGTAGAGTGGAACATTTATGTTATGTGATCCACTACATTTCTCACAGCATTTCTTTCTTTATTTGTTTACAACCAATTTGGATAGATTAAGCAACTAATGGAACTCTTTTATTGCGCAGTGATAATGGTCATTTCACTCTGTACCAGAGAGATAAGCTAGTTCAGCTTAGTTCATTTCCTAAAGGGGTGCAGCCTATGTCAGCACATTTTAATGGAAAAAAACCCATTCTTTATCATTGTTTTGACTCAGTGGCAGATCGTTTAGGAGAGATCAATCGTTAGAAGGACTAAATTAGACTTGACAATAGCAGGCCATTCAGGCCATTGACCGAAAGCGCGCGCACACACACACACACACACACACACACACACACACACACACACACACACACACACACACACACACACACACACACACACACACACACACACACATATATGCACACACTCCCCTACTCTCCTCTCAAGTACCCACCTAGGACCAGCTTGGCCATTAGGGCCACTACTAAAAGCTCTGGAGAATGCAGTCTCTTAATTACCGCCTTGAAATGGCTTTGAAGATTGGATCTTAATGTTGTTTCAAATTACAGTTGTTAAAATTAACTTCTTTTGATGCAACATTCTTCTCTCTTGGCCTTCGCTGCTGGGTTCAATGTGGCAAAACAAAATGAAGGACTTTGTTCCTGTCCCATGTTATTTTGGTTTCTGTCAACGTGGTTTCATCCGACCATGCATCACCTTTCAAGAGTCATGATTTTCCAGGAAACTAGTGACTGACAATAAAATGAGTCATTTTAAAGAAGCTCTATGGGAAATTTAAACAGATCAGCCAGGAGGTTTTGAGCTTGCCAATAGTTAGGGTATGCATGCTGGGAAAACAACAATTAGAATTGGCATGCACTGTGAAACGTTTAGTTTTACACTAGATTTGGCTTGCATTTTGGATAGCAGCCGGATGCTATATTGATTACTATGGCAAGTTAAGATGATGCCAGCTGCTATGTGACGTCCATAGACCATTTCTAAAGGGGAAATGACTTGTAAACTTTTACTTCCTGGTCCTCCTTCCTGTGATTGGCTTCCCTGAAATGGGATGCTTTCAAAATGGCACCCTATTACCTCAGCCTATAAATTGGAAGCACCGTATAAGGAATCAAAAGTAGTGCACTTGAAAGGGAATATAGTGCCATTTGGAACGCAGACATAGTCCTACTGATGCAACTAAACTCTTAAGTCAGCGTTTCCCAAACTCGGTCCTGGGGACCCCAAGGGGAGCACCTTTTGGTTTTTGCCCTAGCTGATAATGAACTCATCAAGCTTTGATTATTTGAATCAGCTGTGTAGTGTTTGAGCAAAAACCAAAACGTGTACCACTTGGGGTCTCATTTTGGGAAACGCTGTCCTAAGTACAGTGAGTGAGGAGGGACAAATGAGAGACCGATAAAGGTTAAAACCCTTACAAAATTGACTCATAACAGATGGCTTTAAAGGTTGCTTTGCATGCTTGTAGATTGTCCATTGAAAAGGTGGTCCCAGTGTGTCATAGTCTAAGGTTCTTTTATTGATGTAAAATGCCAGGCTTTGTATTTCTTAAAGCGCTGCGTTCACCCTCAGTGTGACTATTTAAAGGTGAACTCTCTTTCTCCGTTCGTCTACTGTTGTGGTCTGGTCTGGTCAGGTCTCAAACCTTTATTAAACATTTATCAAACATATTTTTCATAAATGTTTTATTAAACATGAACCTTTATTAAACATTTACCCCCCTTTAATGTGTGTTATTTGATGTGTGTTCTTCAAAATATTTACAGTATGTTAATAGGGAACATTATTGCACCGACTATTGTTGTTTAGAGACGAGGACCAGTCTTCTATTATCCTTGATTCAAGACAGGTTTTTAGTCTGTGGAGTTGACGTTTTAAACGCATTAGGTGTCGGGTGGTACAGTACATCTAGTGTCCTGCCGAAATAACACATTATTCCCTTCATACCCATAGGACTCTGGTTCAAAGTAGTGCACTATGTAGGGTGCCATTCGGGACACAGGCCTAATAAAACTATTAATAATAAGTACATGGAAGACCTATTATGGAAGTGTATCAAAGGAACGACTGCGGTGCATTCTGCATGCAGGACTTCCTTTTAATTGAGTATCATTCAATTATTGATTTAGATACTTTAAAGTCGAACATTGTGTTTTAATACACGCAAATGTCTATTTTAAAGCATCCCGACTTCATTAAGAGAACGCAGATGAGGACGAATGAATCCCTAATAAACAATCTCATGAATATTGAATTGGTCTCCATAGCAATAGCAGTGAAATATGACCCCTCTGTGGACAGTGAGACGCTCACGAACATGATGGTGTTCTCCACAACTCTCACAAGACTCATCTGAAGGTCCTGATACCTGTTAAAAAAAATGAATGGAAGCATGTATGGAGATAGTTCAGTGCCTAAAATAAGGGGATAAATAATCTTGATATTTCTTGTATCTCTCAGATAAGACTGACACTTCAGAACAAACTTCCTTTTGATTTTGGAGGGGATTATCTGAAGTTCGATGTAGTGAATCTGTTATTCAATGCGCTTCTATTGGCTAATAACAGAAATGCCCAATAAAAATGTTCATCCAATAATTTTGGGATATTTTTTTCTTCTTAAAATTCAAATAGCTAAATGATCCTTGGTATGACCATCTTGAAACAATTCCATATGTTAGACTGGGTCATGGTGCCCTGTCTCTGCCTCGAGTAACAGTCAGACACAATTTGACCTGGGTTCAAATCATACTTGTTTTCTTTCATGCGAGTTTGATTGAGCACTTTTGGAATAGTCCCAAAAGTGCAAAGTCCCTTCCCATCCTGCACTCTAGGCAGTTTAAATCAAATATTCAAAGTGTTTGGAAGAAAACAGATACTACAGAACTCCACTGTAAGCCATTAATTTCTTGTGGCAGACAACTGATGGCCCTTTAACAATTAGAGTGTCACAACTTCCTCCGAAGTCGGTCCCTCTCTTTGTTCGGGCGATGTTCGGCGGTCGACGTCAACGGTCTTCTAGCCATCGCCGATCCACCTTTCATTTTCCATTTGTTTTGTCTTGTCTTCCCACACACCTGGTTTCAATCCCATCAATTACATGTTGTGTTCTCCACATGTCCTTGTCCGGTATTGTTGATTGTAAGAGTTTGTGCACGTTATGTCTGGCGTGCGAAGGATTTCGTCCCATTGTATTTATTTATTGTTTTTGTTCACTGGGATTTTATGATTAAACTGCACCGTTGTAACACAGTCAGGCGCTCTCCTGCGCCTGACTTCTCTTCCGCCAGTACGCACGCATTACATAGAGGTCATTTTGGGGCAGTTCTTTTGGGGTTAAGGGTTGAGAGGATTTTGTGATTGGCTGTGAGGGCTTTTTCTGGGACTCACAGAAACAATTAGGTGCCATTGTTGTGAGAAAGGCCCCATCTTGAGGCACAAAATTCCATGCAGTTACTGTACATCATTACAAGTGACCAAGATTTGAACCCAGATCTTCTGCGCACCAGTAGAACACATAAGCCTTTTAGCCAAAGCAAGGTAAGGTAAGGTTCCTTGAGCATGGTTTACTCCACCAACTCGCCTCTGTTACATCAGTTGCACATTGACAACATCAACATTTCTTCCCCACCATAAACCTCATGCTGCCTCTTCCTATAATAATATGCGCGATCATGTTCTTGATTAAACAGCCAGGCCAATTAAACCTCCTTGAGTGAACATAACAAATCGCCCATCGCCCAAGAATCCAACCACGTCCTCCCTTTTCAAAAGCAACAGATGTGCCCGCCGACTGTCGCTCCTCTCTTCCTCACCTTTCCTCTCCTCTCCGCTGCAGAGGGAAACACTCACATTACACATATGAATGACTGGTCTGAAAAAACACTAGTCGGGCAAGCGGGAAAAAAAGCCTTTTATCCCTGCTTAATTAAAAACTCTCAGCATGGTTAATTAATTCAAATACATCCACCATGCTACACTTGAGAGACAGAAAGCGGTCCATGTAGCCCTGGCTGAGATAGAGAACCCAGGTATGTAGAATAGGGGTGAGAAAATTGGCTCCACTTTAATGCATTACTGGGGAGATGAAAGAAGAGCGGGAGAGCCAGGCTACATACCAAAGGCACCCTATTCCCTAAATAGTGCACTGCTTTTGACCCGGGCCCTAGTTAAAGGTAGTGTACTATATAGGTAATAGGATTCGATTTGGAACGCAGGCTTTGTCTAGTGGTGGGAGGACAGCAGGGATGGTAGGTACCTCTATCAGATACTCAGGTAGTCACCCACTATGCATTTATGCTCTTGTAACAGGGTGGTTTGGAACCACGCTCAAGTGAAGTGTAACCTTGCCTGAGACCTGAAGACTTGCATTGGCTCCCAGAGCTAATGCCTTGGCTTTAACTCTGTGGGCTAATATAGTCTTGCGGGTAGTAGTCTTGTACAGTATGTGAGTCACTCCCATCCTCTTGTAACGTGGCAGATTTGCCTCATCTGGTAGAATCAAGGTGATAGAATCAGGGATGTAGCAAAGTTGTCTTTAACAGAGGGATGAAAGAGAGAGACAAATGTCGGTATTAGCATCACAATGCCCAACCCTGCGTTCCCCCCGCCCACCTCCCTTCCGTTACCCAGCCACCCTTTTGTGTACGATGACGGGACAGTCTCAGTTTACCCTGATTAGCGCATCACGCCTTATCATTAGAGCGATACACTCCTCTGCATCTCCTCGTCCCTTCATCACGGTGAGAGATGAGAGATAAAAAAGGAACCAGACACCTGCTGTCCTGTGATGTGCAGCATGGCGAAATGAGGACGGACGACCAACCATCTCACTCACAGGTGAGTACTATCGTCCCTTACTGTGTTGTCACGCTTTTCCTCTTTTCTAAAAGGTGTTTGTGCTAGGCATTCTTTTGTAGATAAAATGTATTCAAATCAAGAGTTGGATGAATTGGAATTCGTCTCTAATGACTACAGATGGTATCTGAATAATTTAACTCTATCATGACTGCAGATTAAAATTAGCCGGCTGGTTAAATCTGGCAAATTCATATACATTAGGATGAATGTACAAAGTTACAGTTTACAGCTTTTTTACACATTTGATAACACCATCACTAGCTCTTTTTTAAACTGTTTTTCACATTGGTTAAACTGTATGATATTGGTTAGACATGTGTAATGTGTGCTTTGCCATTGTCTTGCTTTGGTTCACTGTCTTTTTCTCACTGTGGCATACCATGCAGTTTTGGAGCAGTGCACTCTTTGACAATATTATTTTCTATATTTATTGTCACATTTAGTCCCAGTTTATATCAATATCAGTTTCCACATTTCCTCAATGAATTACACAATCCACAGCCATACATGTGAATTGACCCCTGGTGAACATTCAGCATTTTTAATCTGTGATAAATCTGTCAGCAATGAATGTAATAAAACTCATATAAACCGGCCAGGAGTCAAATTATGATTCATTTGAATGAATCATTTTCAATTATTACTAAACCCACATGCTACCCTTCTGACATAAAGATATCAAGTGATACTCTCAAAATGATAAATTGTGGATTTACAGTACAGTAATGATAAATATACTGCTAGACAATTTGGAACAAACCCTCACTCCCAAAAGAAAGTGAAGTCAAAACATACTTGGCAAATCTACTGGCAGAGCAAATCATTAAGATTGACTCCCCTAATCTGTTTATTTTGGAAAATGCCATAGGAGTGCTCGTACAAAAATAACATGCCTCAAAAGTGCAATAATAGGCTAACTCCACTCCAAGGTCTTATTCACAAGGCACAAAACAGAAGAAACCTGACTGAAATGGGATGATACGTTTTCTTTTTCTGTTGCACAATCTTTTGAAACGCTGTACCCTAATGAACAACTGCAACATACAATCCCTCTGCTTTTGAATGTGTGGATAGATTAAAAGGGATGAACAGGAAGTGATCAGTGTCAATCCATAGTAAGGATTAGAGATAGAAGCTAAACAAATAGAGGACATCCAAAATCGGCTTCTCATCCCAGAGGGATTAAAGTGGGGAGATATGTGCTGTCCACTCCAATGGATTTTATTAAGCTTCAGGCTATTATGGGTTTTATATAGACTAATTGAGTGTTGCACTCCTCTGATCATGGAAAGTAAATGTGTAATGTTGGTGGTTGTTCGCAACGTTGCATCGAATCTTCTCTGCAGTGTGTCACGAACCGGACAGAGTGGGAGGGTCGTCACAAGTGTTTCTCAAAGGATGCAGATATATGGACACAACACTCGACAGACAGGAAGACCAGCCTGATTACTACAAACACACTGCGATTTTGGAGTCTGATAAGGTCCTGAGAACATCGATATATGCCTTCTTCGGCACTCCAAAAAAATTGAGAGAGATTTCCCAGCAATGGGCGCCAGCTCGTTCTGAGCCGAAGTGCGCTGCTTAGAACACCATACCACCGCAGTTCACAATGTTGTAGCAAGCCGCGAGAATACTTGATGATAGTTGATGGTAATAGCGCCTCCTTTTTAGTTATTTTGTTTTAAGCCTTCCCCAAACCATAGCCCTAACCTTTTAACGACTCAGAATGAATACATACATGTAACTCTTTGAAAACAAACCAAAGTATATTGGTCGCCTACACAGATTTGCAGATGATATCGCAGGCGCAGTGACATGCTTGTGTTTCTCGCTCCAACAGTTCAGTAATAAAATAAAACAATAGAAAAACTATACACATAATCACCCCCTCAAAAAAAAAAGAAAGACATCAGATTGAGCAATGTCAGAATGTGGAATATATATATATATTATATGTATTATATATGTGTATATGTATAGAATGGTGTGTATAGACAATATGGACAGTATATGAATAGAAAAGGTGTGTACAGCAGTAGTTATATAGGATGAGCCATGACTAGAATACAATATATACATATAAAGTGTGTAAAACAGTAGGTACACATTATTAAAGTGACCAGTGTTCAATGACTCAGTTTCTGTTTTAACCCTGTAACCACAAGTCAAAAATAGATGTTCATCCATAATAAACTCAGCAAAAAAGAAACGTCGCTTTTTTAGGAAACTGTCTTTCAAAGATAATTCGTAAAAATCCAAATAACTTCACAGATCTTCATTGTAAAGGGTTTAAACACTGTTTCCCATGCTTGTTCAATGACCCATAAACAATTAATGAACATGCACCTGTGGAACGGTCGTTAAGACACTAACAGCTTACAGACGGTAGGCAATTAAGGTCACAGTTATGAAAACTTAGGACACTAAAGAGGCCTTTCTACTGACCCTGAAAAACACCAAAAGAAAGATGCCCAGGGTCCCTGCTCATCTAAATGAACATGCCTTAGGCATGCTGCAAGGAGGCATGAGGACTGCAGATGTGGCCAGGGCAATAAATTGCAATGTCCGTACTGTGAGACGCCTAAGACAGCGCTATATGGGAGACAGGACGGACAGCTGATCGTCCTCGCAGTGGCAGACCACGTGTAACAACACCCGCACAGGATAGGTACATCAGACCATCACACCTGCGGGACAGGCACAGGATGGCAACAACAGCTGCCCGAGTTACACCAGGAACGCACAATCCCTCCATCAGTGCTCAAACTGTCTGCAATAGGCTGAGAGAGGCTGGACTGAGGGCTTGCAGGCCTGTTGTAAGGCAGGGCCTCACCAGACATCACCGGCAACAATGTCGCCTATGGGCACAAACCCACCGTCGCTGGACCAGACAGGGCTAGCAAAAAGTGCTCTTCACTGACGAGTTACGGTTTTGTCTCACCAGAGGTGATGGTCGGATTTGCGTTTATCGTCGAAGGAATGAGTGATATACCGAGGCCTGTACTCTGGAGCAGGATCGATTGTGAGGTGGAGGGTCCATCATGGTCTGGTGCGGTGTGTCACTGAGCTTGTTGTCATTGCAGCTTGTTGTCATTGCAGGCAATCTCAACGCTGTGCTTTACAGGGAAGACATCCTCCTCCTTCATGTGGTACCCTTCCTGCAGGCTCACCCAGACATGACCCTCCAGCATGACAATGCCACCAGCCATACTGCTCATTTTGTGCCTGATTTCCTGCAAGACAGGAATGTCAATGTTCTGCCATGGCCAGCGAAGAGCCCGGATCTCAATCCCGTTGAGCACGTCTGGGACCTGTTGGATCGGAGGGTGAGGGCTAGGGCCATTCCCCCCAGAAATATCCGGGAACTTGCAGGTGCCTTGGTGGAAGAGTGGGGTAATATCTCACAGCAAGAACTGGCAAATCTGGTGCAGTCCATGAGGAGGAGATGCACTGCAGTACTTAATGCACCAGATACTGACTGTTACTTTTGATTTTGACCCTCCCTTTGATCAGGGACACGTTATTCAATTTCTCTTAGTCACATATCTGTGGAACTTGTTCAGTTTATGTCTCAGTTGTTGAATCTTTTTATGTTCATACAAATATTTACAGTTATTTAGTTAATACGTTTGCTGAAAATAAACACAGTTGACAGTGAAAGGACATTTCTTTTTTTTACGTTTCTTCACGTTCTTCCAACCTCACAGAAAGACACGCACAAACGCACGCACCCACCCACACACACCCACACACATTCCCGGCTCCTGTTCTGTTCTGGTGTGTTCTGATGTTCTTACCTCCCCTCTTGACCACTCAGTAGTGGGCGCGGTGTTCTGCCTGTTTGTGTGTCTGTGTCTGTTCACACACCCCCTTCTTAGAAGACCAGAAGCAATAAGCAACCCTATGTGCACTTGGTAGAGTTATTATTATTATAGATTGTGCTCATACTGTGTGTTGAAGGTGTTTGTGTGAGGGGTGGTGTGTGGGGTGGGTGGTGACACAGGGTGGTGCATGTGTGTGTGTGTGTGCACTGTGTGGAGTCTGTCTGTCTGTGAAGTTGGAAGAACATAACATATTTCTGTAATCACATTGACCGAGATTCATCCCCCTTGATCCTGTGAACCAACGTCCAAAACTCCAAAGATCCATCATGTGCACTGGAAAGAGACAGCACATCGAGTTTAGTGGAGATGTTTTGCTCAGGGGTTGGTGTGGTTATTTAAGCTCTAACACTTCTGGAATAAGAGGGTAAAACTGTAACTTATTTCCATTTTTTTCAGAGAAGCGTCATTGATTTGACCCACTGATTTAATGACTGAGATAGAACTTTTCCGTAAATGTGGAGTCTGGGACAGTCCAAATCGACCTGCCATTACTTGTCCCACCAACATTCTCTGCCTGCGTCCCAAATGGCGCCCTATACCCTTTATAGTGGTGTGGGGCTCTAGTCAAAAGTCGTGCACTGTATAGGGAAGATGGTGACAATTGAGACAAGATATTCTCTGTGTCAGGCTGAAAACTTTGTTTATATTCTGTCTCATTGCCGAGCCAATATAAGTAGGTTATGCGGAGTTGCTTGATTTACAAATGCAGTGTGGGTTTAAGTATAAATAAGGAAAGGTGAGAACTTTCTGATAGAATCAGGTCAACGGTCATAAGATGAGAGGAATGGTGTTCCTTCCTGCTCTTTTGTCTCTTGTAAAAGCATGAATTCTGCTCATGAGAATGATGACAACGATGATGACCATGATGACCAGAATAGGAATGACAGCGTTGTTGATGGTGATGAGAAGGATGATGATGATGGTAGTAGTGGCAACAATATTCACAAGGATCGTGACAAAGATAAAGACGATGATGATGACAATGATGAAGGCCTTTGTTTTGATATGTTAATATGACTGACAGGAGCAGGGGATATTTCTTCACTCGGTCCCTACAACACTACAGTCCCTTTGGTGTTAATTAAAAAAACATTCTTACTGAACTAGAACCATTTCTCTATGCTTCCTCTGTTTAAGTCTCCGAAACAATGAACACCTCCAGCTGCTGCTTTCATACCACAGTAACTCGATGAGTTGCGTACCAAACGCCCATCTAAGTAATATTATGTTCACTGTGCATGATAATGTCTAACAGATCAGACATTATCACTGCAACAGCAAAGCAGTGCTAACCCTGCTTTCAATCAGCCCTTCTCAGGAATATAGTGTACATATTAGGACAGCTTGTGGACAGACGCTATCCGAATATGGACACCATACCTGACCACTAACAACCCACTCTACCAACCTGCCAGATAGGAAATCCCCAGAACACCCTGCAAATATCAGTTACGTTTAGGAGAGAAAAGAGTAGACTGCTTTGTGCCACAGTTAAATAGGTCCCCAAAGGGTTCAGTTGAAAGGTGTAAAATGGTATGCCTGTCTGTCTGTCACTGTGTGATTATGTTTCCTGCTGGATAGTTCCACTCCAACAGAACTGAAGACAGCTGTGTCCACAGTGGAATATTCTTGAAGGTTCCACTGGGGAAAAGGGAGCCCAGGGAAGGTCAAACAAAGTGCTTTCTTTTGCATTGTGCTTGACAGTTTTCCAAAATGGCTGCCTCCGAGTCCCACACAGGCATCATCCCGGCAAACATGACCCCATTGGCCCAATGTGTGTATTCTTTGGGCAAGGTGAGCACGGGCTAGCACACACCAAGCCCACACCAAGCTCACACCAGCCCAGCACGAGCTAGCTTAAGGCAATCCCACACCAGCCCAACACGGGCCAGCCCACACCAAGCCCAGCTAGAGGCGGGGGCACGTTAGAATCTTTGGGGGCGTGGTTTGCACTGAGTTCTTTTTGTGCAACCGTTACTGAGACTGTCGTTAAAGATTAAGTGTTGTGTTGTGTGACGGACATTTTGAATTTGTTTTATTTTGTACACTGCCAATGATGAAGTCGTCTTATTTAAAAATAGTTCAATTAGTGCATATGATATATGAGAAACTTAAAGGTAGACACCAGCTAAATTACTTTTCCACGAGCAGCATCGCAGATAATGAGATGAATTAGATGCAAGAGTTTGCTCTCACAGTCACACACATTATCTGCACATGTGCATGGGTTCGCTTCATGCTGTTCACACCGTGGTAGCCAGGGCACCAAAACAGAAGAGAAGTTGTGCCTCGTGCTTCAACGCTCTTAGATGTTACGGAAAATGACCCACTGAATTGATGCATTTAATTAAATTGTAATAAATAAATACATTCCTATTAAATAGCAAAGGCGCATTGACCCAATGTTGGCAGCATACATGGGGCTAATCATGCCAATGTGGGCATGTTTACTGGGAGGTGTCTCGCTGTTTGATTGTTTCTGATAAGTTTTGCCAACATTGTTCATTTGTAATTTCCTTTGCGCTGGTGAGGCTTGTAGATAAACTTGAGAGAGCATCTGGTTTTCCTCAGTTAGCCCACCAGGGAGATCGCAGTCTAGATAGGAACCCGAACCCGGCACCAGAACTATTAGCTTCTTCCGCCAAGGTTCCTGGCTGTGTGATCTCATCAAACACTGATTTAGCTACATGTGTCAGGCTAAAACACACAGTTTGAGGTTTAACTAACAGTGAAGTGCCTCGGAGAGGGATGGATTAAGCAGAACCAACAGAATTCTGGGTGGTTTGTTTGTATTGGTAAGATTGTTTGAGTATAAAGATTTCTCACAAGGGGTATATTTTCTGTTTTGGAAATGTCTCACCCTACTGCTAAATCACGCCAAAACGTTTATTAACATCATGGATGTTGTGTGTATTTTTGACAGAACATGACCAAGCCATGGATAACACCAGTTTGGGATGGCCAGAGGATCTGGATGGTGATGTCAACCTTTCTTCTTTCCAAGGTGACCTGGAGGACTTCTGCGCTACGTCGTCGAGGCACCAGGCATCCCGGGTGATCCTGTACGCCTTCTTTACAGCGGGCATCGTGTGCACGGTGGTGGACAACTTCCTGGTGGTCCTGGCCATTGTGTACTGCAAGCAGCTGCAGTCGCCCACCAACTCGTTCGTCATGTCCTTGGCGGTGGCCGACTGCCTGGTGGGGTTGGTGATCATGCCCTACAGCATGGTGTGCACCGTGGAGGGCTGCTGGTTCTTCGGCGCCCTCTTCTGCCAGGTCCACTCCAGCCTGGACATCATGCTGTGCACCGCATCCATCTTCCACCTCAGCTGCATCCCCTTCAACCGCTACTACGCCATGTGTAACCCCTTGGTCTACCACCTGAAAATGTCCCAGGGCCGGGTAGCCTTCCTGATCGTGGTCTGTTGGGCCGTCCCGTTGCTCATCTCCTTTGGCCCCATCATGCTGGGCCTCCACAAGGCCGGGGTGGACATGGTGCCCATGCCGCCCGAGGACACCTGCGTCTTCCTGGTGAACCGCGTCTACACCGTCATGGCCTCCCTGGTGGCCTTCTACCTGCCCATGGGCATCATGCTAGCGGCCTACTGGAAGATCTACAAGGCGGCCAAGCGGCAAGCCATGCAGATCAGCGCCATGGAGAGCCAGTTTTCGGCCGGGGTGGGCAAGGACTCCAGCAAGAAGCAAAGGCACCGCAACGCCATGAGGAGGGAGAGGAAGGCGGCTAAGACCCTGGGGATCATCATGGGGGTCTTTCTACTCTTCTGGCTTCCCTTCTTCATTGTCAACATCGTGGATCCCTTCATCGACTACAGCATAGTGGTGGAGGTGTGGGAGTTTTTCCTGTGGCTGGGTTACGTTAACTCGTCGCTTAACCCATTCTTGTGTGGGTTCTTCAATAGATCTTTCCGTAGAGCGTTTATGATGGTTATGGGATGTCGGATATGGCTGTCGAACTCCGCGCCGGGTCTGGACTTACCAAAAGAGAGCAACGAACGCAAGGTCAACCAATAGGAGACAAGAATTGCAACACTCCACACATGGATGTGACATCGACCTATCACACTCCAAGAAAGAGGGCAACGGGACACACAGACCAATAGGAGACTTTTAAAATACTTCAATTACCGGCTATAGAGGACAATTGAAGGGATTAAGTTGTTATTGTTATATTAAAGAGGATTAAGTCACTGACTGATTAAAACATTGACGTTTAAAACAATCTGTGCATTTCTGAGACGGACAAAACTGAAATAAACACAAGATTGAACTGCAAAACCCTCAAATGACAGGGTGCAAATAAACATTGTATTTTGGTAGTCGTTAAAAATAAAAATAAAAGAGAGAAAGAAAATACATGTAAAAAATAAAGAAGTGAATACTCTTCAGCAAATGTTGTTCTAGTGTGTAAATAAATATAATGTCTGGTTCTTCTTTTGCATTTCCAAAATCTCAGCGATCCAAAATAAATAGTAATGTCTGCTTGTCTGAATTGGTCGCTCGATTAAGTGTTTGGGTTTTCTAGGATGATTGATGTATGGGTTATAAGAATGTACACAACCTTGGTTATTACAGTTGTGTTTTTATAATTGTTTTTTATTTCTATTAGTTTTTCTATTTTGTTTTGAATTCAGTTTAGTTTCAGTTAGCTGAGGTGATTTGTTCAAGTGTGAATGCTCTATCTAGAAACAATTGATCCTTGATTGCGATACGGTTTTGGAAACCTTCAACACCAACTTGATTATCATCCAAAATAACTTTACAAATTAAAAAGATACACTTACAGTTTTACCACAGATTTCCACCGTTTTTTTTGGAGCTTTGAGCCGACATTTTTTTGGGGTTCCCTCCCAAGTTTCCATTAGCTCAGGAAGTGCAAATCAAAAAACATCAGTGAAATTCTGTGTTAAAATGACACACAGTAAGTGTACCTTTTGTATTTGTACATTTTTTGGGGGGTGATATGAAAGTAGAGTTTCTTAGGTTTCCGTATTGAACGCAGTGATTATCAACTTGTAGGCACAGCGTCTGTACAGTTGTACAGGTTGGCCCCGCTGTGGTCAATAGTTCAAATGAAAGCCCTATGGCTGTCTGTCCTTATAAAGTGAATATTATTTTAACCTCGTTCTCAGGCAATTGCTCACAGTGCATATAAGCCTGGTACATCAATGATTCAAAGTTAGCCTTAGTGGGGCTGACCAGAGGATTCTATGGGATTGACCTTGAGTAAAGTATTTGTCATCATCAAATCACACAACTAAGAGGTGTGGCTCTGTGCTTGTAGTCTGCTAGCGTAACGGGGAGGGTTAGGGGGAAAGTAGTTGGTAGATTAAGCTGATTAAGCCAATGCACTAGGAGTTTCTCCCGGTATTTCTATATTGGCTAACAAAGGCAAAATTTAACATGTTGGTCCACCTGGCTCTTGGCGCATTTGGGATTCATCTTAATGGGACTTGGATTTGAAAGGAATAGCGCTGAGGCTGGTGCAAAAAAATATATGGTGGAAGGAAACTCTCTCTCACCCATTTTTTTCACCAATCCAATGCTTTTTATGTAAGAAGAATTAAGTTAGTCTCCTAGATGTTTATTTTTTTTTTTTATATATTTTTTTTTTACATTTTAGCAAGTGATAGTGATACACAAGCTAGGCTTTTTTTGAAACATCGCCATCTCCTGGCCGCATTAACCAACCAGATTCAGTTGCTTGAAAACGCCCCAAAAGCTTGAAAACCCCATTCGGTTTTTGGCCAAAGTAAGCTAAACATAATTCATGATGATTTTTATTTTATTTTTTATTTTGTTTTGGAGTCATAGACAATGGGTTTGTTAATTATTTATTGTTTTTGTTTCATTTTTAGTTTACAATAATAACCTTGTACACAACTCTGATGAAAGTTGTAATCATCTTACATAGTCACCTTAAAATGAGGATACTGTCCACACTCTGTTTGCATAGAGTGCTTCTGACTACCGGCTATCGTGTTGATTAGAGAAGAGAGGAGACAATTAGATTAGAGAAGACAAAAGGTTCCTCTCTGCCTCCTTCTTTCCACTCCTCTCCTCTTTCGACCTCACCCTCTCACCTTCCCCCCCTACTCACAAGGCAGGCAATACGCTTGACCTCATCTTTACTAGATGCTGTTCTTCCACTAATCTCATTGCAACTCCCCTCCAAGTCTCCGACCACTACCTTGTATCCTTTTCCCTCTCGCTCTCATCCAACACTTCTCACTCTGCCCCTACTCGGATGGTATTGCGCCGTCCCAACCTTCGCTCTCTCTCTCCCGCTACTCTCTCCTCTTCCATCCTATCATCTCTTCCCTCTGCTCAAACCTTCTCCAACCTATCTCCTGATTCTGCCTCCTCAACCCTCCTCTCCTCCCTCTCTGCATCCTTTGATTTCCTCTGTCCCCTATCCTCCAGGCCGGCTCGGTCCTCCCCTCCTGCTCCGTGGCTCGACGACTCACTGCGAGCTCACAGAACAGGGCTCCGGGCAGCCAAGCGGAAATGGAGGAAAACTCGCCTCCCTGCGGACCTGGCATCCTTTCACTCCCTCCTCTCTACATTTTCCTCTTCTGTCTCTGCTGCTAAAGCCACTTTCTACCACTCTAAACTCCAAGCATCTGCCTCTAACCCTAGGAAGCTCTTTGCTACCTTCTCCTCCCTCCTGAATCCTTCGCCCCCCCCCCCCCCCACCTCCCTCTCTGCGGATGACTTTGTCGAACATTTTGAAAAGAAGGTTGACGACATCCGATCCTCGTTTGCTAAGTCAAACGACACTGCTGGTCCTGCTCACACTGCCCTACCCTGTGCTTTGACCTCTTTCTCCCCTCTCTCCAGATGAAATCTCGCGTCTTGTGACGGCCGGCCGCCCAACAACCTGCCCACTTAACCCTATCCCCTCCTCTCTTCTCCAGACCATTTCCGGAGACCTTCTCCCCTACCTCACCTCGCTCATCAACTCATCCTTGACCGCTGGCTACGTCCCTTCCGTCTTCAAGAGAGCGAGAGTTGCACCCCTTCTGAAAAAACCTACACTCGATCCCTCCGATGTCAACAACTACAGACCAGTATCCCTTCTTTCCTTTCTCTCCAAAACTCTTGAACGTGCCGTCCTTGGCCAGCTCTCTTGCTATCTCTCTCAGAATGACCTTCTTGATCCTAATCAGTCAGGTTTCAAGACTGGGCATTCAACTGAGACTGCTCTTCTCTGTGTCACGGTGGCTCTCCGCACTGCTAAAGCTAACTCTCTCTCCTCTGCTCTCATCCTTCTAGACCTATCTGCTGCCTTTGATACCGTGAACCATCAGATCCTCCTCTCCACCCTCTCCGAGCTGGGCATCTCCGGCGCCGCCCACGCTTGGATTGCGTCCTACCTGACAGGTCGCTCCTACCAGGTGGCGTGGCGAGAATCTGTCTCCGCACCACGTGCTCTCACCACTGGTGTCCCCCAGGGCTCTGTTCTTGGCCCACTCCTATTCTCGCTATACACCAAGTCACTTGGCTCTGTCATATCCTCACATGGTCTCTCATATCATTGCTATGCAGATGACACACAATTAATCTTCTCCTTTCCCCCTTCTGACAACCAGGTGGCGAATCGCATCTCTGCATGTCTGGCAGACATATCAGTGTGGATGACGGATCACCACCTCAAGCTGAACCTCGGCAAGATGGAGCTGCTCTTCCTCCCGGGGAAGGACTGCCCGTTCCATGATCTCGCCATCACGGTTGACAACTCCCTTGTGTCCTCCTCCCAGAGTGCTAAGAGCCTTGGCGTGACCCTGGACAACACCCTGTCGTTCTCCACCAACATCAAGGCGGTGACCCGATCCTGTAGGTTCATGCTCTACAACATTCGCAGAGTACGACCCTGCCTCACACAGGAAGCGGCGCAGGTCCTAATCCAGGCACTTGTCATCTCCCGTCTGGATTATTGCAACTCGCTGTTGGCTGGGCTCCCTGCCTGTGCCATTAAACCCCTACAACTCATCCAGAACGCCGCAGCCCGTCTGGTGTTCAACCTTCCCAAGTTCTCTCACGTCACCCCGCTCCTCCGCTCTCTCCACTGGCTTCCAGTCGAAGCTCGCATCCGCTACAAGACCATGGTGCTTGCCTACGGAGCTGTGAGGGGAACGGCACCTCCGTACCTTCAGGCTCTGATCAGGCCCTACACCCAAACAAGGGCACTCCGTTCATCCACCTCTGGCCTGCTCGCCTCCCTACCTCTGAGGAAGCACAGTTCCCGCTCAGCCCAGTCAAAACTGTTCGCTGCTCTGGCACCCCAATGGTGGAACAAGCTCCCTCACGACGCCAGGACAGTGGAGTCAATCACCACCTTCCGGAGACACCTGAAACCCCACCTCTTCAAGGAATACCTGGGATAGGATAAAGTAATCCTTCTAACCCCCCCCCCCCCCCTAAAAGATGTAGATGCACTATTGTAAAGTGGTTGTTCCACTGGATATTATAAGGTGAATGCACCAATTTGTAAGTCGCTCTGGATAAGAGCGTCTGCTAAATGACTTAAATGTTAAATGTAAATGTAGAGGAGCACACAGAAGTAATTGGGCTCAACTTGTTTATAATAAGAGGATGGTCTCTGTATGACTTTGCCATGAATGTGCAATGTGTCCCCTGCCAAGTGTGGACCCATTACAAACTAGTTTCAAACTGATTGCTGTAATAAAGCAGTATGCACACACACACACACATGCACGCAAACATGCACACACACATAAACACACACACGGTATAAACACTTGGGTTTAGATTGCCTCTCAGGACATATTTGTTAGAGGAAATAGCCGGGGCGAAAATAGAATTTGAAATATGGTTATGTTTTGATTAAATGGTGCTTATGAAATGATTACTGCCTGTGACTGGACAGACAGGGTCAAGCACTGGCACCAGCATGTCCGGCCATGCCAAGTAAGAATAATAAAGGAGAGAATGGGCTTTAGGTTCGTGCCAAGGAGAGAGCGGAAGAGATGAGAGAAAGAGAGAGAGAGAGGAGAGGGGAAAAGGAGAGATTAAGTAAGAGAAGGAGAGGGTGTCAGTGAATAACAATGTGAAGAAGGAAAAGAGGGAATGGCACTAGATGAGAAAGGAAATTCCACCTGTGTACTTCTATGTACTTTGTGAAAAAAGGTAACACATCTCTGAAATGTTCTCTCCACTCTCTATTCTAACAAAGTGAGTCTCCACTTTCTTTTAGAGACCAAATGAACCACAACTAAATCAGAACCTGACCAACATTGAAAACAGTCAAGACAAAAAATATCCTTCAAACAGGTTACCGAATTATATCATTTTGTGAACAATTATTTGAATTTTACGAGACATATAAACTCAGCAAGAAAAGATCATTCGTAAAAATCTAAATAACTTCACAGATCTACATTGTAAAGGGTTTAAACACTGTTTCCCATGCTTGTTCAATGAACCATAAACAGTTAATGAACATGCACCTGTGGAACGGTCGTTAAGACACAAACAGCTTACAGACGGTAGGCAATTAAGGTCACAGTTATGAAAACTTAGGACACTAAAGAGGCCTTCCTACTGACTCTGCAAAACACCAAAAGAAAGATGCCCAGGATCCCTGCTCATCTGCGTGAACGTGCCTTAGGGCCATTCCCCCCAGAAATGGGAACTTGCAGGTGTCTTGGTGGAAGAGTGGGGTGACATCTCACAGCAAGAACTGTCAAATCTGGTGCAGTCCATGAGGAGGAGATGCACTGCAGTACTTAATGCAGTTGGTGGCCACACCAGATACTGACTGTTACTTTTGATTTTGACCCCCGTTTGTTCAGGGACACATTATTTCATTTCTGTTAGTCACATGTCTGTGGAACTTGTTCAGTTTATGTCTCAGTTGTTGAATCTTGTTATGTTCATACAAATATTTACACATGTTAAGTTTGCTGAAAATAAACACAGTTGACAGTGAGTGGACGTTTCTTTTTTTGCTGAGTTTATTTATGGCAGGACCAAGGGAGTGGAGAGACAGATACGGTAACAGAGTGTGACTTGAAGCATAGCTTTGTCATGCTGAGTGCTTTGTGTTTACGCCCAGAGAGATTCACCGCTCACACACACCTCAGGTGGATTAGTCATCTGGAGGTGCAACAGGAAGAACACATGCACGCAAACAGGAACACACACACACACACACACATGCACACACACGTGTTTCAGAATCCTTCATCTGAGGCAAAGACTCTTGAGATCTGGTTTGTGTGAGGGAGATGAGAAAAGGAGAAGAAGAGGAATACACATTTCCCATGTTTACCTATACAGAATCTGATGTGTAACTCCATACGGTATACCTTCTCACTAGAAAATTATCAAACAGTTCCGTTATTCGAACGTTTGTTCCTATTACTTGGCGTAAAAGAACCCTACCCTGTTTCATCACAACGGGAAGCCTTTGAGAGGCGTTAAAACACGTGTCCTCCTGGACTTCCCAATCTGCCCTTGCTTGGATGATTATCGTCATAACAACAGTCCACCCAGCATGGGATTGGTGATTTGGAAGAGGAAAAGGAAAAATCAACTTCTCACCCTGCAAAAGGTTATATAGGCTGTTTGATGAGTACGGCAGATATGTTCTCACAGCTCATAGAGCATCACTTGTTTTGGCTGTTTTAGTCTGCGAGAAACATCAAAACAAGCTCTGATGGGGGATGAACCTCATAGGCTGGGTAATAGTTTATGTTATAACACTGTAGGTTACCATCCTACACCGCAGTTGTGTTGCACCAGTTCAGTTTGTCAGTAAAGTCATGTGTAAAGTCTTACTAAATCCGTAGGCATTACTAAATCCTTAGGCATTATAATGAGGGGGTTTTCTAAATTTGATTGCACCATGGACATGTACAGTGCTTTTGGAACGTACTCAGACCCCTTGACTTTCCACATTTCTGTAATGTTACAGCCTTTTTCTAAAATGGATCAAGTTGCTTTTTCCCCCTCATCAATCTACACACAATACCCCATAATGACAATGCAAATACTGGTTTTTAGAAATGTTAGCTCATTTATAAAAAATAAATACAGAAATACGACATTTACATAAGTATTCAGACCCTTTACTCAGCACTTTGTTGAAGCACCTTTGGCAGTGATTACAGTCTTGAGTCTTCTTGGGATGACGCTAAAATCTTGGCACACCTGTATTTAGGGAGTTTCTCCCATTCTTCTCTGCAGATCCTCTCAAGCTCTGTCAGGTTGGATGGGGAGCGTTGCTGCACAGCTATTTTCAGGTTTCTCCAGAGATGTTCGATCGGGTTCAAGTCCAGGCTTTGGCTGGGCCACTCAAGGACATTCAGAGACTTGTCCCGAAGCCACTCCTGCGTTGTCTTGCCTGTGTGCTTAGGGTCATTGTCCTGTTGGAAGGTGAACCTTCACCCAAGTCTGCGGTCCTGAGTGCTCTGGAGCAGGTTTCATCAAGGATTTCTCTGTACTTTCCTCCGTTCATCTTTCCCTCGGTACTGACTAGTCTCCCAGTCCCTGCCGCTGAAAAACATCCCCCACAGCATGATGCTGCCACCATAATGCTTCACCGTAGGGATGGTGACAGGTTTCCTCTAGACGTGACGCTTACAGACGTGACGTGCATTTTACTGAGGAGTGGCTTCCGTCTGGCCTGATTGGTGGAGTGCTGCAGAGATGGTTGTCCTTCTGGAAGGTTCTCCCATCTCCACAGAGGAACTCTGGAGCTCTGTCAGAGTGACCATCATATTCTTTGTCACCTCCCTGACCAAGGCCCTTCTCCCCCGATTGCTCAGTTTGGCCGGGCGGCCAGCTCTAGGAAGATACTTGGTGGTTCTAAACTTCTTTTATATAAGAATAATGGTTGCCACTGTGTTCTTGTGGAAATGTTTTGGTACCCTTCCCCAGACTTCCTTTTGATATATTTTTGGAATATCTGTTGTTCCATGTAGAGAATATGTTATTCAATGTGTTTGTATGGGCTAATAGTAGTAAGGTCAAAAATACTTTTTCATCAAATAATTTGTTGATATTTTTTTTTATACTTCAAAGGGTCAAAATCAAATAGCAAAATAATCCTTGGTATGACATTCTTAAAACAATTCCATATAGAAGAACCTGAATGGCTTAGATAGGGCTTAGAGACTCTGATGGGTTCAACTTGGGGCAAAGTTACCATTTTATCACATATGCAGTGTTTTGGGCGAGATAACCAAGAATTCGTTGGACCTCCATGTTGTGTATTCTACTACAGTGTGTGTCATAAGTATTCACCCCTCTTGAATTTTTTTCACATTTTGTTGCACTACAAAGTGGGATTAAAATGAATGTAATCCGGATTTTTTGGTCATTGGTCTACACAAAATACAAAAGTCGAAGAAAAATCACTCCCAAAAAAGAAATAATAAACAAACAATAATATAGCTTGATTTGATACGTATTCAACCCCCTGAGTCTATATAAGTTAGAAACACCTTTGGCAGCTATGAGTCTTCTTGGGTAAGTCTCTAAGGGCCCGATTCCGATTTAGGAAATTACGCATTTCTTACACATGCCACCATCCCTACGGTGAAACATGGCACCATCCCTACGGTGAAACATGGTAGTGGCAGCAATGTTTTGGTACCATTCTCCAGATCTGTGCCTGAACACAATCCTGTCTCGTAGATTTACGGAAAAGTCCTTCATGGCTTGGTTTTTCCTCTGACCTGCACTGTCAACTGTGGGACTTTAAATAGACAGGTGTGTGCCTTTCCAAACCATATCCAATCAATTGAATTTATACCAGGTGGACTCCAATGAAGTTGTAGAAAGTTCTGAAGGATGATCAATGGAAACAGGATGCACCTGAGCTCAGTTTCGACTCTCATAGCAATGGGTCTGACTACTTATGTAAATACTTTTGTTTTTACATTTGCAAACGTTTCAAAAACCTTTTTTTCACTTTTGCATTATGGGATACTGTGTGGAGATTTCTGAGGATTTTTTTTGTAATTAATCTATTTTGGAATAAGGCTGTAACGTAACAAAATGTGTAAAAAGTCAAGGGATGTGAATAGTTTCCGAAGGCACTGTAACACATTCATACTGACTCTACACACACACACACACACACACACACACATCCAATCATCATATACTGTATGCTGCTCTGTTTATCATGTACAGTATCCTGATGACTAGTCACACCTTACCCCTATACTTATCTGCCCCTACCATTCCAGTATTCCTGCACATTGTAAATATGGTATTGGCACTGACCCTGGAACTGACCCTTTATATAGCTCACTTACTTTCTTGTGTTCTTCTTTGTTCTTCTTTACTATTTGTACAGTTGAAGTCAGAAGTTTACATACTGTACACCTTAGCCAAGTACATTTAAACTCAGTTTTTCACAATTCCTGACATTTAATCCTAGTAAAATCCTAGTATAACTGAGTCAGGTTTGTAGGCCTCCTTGCTCACACATGCTTTTTCAGTTCTGCCCACAGATTTTCTATAGGAATGAGGTCAGAGCTTTGTGATGGCCACTCCAATACCTTGACTTTGTTGTCCTTAAGCCATTTTGCCACAACTTTGGAAGTATGCTTGGGGTCATTTTCAATTTGGAAGACCCATTTGCGACCAAGCTTTAACTTCCTGACTGATGTCTTGAGATGTTGCTTCAATATATCCACATAATTTTCCTCCCTCATGATGCCATGTATTTTGTGAAATGCACCAGTCCCTCCTGCAGCAATGCACCCCCACAACATGATGCTGCCAGCCCTGTGCTTCATTGTTGGGATGGTGTTCTTCGGCTTGCAAGCCTCCCCCTTTTTTTCTCCAAACATAACGATGGTCATTATGGCCAAACAGTTCTATATTTGTTTCATCAGACCGGAGGACATTTCTCCAAAACGTACGATCTTCGTCCCAATGTGCAGTTGCAAACCGTAGTCTGGCTTTTTTATGGTGGATTTGGAGCAGTGGCTTCTTCCTTGCTGAGCGGCCTTTCAGGTTATGTTGATATAGGACTCGTTTTACTGTGGATATAGATACTTTTGTACCTGTTTCCTCCAGCATCTTCACAAGGTCCTTTGCTGTTGTTCTGGGATTGATTTGCACTTTTCGCACCAAAGTACGTTCCTCTTCAGGAGACAGAACGTGTCTCCTTCCTGAGCGGTATGACGGCTGCGTGGTCCCATGGTGTTTAAACTTGCTCCCAAGGATGAACCAGACTTGTGGAGGTCTACAATTTTTTTTCTGAGGTCTTGGTTGATTTTCTTTTTGATTTTCCCACGATGTCCTAACTGACTTGCCAAAACTATAGTTTTGTGGTTGAAAAACGAGTTTTAATGACTCCAACTTAAGTGTATGTAAATTTCTGACTTCAACTGTATTACTACTGATATTGATTACGTCATTGTTGGGAAAGCAAGGAAGGCATTTCACTGTTCTTGTGCACATGACAAAACAACTTGAAACTCTCTCTCACTCTCTTCTCTCTCTGTCTCTCTTTCTCCCTCTCTCAGTCCTCTTAGCTGAATTCTCTGTCTGGAGTAATTGCTTGTATGGCCATTTTGTTATTGTCAGCTTGGCAGAGATTTTGGCTGGGCCCCTCACGCAGCGGCTGACTCATACAGTACTTAAGGCGACGTCCCAAATGGCACTCCATCCCCCATTAAGCCCCATAGGGCTCTGGTCAAAAGTAGTGCACTCTATAAGGAATAGGGTGCCGTTTGGGACACAGAGGACTATGATTTATGTCTAGTGCTTTCCTTTGTCTCAAAAGTTATGGGGGGATATTCACCGAGTTGACAAAACATCAGGAACACCTGCTCTTTCTGTGACATAGACTGACCAGGTTAGTACAGATGGAAGATATGATCCCTTATTGATGTCACTTATTAAATCCACTTCAATCGGTGTAGATCAAGTCTGTGAAACTCATTCATGCAGGCCCTAGTGTCTGCAGGTTTTAGTTTTTTCCTTTCAATTAACACCTAGACCACCAACTCAATATTAGGAAGGTGTTCTTAATGTTCTGTAAACACAGTGTGTAACACACAGAGAAAAGGAACCATTTTTTTAAGCCCTCATCTGTGTTACAGTAGTTATACTACTCTGGTAGTGCTACTATTACTCAAATGGTGTCAGAGAAGACATCTTTGATGTGATCATGGACATTTTAAGTGAATCGTGATTGTGAGGGAATGCAGCTTGTAGGGCATTACAGTAAATGGTAAATAGCAGCTGCCAATAGTGACACCTGCTGGGAATGACAGGTACAGTACAATATGTAGTTACAATGCATATATGGTGTGTAGTTTGTGTGGGTATTTTGTCCAAACCTAGCCACCGTAATATGTACCTGATACAGCCAGTTAAGGTTTCACCAGTTGCTCAGTTGAATCGTTTCAGCCTAGCGTTTTAGTGCTAGGCTGGAACAAAGTCTGCACCGACCAAGGCCCTCCAGGACTGACATAAAAATAACATTTTAAAAAATCTTTTTTTTCCCAATTTTATTTTGCTTAACATTGACAGACATCATTGAACCATCAGCAAATACAAACGAAACAAAAGCGTATTTTTGGCAATGCAAAGAACAGACAAATACTGTAATCAATGTGTTCAAGGATTTGATTCTGTCAAGCCTTGTCCTTTCAAAAGATAAATGACCTCTCTTCTCTCTGGCTCTGATTGCAGTTAAGGTAAATACACCATGATACTTATTCAACTGCTCCATACATTGTTTCCAGTCTGAATGTATAATGCAATTTCACAGAGGTCTGCTAATGTCAGTTCATCACAGTTCACTTCACTCATTCACTTAGCAAAATAATCAGATGCAATTATTGTTACCCATACATTACCCTACGTTTACTCATATCACCCCGAAATTGTCCTGTGCAATGCTTTCGTCATTCAAGTCAGTGGCTTTCACTTTGTGATATGTGTTTGCTCTAAGAGAACACACGTCTATGCCCAGCTGGATTGTGTTAAATTGAGCTGGATGATCTGATACCCTAGAAAAGGAGTGTTTGTCTGTAAGTTATGGTAAAATGGGGGTTGTGAGTTATGACATTGGGTCTCCATGTTGCTGCTGGTTGTAGGGGTTGAGCTGTTTGGACTTGAGAGTGAGAATGCTCAAAGGACATAGCGACGGGCTGCTGATGATCCCAGCCGATCAATGAGAAGTCAGTTTGACATCTTGCCACCTGTCCAGAAAGTGCCTTTTCCATACCCACTTATTGTTCTGCGTTTGTCTTTTTAACGCAGCTCAAATAAATAACGTTCCATTCCACTTCACTTCAATCTCCATCCAACAAAATGAAACAAACACGATACAATCATTAAGGTTTGATATCATATTTTGGAGCAATTCGTGCTTGGATCAAATTGGGCCATTTCCAGACAAAGTGAACTCAAGCCTTTGATCGATGTCCAAACAACTCTCTACAGACAAATGTTCCTTCAGTCTTGTTTATTTGCTGGTCAAATAGTCCCATGATAACCCCAAGTTCCGATCTTACATTTTGTGGAATTTCCGCATTCCATTCCATGGTGCAAGTGAAAAAGAGCACTTTCCTTTGACTTTTACCTCTTTCTGCTTTGCACCGGCAAACCCCATCTAGGTGATTTAAGGAAGGAATTATATTGCTCATTCCCCATGTTGATACTCCAATGGCAACTAATCAAGCGCTTTCACTTGCAGCGTCACTGCAAATGTCATTGAAGAATGTTAAGCAATTGAATGACAGTAGCCATCCAAATTTTCCCCTCCCTTAGTATGTCCCTCTAGAATCTAGATGTCTGTCTCCTTCAGGCCGTAGCACTCTGTGAGGTCATAGATCTGATAGCAGCTCTGCTCTGTGACATCGTTGTAAATCCCCATGGAAACCGTGTCAATCTCTGTCCTCGCAAGGGAGGGGGCCGTGACGCCTCCCTTCCCGCCCGGACCTCCCTTAATCTTATTGGACAGATTGTTCATCTTCTCCTTGAGCTGGAACGATGACTTCTGTAGTGGCGGGAACAGGCTCCACCCTTTAAAACTCAGTGAACGTCCTTGAGTACCCTTGTAGTAGTGCGAGCTACCGCACGACTCATGGTTGATGGCGTACCCCGGCCGGTAGTCTGTCAAACTGGCATTGCCAATACCCATAGTACCCATTTCCCTGTCACCTATGCCCTGCTGGTGATGGCCCTTGATGGCCGTGCGCCAGCGCTGGTCGTAGAAGCGCCGCAGGACTCGGCGGCGGCGGTGGCACTGGCAGCGGAGGAGACGGGTGAAGGCGCGCTGGAACTCTTTGCTAGAGCACGGGTAGATGACAGGGTTAATGCAGCTGTTGAAGTAGCCCAGCCAGAAGATGACCTTAAAGACCATGTCAGATGGCTTCAGTGCCGGGAAGAAGGAGCCTGGGAGGAAACAGAGGAGAGAGGTGTTAGGATCTGTGATAATCTTTAAGATAACTTATGTTTTAAAGACATTTAAAATCCATTCAAGTGTTCTGAAAGAGAGGACTGTGGTAGTAAAATCACAAAATAGAGGATTCCTCACAACACTGAATCCTAAACTCACAGCTTGTGAGTAGGCTGTCTCATCGGTGATCAGACTTTACTTGATCTTGATTACAAAGGACATGAAGACAAATGCATTTCTAGCTATTTTAATCATATGTACCATATTAAGGGCTGTTGAGGCCATAGCTATTTTAATCATATGTACCATATTAAGGGCTGTTGAGGCCATACTATATTGTTTTTTCACAAAATGTTTGCTTTTCCTTTTTCTTTTCTTTCTGGCAATGTACTCGTGAGGAGTTTGGAATGAACTTGTATTAACTTAGAACAGAGAGAAACTAGAAGGAAGCCAAGACCACTGCTAAACAGTTTTTTGTTTAGAATTATCCCTCGCAAACCTTTGGAGTCTCTCTTCCTCTCAAATATATTTTTCTGTGCCACTGAATAAAGTTAGCAGCAAGATGTTCCACGGCTGCCTCGCACACACTTTTTTAAAAACATTTTTATTGTGCGCAAGCTTGCTTTTGGAGTCATTGCATTATTTACCAGTATCTAGATATTGTTTTGTGTTTCAGCTTTAATGTTGTTCTTCAAAATAATTGATAAGGATTTTGTTTTCATCTCTCTTCATTTTTAAACTTTGACATTTTGTGTGTAAGACAAGAATTGGCTTCAAATGAGATACATCTAGCTGTTTTTTCTATGCATCGTCAAGAGCGAACGGCAGCTTCTTCGGGTAAGGTTAAGGCGGGAGGTGTGTGTTTCTTTGTAAACAACAGCTGGTGCGCGATCTCTGGAAGTCTCTAGGTTTTGCTCACTTGAGTTAGAATACCTCTTGATAAGCTGCAGACCATACTATTTAGCTAGAGAGTTTTCATCTATATTTTTCATAGCTGTGTATTTACCACCACAAACCGATACTGGCACTAAGACTGCACTCAACGAGATGTACAGTATAGTGCCATAAACAGCTATATAGGGCCAGTGATTTTAATGCAGGAAATCTGAAAAACTGTCTTACCAAATGTTTTCCAGCATATCACCTGTGCAACTAGAGGGGAAAAACTCTAGATTACCTTTATTCCACAAACAGAAATCTATACAAAGCTCCCCCTCGTCCTGCATTTGGCAGATCTGACCATAACTCTATCCTCCTGATTCCTGCTTACAAACAGGAAGTACTAGTGACACGCTCAGTATGGAAGTGGTACAATGAAGCGGATACTAAGGTAGAAGACTGTTTCGCTAGCACAGACTGGAATATGTTCCTGGATTCATCTGATAACATTGAGGAGTTTACCACATAAGTTACTGGCTTCATTAATAAGTGCATCGACGACGTCGTCCCCCATAGTGACCGTATGTACATATCCCAAGCAGAAGCCATGGATTACAGGGAACATTCACACTGAGCTGAAGGCTAGAGCTGCCACTTTAAAGGAATGGGACACTAATCTGTATGCTTATAAGAAATCCCACTACAACCTCCGGCAAGCCATCAAAAAGTCATAACGTCAATATAGAACTAAGATCGAATCCTACTATGCCGGCTCTAATGCTTGTCAGATGTGGCAGGGCTTGCAAACTATCAAGGATCACAAAGGGAAACCCAGCCGCGAGTTGCTCAGTGACGCAAGCCTACCAGACGAGCTAAATTCCTTCTATGCTCGCATCGAGACAAGCAACAGTGAACCATACCTAAGAGCACCAGCTGTTCCGGACAACTGTGTGATCTCGCTCTCCGTAGCCGATGTGAGTAAGACCTTTAAACAGGTTAACATTCGTCTGGAAAGGGCAGTGTGGAGTGCAATTGATATTGCGTCATCTGTGGATCTGTTGGGCCGGTATGTGAATTGGAGTGGGTCTATGGTTTCCGAGTGGTGTTGATGTGACGCATGACCAGCCTTTCAAAGCACTTCATGGCTACAGACATGAAGTCTGTTTAGTTTAGATGGGAGCTGACGTGGCACACACGCACACTATCCTTGTGGGGACCAAAAAACTGATTCCTATTCAAAATCCAATTTTCCTTAATCCCTAACCCTAAATCTCTAGCCCTTAACCTAGCCTTAATTGGACATTTCTACATTTTTAACTTCATCATCTCCAGCACCACCCCAACATCAACCTATGTGAAAATGGCGCTTTTCTATGTTTTGTACCAAAAAAAACTTTGCAATGACATCCTCAACCAATTAGTAGGCAATTAATTAGTAGGTAATGCCTACTCATAAGTGGTTAAAATCACGTAAGGCACACCAATGTTGCTGGAAAGACTTGTCTTCCTATTAACTTTTTTACTACAAACATAGAAACACCCCATTTTAACATATGTTGATGTTGGGGTGGTGCTGGAGATGATGAATATTAAGTTTAACATTAAAAAAACGAATCCTTTGAAACTAACCTTAACCCCAAACCCCTAACCTTAACTCCTAACCCTAAACCTAACCCCTAACCATAATTCTAACCCTAACCAGGGATGAAAGTAGAATTGATATGTTCCCGGAATGGGACCTCCTATATGTGAACACACTTGCACGTTTTGTTTATGCTCCTAATCATAGAATTACATATAGAATCCCTATTAATTCAATAAGATATCTGTGTATTCAAAATGTATTACCTTTTATTGTGGCATAAACTCACCAGTCATGTTTTCATCTGATTGTCAAACAATCACTTTCAAAGGGATCCTTTACTAAGCTACCTTTGTACGTTCATCCACTCGCAACATATTTCCAGCCTCCAAACAGTGGTCAATGGAAAGAGACATCCTTTTCACAAAACAACCAAAAAGTGTAATGACATTTGACAGTTGTCATTAGGCCAGAATTTACATGTCCACTGCTGTCCGTGCACGCCTCGGTGTCGGCCACTCGTCTCTGCCTTGGCAAAATGTCAGTGTTCTCGTCGAACCACAACGCATTTTGGAGCGTAGGCTATAGCACCCATTTCCAAGTACAAACCAAATCAAATCATGTACTGAATACAACAGGTGTAGGTAGACCTTAGAGCAAAATGCTTACTTACAAGCCCTTAACCAACAACGTTTGTGTTAAAAATAATTTTTATATAGATAAGTGAAAAATAGAAAAATAAAAATAAAAGTAACAAATAATTAAACAGCAGCAGTAAAATAACAAGCGAGGCTATATACAGGGGTACCGGTACAGAGTCAATGTGCGGGGGCATCGGTTAGTCGAGGTAATTGAGGTAATATGTACATGTAGGTAGAGTTAAAGTCCGGACCTCTGGCCGTCTCTATGGGGGTACCACAGTGTTCAATTCTCGGGCCCACTCTTTTCTCTGTATATATCAACGATGTTGCTCTTGCTGCTGGTGATTCCCTGATCCACCTCTACGCAGACGACACAATTCTGTATACATCTGGCCCTTCTTTGGACACTGTGTTAACTAACCTCCAAACAAGCTTCAATGCCATACAACACTCCTTCAGTGGCCTTAAACGCTAGTAAAATCAAATGCATGCATTTCAAACGTTCGCTGCCTGCACCCGCCCGCCCGACTAGCATCACTACTCTGGACGTTTCTGACCTAGAATACGTGGACAACTACAAATACCTGGCTAGACTGTAAACTCTCCTTCCAGACTCATATCAAACAACTCCAATCCAAAATCAAATCTAGAATCGGCTTTCTATTTCGCAACAAAGCCTCCTTCATTCACGCCGCCAAACTTACCCTAGTAAAACTGACTATCCTACCGATCTTCGACTTCGGCGATGTCATCTACAATATAGCTTCCAATACTCTACTCAGCAAATTGGATGTAGTCTATCACAGTGCCATCCGTTTTGTTACCAAAGCGCCTTTTACCACCCACCACTGCGACCTGTATGCTCTAGTCGGCTGGCCCTCGCTACATATTCGTCGCCAGACCCACTGGCTCCAGGTCATCTATAAGTCTATGCTAGGAAAAGCTCTGCCTTATCTCAGCTTACTGGTCACGATAACAACATCCACCCGTAGCACACGACCCAGCAGGTACATCTCACTGGTCATCCCCAAAGCCAACACCTACTTTGGCCACCTTTCCTTCCAGTTCTCTGCTGCCAGTGACTGGAACGAATTGCAAAAATCGCTGAAGCTGGAGACTTACATTTCCCTCACTAACTTTACACATCAGCTATCTGAGAAGCTAACCGATCGCTGCAGCTGTACATAGTCCATCTGTAAATAGCCCACCTGTCACGTCCTGACCAGCAGAGGGAGTAATGTATTAGTTTTGGTCAGGACGTGGCAGAAGGTTTGTGTTGTATGTGTTTTCTAGGTATTCTATTTCTTTGTTAGTCTGTGTGGCTCCCTATCAGGAACAGCTGTATTTCGTTGTTCCTGATTGGGAGTCATATATTAGGAGTGTGTTTTTCACCTGGGGTTTGTAGGTTGTTGTTTTTGCATTGCGTTGTGTATAGCCTGCAAAACTGTTCCTGTCGGTCTTTGTTTCTTGTTTTTTCTTGGTGTTCACATTTAAATAAAATATGATGAGCACGCAACCCGCTGCGTATTGGTCCACTTTCTCCGACAGCGATTTCTCTATATCTTCAGACGAAGAGGAGCGTTACAGAACAACCCACCATAAAGAGACCAAGCAGCAGAGGAAGGAGAAAAGGGACTTTGAGTTGGACAATCGAGAGAAATGGACGTGGGAGGAGATTCTGGATGGGGCAGGACCTTGGCACCAGGCTGGGGAATACTGTCGCCCAAGGGAAGAGATAGAGGAGGCCAAGGCAGAGAGGCGTCGATATGAGGCCATGTACGCGCTGAGGGAGAAGCACGAGAGGCACCCCCAATAAAAAAAAATTGTGGGGCACACGGGTAGTTTGGCTGGGTCAAGGATGAGCCCTAAGCCAGCTACCCATGCTTATAGGAAGAAACGTATGGAGTGGAGGGCGCCGAACTTTGAAGAAGTGCGCACGATCTCGCCCATACGCTCGCACAGTCCGGTGTGAGCTATTCCAGCCCATCGCAGATGCCATGCTAGAGTGGGCATCCAGCATGGTAGGAGGATGCCTGCGCAGCGCGTCTGGTCGCCGGTACGCCTCCTAGGACTAGGCTACCCTACGCCCGTTCGACGAATGGTAACCATGAAGCCCCTGCACAGCCCAGTTCGCCCTGTACTAGCACCCAGTTCGTACAGGGCTGCTAGTTCCAGCCAGCCAGGACGGGTTGTGCAGGAGGTGCGATCAAGACCACCTGTGCGCCTCCAGGGCCCAGTTTTTCCAGTTCCCGCCTTTTGTGCTGACCCGTAAGTGCGAACCTCTAGTCTGGCACGTCCAGTACCAGCACCACGCATGAAGCTTCCAGTGAGTCAGCCTAGTCCAACTCAGCCTGTTCCCGCTCCTCGCACTAGCCCTGAGGTGCGTGTCCCCAGGCTGGTACCTCCACTACCAGCCCCACGCATCAGGCTTCCAGTGCGTCAGACCAGGCCCGAGTATCCGGCAACAGTGCCTCGTCCAGAGTGTCCGGCAACAGTGCCTCGTCCAGAGTGTCCAGCAACAGTGCCTCGTCCAGAGTGTCCGGCAACAGTGCCTCGTCCAGAGTGTCCGGCAACAGTGCCTCGTCCAGAGTGTCCGGCAACAGTGCCTCGTCCAGAGTATCCGGCAACAGTGCCTCGTCCAAAGTGTACGGAACCAGGTGAGACGGCCCACTGTCCGGAACCAGGGGAGACGGCCCACTGTCCGGAACTAGGGGAGATGGCCTGCGACCCGGAACCGGGTGAGTCTGCCTGCGACCTGGAACCGGGTGAGTCTGCCTGTGACCCGGAACTGGGTGAGTCTGCCTGTGACCCGGAACAGAATGAGGGTGAAATTAACTGTGAACTGTGTGAGTCTGTCTACAGCTTGGAACCGAATGAGTCTGCCTACGACCTGGAACTGAGTGAGTCTGCCTACGGCCCGGAGCTAAGAGACTCTGTCTATAGTCTGGAGGATAGTAGGCCAGAACCTGAGCCACCTCCAGTATAGGTGGGTTGGGGAGGGGGGGTGTTGCACAGGTGCCGTCGTTGACGGCAGCCACCCCCCCTTCCCTCCCTTTAGTTTAAGGGGAATTTTTGTTTTCTTTTGAGGTGCATCCGGGGTCTGCAGCTTTAGGGGGGGTACTGTCACGTCCTGACCAGCAGAGGGAGTATTGTATTAGTTTTGGTCAGGACGTGGCAGAAGGTTTGTGTTGTATGTGTTTTCTAGGTATTCTATTTCTTTGTTAGTCTGTGTGGCTCCCGATCAGGAACAGCTCTATTTCGTTGTTCCTGATTGGGAGTCATATATTAGGAGTGTGTTTTTCACCTGGGGTTTGTGGGTTGTTGTTTTTGCATTGCGTTGTGTATAGCCTGCAAAACTCTTCCTGTCGGTCTTTGTTTCTTGTTTTTTCTTGGTGTTCACATTTAAATAAAATATGATGAGCACGCAACCCGCTGCGTATTGGTCCACTTTCTCCGACAGCGATTTCTCTATATCTTCAGACGAAGAGGAGCGTTACACCACCCAATCTACCTACCTCATCCCCATATTGTTTTTATTTACTTTTCTGCTCTTTTGCACACTTGTATCTCTACTTGCTCATCATCATCTGCTCATCTATCACTCCAGTGTTAATCTGCTAAATTGTAATTACTTTGCTACTATGGCCTATTTATTGCCTTACCGCCTCATGCCATTTGCACACACTGTATATAGACTTTCTTTCTTTCCTATTGTGTTATTGACTGTACGCTTGTTTATTCCATGTGTAACTCTGTGTTGTTGTTTCTGTCGCACTGCTTTGCTTTATCTTGGCCAGGTCGCAGTTGTAAATGAGAATGTGTTCTCAACTAGCCTACCTAGTTAAATAAAAAATAAAAATAATAATAATAATAATAATAATAAAAACTGACTATGCATAGATTATAAACAGAGAGTAGCAGCTGCGTAAAAGAGGGGTCTGGGTAGCCATTTGACTAGATGTTCAGGAGTCTTGGCTTGGGGGTAGAAGCTGTTAAGAAGCCTTTTGGACCTAGACTTGGCGCTCAGGTACTGCTTGCCGTGCGGTAGCAGAAAGAACAGTCTATGACTAGGGTGGCTGGAGTCTTTGACAATTTTCAGGGCCTTCCTCTGACACCGCCTGATATAGAGGACCTGGATGGCAGGAAGCTTGGCCCCAGTGATGTACTGGGCCGTACGCACTACCCTCTGTAGTGCCTTGCAGTCGGAGGCCGAGCAGTTGCCATACCAGGCAGTGATGCAACTAGTCAGGATGATCTCGATGGTGCAGCTGTAGAACCTTTTGAGGATCTGAGGACCCATGCCAAATATTTTCAGTCTCCTGAGGGGGAATAGGTTTTGTCGTGCCCTCTTCACAACTATCTTGGTGTGTTTGGACCATGATAGTTTGTTGGTGATGTGGACACCAAGGAACTTGAAGCTCTCAAACTGTTCTACTACAGCCCCGTCAATGAGAATGGGGGCGTGCTCGGTCCTCCTTTTCCTGTAGTCCTCAATCATCTCCTTTGTCTTGATCACGTTGTGGGAGAGGTTGTTGTCCTGGCACCACACGACCAGGTCTCTGACCTCCTTCCTGTAGGCTGTCTCCTCGTTGTCGGTGTATTGGTGCAATAGCCAATTGGTGTAAAATCCTACAGTTTTCTTGACATTTTGATTTAATTATTGTGATTGGCTCATGTTTTACTGCTACAACGTACCCACACTATTTATTTACCGGACCGTACCACCTTACTTTTACCCCTAACCCTAACCCTAATTGTAACCCTAACCCTAAACCTAACCCTTAAGCGTAAAATAGCCTTTTTCCTTGTGGGGACAGGTGAAATGTCCCCACTTGTCCAAATGTTCCTTGTTTTATTATGTTTGTGAGGAAAACACACACACACACACACACACACACACACACACACACACACACACACACACACACACACACACACACACACACACACACACACACACACACACTACTTGCAAGTGTTAGTGTTGCACCGGCTTCACAGGCACTATACCAGTAGCAAAGATGTAAATAGCAAAAGAGAGGGACACTTGGAAGTAGAGAGGAAGGGAGGCAGCGTAGTGACGGAGGGGAGGAGAGGTTATCATCAGCCATCATCACCCACTGGAGTGGCTTTAACAACCTGACATAGGTTCACAACAGGCCTCCTCTACTGGCCAGTATGGCGGTAATTTGGGTGGTAGTCAGGTCTCTGAGATGAAAGCGTATTCCTTTGGACTAGATTGGTGTGTGTGTGCATACGTGTGTGTGTGCAATGGGTAATTGGTGTGTCTGCGTGTGCTTGTGGGTAATGGGTAATTGGTGTGTCTGTGTGTGCTTGTGTGTAATGGGTAATTGGTGTGCTAGTGTTGCTCTGAGGAACCCACCACCACCAAGCCGGATTCTTGGGGCATTACCGTACATAACTATCCCTTTAAAGAACCAGACAACCCCTTGTGACCCCCTGTGTGGGATCTGACTGATGACACCATTATAGACTACTGTACTGTTGTTGGATGTATGTGGCCCATTAGGCTACTACTGTACTGTTGTTAGAGAGGCCCCACAGGGGCCCCACAGGAAGACTCGGTACCATTAGGTGGGTGATGTAGACAGAGTGAAACTAACTGGTGGTTCATTGTTTGAGGCTTGCTTTGTTATCTCTCGTTATTAGTGTTGTGTACTTTGTGTAGAAGGCTGATGATGAAACAAAGATACAACTATCAGTGTGTTGTATACAGTACATGCTCTTTTCTGCCAGTTTTGGGGAACTACAATACAATAGTTTGCTGTTTGCTGTGATTGAGCTTGCCTATTGCAATGTAACCAATGAAGTAGTGCCTAAAGTGTGCCCATCCGGCAATCCAGGCTGACTCAAGGGAACGTTCACAGTATTTGAAAAGATTTCAAACCCAGGTCTGTTGTGTATACAGTACACACAGACTAATTATTCACACTCACATGCACACACTTCTAACTTTGCCACAGGGGGTATGTGTCATATAAACAACTCTATACCCTCCTTCCCCTAGTCTGCCCTCATCTGTCCAGTTTGAGATTGGCTTTCATCTGGTGCGGAGCTAGGAATCGTGTTTCAAGAATGAGTCATGCCAATTTACTTCTGCCAGAAGGAGAGATTTATGTCCCTTTGGTCCTGTTCTTCCCAGAGGCTTCACTGCTGACTGGTTCAACACAACACAGCATTAAAATGAACTATCAGACACAAGGCATCACGGAAAAAGTAGTTGTGTATTGATTCTAATTGGCAAAATGACATCAACTTTGAGCGATGAATTCTGATTGTAGTCACGAGTCATATGCTACTGAGGAAGTGCCTGAATTGATTTGGCTTGTTGCCTTGACACATCGCCGCTGTTGCCATGACCACATCAGCAGCCGGAGATGAATAACTACTTTATAGTACTTAAGCTGCTTTTAGGAGATTACGGAGTCTCTTTTATGTGGAGCTTCTCTATCGAGAAGATGTTTTGTTTTAGTATTTTGTGAGGATATGGTTTTGGAAAGTTCAGTCGTGACAGTTTAACAGAGTTGCCAGAGTCCCAGCCTTACAGTGCTTTCAGAAAGTAGTCATACTCCTTGACTTATTGCACATTTTGTTGTCTTACAATCTGAATTCAAAATGGATTAAATATGATAATTATTTCGCCCATCTACACACAATACCCCATAATAACAAAGTGAAAACAGGTTTTTGAAATGTTAGAAAATGTATTGAAAATGAAATACAGACCAGCTGCACACCTGGATTGTGCAATATTTGTAAATTCTTTCTAGGTGAGTCCAAACTTTTGACTGGTACTGTACCTCAACTGGTATGCCATCCAGCCCTGGAGTTTTCCCGGACTTGAAGGCTTTAATTGCATCTAGAAGTTCCTCCTCTGTAATTAGGCGTCCAATGAGTCTTTCTGTATAGCTGTTAATTTTACACTATTATTTTTTTTAAAATCCTTTCAAGTAACTTCCGTTAGTGGATTTGGAGGAGACTGAAATTAAAACAAATGCTTAAAGTATGTTGCTTCCTCTTTCAAAATATAGTTGGTGAATCATGGATGACTCTGTCATTTGTAAATTATTTTTACAATTCTTAAAGCTATGTCAAGTTGGTTGTTGATCATGCTAGACAGCCATTTTCAAGCCTTGACATAGATTTTCAAGCCGCATTAAGTCAAAACTGTAATTAGGCCACTCGGGAACATTCACTGTCTTCTTGGTAAGCATGGTTATGGTCCTGCTGAAAGGTGAATTAGAATTTACTTTAGTGCCTTATTGCAAACAGGATGCATGTTTTGGAATAATTGTATTCTGTACAGGCTTCCTTCTTTTCAATCTGTCATTTAGGTTAGTATTGTGGAGTAACTACAATGTTGTTGATCTATCCACCATCCAAAGTGTAATTAATAACTTCACCATGATCAAAAAGGGATATTCAATGTCTGGTTGTTTTATTTTTACCCATCTATCAATAGGTGCCTTGCTTTGCTAGGCATTGGATAACATCCTTGGTCTTTGTGGTTGAATCTGTGTTTGAAATTCACTGCTCAACTGATAGACCTTACATATCATTGTATGTGTGGGGTACAGAGATGAGGTAGTCATTCAAAAATTATGTTAAACTGTTATTGCACACAGAGTGAGTCCATCCAACTTATGTGACTTCTTATGCAAATGTTTACTCCTGAACTTGTTTAAGCTTGCCATAACAAAGGGGTTGAATAATTATTGACTCAAGACATTTCTAAAAACATAATTCCACTTGGACATTATGGGGTATTGTGTGTAGGCCAGTGACCAACACATCTCAACTGAATCCATTTTAAATTCAGCCTGTAACACAACAAAATGCAGAAAAAGCCAAGGGGTGTGAATACTTTCTGAAGGCACTATATACATCAATTTAAGCTATAAATTGAATGCTTTGAAAAATGCAGGTTTGTAAACTTTTGAGTGCATGACGAGCTGGTGACGTCTCAGCTGTAATATTCCCAATTCCAGGAGAAACTCTGTAATACTTAGAACCAGCAGATATAATACATTGTGACACAGTTATAATGGCTGATACATGCTTACAAAAAGTTCTAAAGTATTATAACGGCAGGTTTTAAGTTAAGTGTTACCGGGAAACTATTCAGTATGTCAGCCATTTATAATAAGCAAATGACCTACCTGTCAATCAACTGCGGTGTAGTGTTGGGGGAGAGGATTACTTAATTGAAGACGACACTCAAAGGTCACTATTCTTATGAATCAATGCTTTGTAATTGAAACCTTGAGTGGAGAGGGCTACAAAGGACCATGCAACAGTGTAATGAGTGCTGCACAAGCTTTGACAGATGCCACTCACTTGGAGTGAGTCACGTACAGGTCTGGCTGATGGATCTGGCTGGGCCATATGATACTTAGATACTTTGAATACTAACTTGCGGTTTTTACTTACACTTTCTGTAAGCCTTTATAGGGTATCCGTTTTCAAGAGAGTTTATTTTAATTTATTTTATGTATTTATTTTTTGAACCTTTATTTAACTAGGCAAATCAATTAAGAACAAATTCTTATTTTCAATGAAGGCCTAGGAACAGTGGGTTAACTGCCTTGTTCAGGGGCAGAACGACTGATTTTTACCTTGTCAGTTCGGGGATTTGATCTTGCAACTTTTTGGTTACTAATCCAATGCTCTAACCACTAGGCTACCTGCTGCCCCATTCAAGAGAGTATTACAGGTATAGTTCAACCAAATAAAAAAATGACAGTTTTTCTTATTCCTGTAAGTAGTCTATGAACAAGGTAACACCGCACTCCATGTCCATAGACCGGGGTAGGGAAACCAATGTGTAATTTTGTCATTTGGATAAAGTATCCCTTTAAATCTGTTTTATGGCGTGTTGAAGGTGAGTAGTAAAATGCTTGGTCCAGACTAGTTATGTTGGATGTCCTTTAGAGATGTGGCTGAGAAAAGCACAAGATGACATAGTAGGACACACTCTGATTCAACCTTCTGTTTTTACTGGTTTGGTTTATGGGAATAGTGGTCCATTATGAATCAGAGTGAATAGATGAGTGCCACGGAGAAAGGAGTTGGACAGATATTCTCTAAGTGTAACACCCATTTGGCTGTACAAAAAAAGTATGGAAGAATAATTATTATTGCGTCTGATAGGCCTACAGCAGGTGGAATATTGGACCAACATTGGGGAAAAGGCAAACCCATGGAAAATTAGACCAACATTGATCACTATATATATATATATATATATATATATATATAGCCAAGGGGGAAGGCTATGCTTACAGATGCTAAATTTGACAAGCCCTCACAATTTGTCTTCTTTCAAATAGATGATGAGAGAAACAAATGGCAAAGCCCCTCTCGTTATTGGCCAAAGTATTCTCAGAACCTATCAAGAATGTGAAATGAAAAAAAAAATCCTCAAAGATAACATCGTGCAGGCCTGTTTTTCCTGAGCTAATTATTTCCTTTGGCAAGGCAGAGCTCCCCTTTCCCCCTCCCACCTCTCCCCCGCCACGGATATGGGGATATTCATAATGGTATCACGCGAAAAAAGCGCAACAACATATTAGTCATGTGGTATGTCCAAAATGGCACCCTATTCCCTATATAGCGTACTACTTTTGACCCATATGGCTCTGGTCAAAGTAATGAACTATGTAGGAGATGGTGCAACCTTTATTTATCTAGGCAAGTCAGTTAAGAACAAATTCTTATTTACAATGACGGCATACCCCAACCAAACCCTAACGACGCAGGGCCAATTGTGCGTTGCCCTATGGGACTCCCAATCACCGGTTGTGATACAGCCTGGAATCAAACCAGGGTCTGTTGCCCCTAGCACTGAGATGCAGTGCCTTAGACTGCTGTGCCACTCGGGAGCCCATTTTGGGACAAATCCATACAGTAGTCTCGTTTTGCTTCGAGTCAAAGGCCTCCTTCCTTACAACATCAGTGTCTTCAATAACATTTTGATACTGGTGCCGAGGCCATCACCAGATGCCTTTGTAACAATCAGAAGCGATACGTAACTACAGTTTCAGGTTACGTACAACGTGTCTGTTCTGTTTGTAAAAGTACGGAGTTCGGATATCTACAGTACCAGCCAACAGTTTGGACACCTACTCATTCAAGGGTTTTTCTTTATTTTACTATTTTCTACATTGTAGAATAATCGTGAAGACCTCAACCCAATTGAGATGGTTTGGGATGAGTTGGACCGCAGAGTGAAGGAAACACAGCCAACAAGTGCTCAGAATATGTGGGAACTCCTTCAAGACTGTTGGAAAAGCATTCCAGGTGAAGCTGGTTGAGAGAATGCCAAGAGTGTGCAAAGCTTTCATCATATATTTTGATTTGTTTAACACTTTTTTGGTTTCTACATGATTCCATATGTGTTATTTCATAGTTTTGATGTCTTCACTATTATTCTACAATGTAGAAAATAGTAAAAATAAAGAGAAACCCTTGAATGAGTAGGTGTGTCCAAACTTTTGACTGGTACTGTATATGGTTAGAGTTGCATTACTAATGTCTGTAATGCCTCAGAGCGTGCTATGCCTTCCTGTGTATCCTTTATCAAGGTCTCTGTCACATTACTATACACATTGCCTACTGCATATAATATATGACTAGTTTATCTCCTTAAGGCAGAGACATTACGGCCTCAAAATGTAGTTTTTGTTTTGTTCCTCAGCTTTAACAGCACAAAGTTTATATTTTTCTCAGTTTTTTCGGATTAGACCTATGGACAGCACTGACATTTTGTTTATTGGAAAAAGTGAAACGTTGGGCTGACTGTATTACATTATTTTCTCTTGCTGTCAGTCTGTCGCAGTTCCGCCACCACATTAACACGGACATTCCTACAGCGATAAGGCTCGTAGAAGAAGTGTTAAACATTATCTCTTTTGAACTGCTCTGCATTCATAGAATTGGAGAGTCGCTCTACATTTGAGTGGTGAGGTGATGACGTTGGAAAGATTTTGGTAACTATTTAAGGCCGTGTGTGTGTGTGTGTGTTTGTATGTGTGTACGTGTGTGTTTGTGTACGGGTGCGTTTACGTTTACGTTTGTGTGTTCGGACAAATGCTAAAAGCTTGTGTTCCAACACAAATAGATGTGTCATGGGGACTGGAGCCACAGAAATTGAGTCACGAGCATCATCAGAGCCACATTTCTTTAGCCTAAGATAATGACAATGCCTTCAGTGGTTGCTTATTGTGGATTTATTGTTGCGCCCTGAATGTAGTGTCTTGGTAGTTGACTTCCTCGCTCTGTGCATTATCATGAGGTTACCAAGCCATGTTTCTCACTTCGTTCTACCAAGCCATTGCATGCAAAGGCTAACTCAGAGACATGAAGCGGAAAGGCAGAGAAGATTTGAGAGGGGGGAGAACAAAAGAACGAGAGGGGTATTGTACGTGTGGAATGGTGCCATCTTTACCTCCTCCCTTCCCCCTCCTCCTTTTTCTTCCCCTCATCCTGGCTGTTGGGCGTGTGTTGTTGAGACTATGGGAGGAATTCAATTACAGCTGTCATAAGGGCAGTGGACCGTTGGGTTCCTGGGGTCAGCGGCCTGAATACTGCAATTAGAATTACCCATCTCATAATAGACTCTTTCGTGTCGATGAAATTTAAATATCCTCGTTTAATATTTCACTTTCTTAATAGTGCACTTGGAATATGTAAACGTAAGCACAGTGAAAGAGATATATAACTTAAAAGTAATTGAATTGAGGTTGGGGAGCTGGGGACTGAGGGACTGTAGGTTGGAGGGCTGGAGGACTGAGAGGCTGGGAGGTTGGAAGGCTTGGGCTGGGGGGCCTCAGCTAGCCTGGCACAAGTAGCAGAGCGTGCTGGTTGGGGCCGAGCCAGGAGACGCTATCAGCCAACCAACAGCCAAGTATGCACAATAACATTCCGGGGGATTGTAGGAAATGAAATCTAAGGAACTCAACTTGATTAGTAGGCATAGTATGTTATGTGTAGGCTTATACAAAACAACGAGGCTGTGTTGGCTTGCAACAATGTTACAAACAGTGGTCCAATGAGATGGAAATCCCCAATGGTTTTAAACACACTTTCCTTTAACGTAACACCTGTGGTGCGAATAGGATTTCCCATTATAGAAAGCACTATCGCAAAGTTAGTTGTTGTTTACTCTCAGAGGTAGAGTACAACTTCTAAAAGATGCCTCCCTCTCTAAACTCTATGGTGCCTGACTAAACTCCCGCATTGTTCCAAAAGCAATGTTTGCCAGAATACCTCTTTTAGAATTACCCATCTCTAAAATCTTTTGTCTATCTTGGGGGGCACAGTCCATTTGTTCTGTTGTAAGAGTACATAACTGCAGCCAACAATTTGAGCACTGGGTGGAACTAATGAAGTGGTGCTGGCCATCTTTTGAATGATTTTCCTGATACATACTGTAAATAATGCAATAGAAAGAACGAGGTATAGAGCGCGTGTGTGTGTACCAGGGGAGGCTCCTCAGAAGAGGATGGGGAGGACTGTACTCCTCAGTTGTAACAATTGTTGTGTGTGGAGGACCAAGACGCAACAGGGATGTGTATACTCATCTTCTTTAATATTGAAGAAGGTGAAACAAAATGAAACACGTATACAGTTACGAAAACGACACTACCAGTTCTGTCAGGTGAAGAACACAAAACAGAATACAACTACCCACAATCCACAATACAAACACACCCCTAATTATAGGACCTTCAATCAGAGGCAACGATAGACAGCTGCCTCCAACTGAAGGCCTCAACACCAATTAACTAAACATAGAAATACAAATGACTAGACAGAACATAGAAATAAACTAACATAGAACAATAACCAAAATCCTGGACTAATAAATCAAATACCCCTCTCTACATGGACACATACACACAACCACCCTGAACCACAAAACAAATACCCCCTGTCACATCCTGACCAAACTAAACACTAACAAATAACACCTTACAGGTCAGAACGTGACAGTACCCCCCCCAAAGGTGCAAACCCCGGATGCACCTAACAAAAAGAAAATACAAAAATAACCCCCCCCCCCCCCCCCCCAAAAGGAGGGAAGGGAGGGCGGCCACCGTCACCGACGATGCTTCTGCAACGCTCCCCCCTTCCCGCATACTAGTCCCTACGGAGGTGGCTCTGGAGCGGGACGTATCCCTTGCTCCACCACTTGCTCACCCCTCTTCTTTGCAGACTCTGGGGCGAGGTCCCTCTGTCGACCTCGGACTTGGGATCCTCGCTACGGGCGACTCTGGCTGCATCGGACTGGAGGGCGACTCTCTCGGGCGTAGGTGCCGGACAGTCGGGCTGAGGCACTGTCGTTGGGCACCCTGGGTTAGGCGCTGTCGCTGGGCACTCTGTGCGAGACGCTGTCGCTGTGCCATCTGGGCGAGACGTGTGCACTGAAGGCCTGGTACGTGGGACTGGCGTAGGGGACGCCGGACTAGGCCCATGTACCTCAAGGCTAGTGCTAGGGGCAAGAGTAGGACGAGTTGGGGTGGTGTGCCGCACTGGGAGCCTGGTGCATGGTGCTGGCTTCGGGGGAGTCAGACTAGGGACACACCTGTAGGCTTGTGCGGGGAGCAGGGATAGGTCGAGCTGTACTAGGCTGCCGATCGGGAAGCCTGGTGCGCGGTGCTGGCTTCGGAGGAGCCAGACTGGAGACACGCACCTGTGGGCTTCTACAAGGAGCAGGAGTAGGATACACCGGGCCTTGGGTAAGTACTGGAAGTCTCGAGCTCACCTCCTGCACAACCCATCCTGGCTGGATGGCAGTAGTAGCCCTGTACGTTTGCGGTGCTGGTACAGGGCGGACTGGGCTATGCAGGGGCCTGATGGTCGCCGTGCGTAGAGGAGGTGTCCTGTAGCCTGGACTTTGGAGGCGTACCGGTGGCCAGACGTATTGGGCTGGCATCCTCCTTCCAGGCTGGATGCCCACTCTAGCACGGCCTTTGCTTGGGGCTGAGATCACACGCACCGGACTGTGCGTGCGCATGGGCGAGATCTTGCATACCTCTTCGTACTTCGGCGCTCTCCACTCCATGTGCTCCCCATAATAAGCACGAGGTGTTGGCTTCAGGGGCATCCTTTGCCCAGCCACCCACCCCGTGTGCCCCCCCATTTGTTTTTATTGGGGCTGCCTCTCAGGCTTCCTTGCTAGCCTCGTCCCAACGTACTTCTCCCGGTCCTCACCGTTCCTTCGCCACGGACCTTCTCCCGCCAGGATTTCCTCCCATGACCACGATTCCCTGTAGTCATCCTGCTTCCTTGGCTGCTCCCTCTTCTGTTGCTTGGTCTGGTTGTGGTGGGTAGTTCTGTAACGATTGTCGTGTGTGGAGGACCAAGACGCAACAGGGAAGTGTATACTCATCTTCTTTTTTAATATTGAAGAAGGTGAAACAAAATGAAACACGTATACAATTACGAAAATGACACTAACAGTTCTGTCAGGTGAAGAACACAAAACAGAATACAACTACCCACAATCCACAATACAAACACACCCCTAATTATAGGACCTTCAATCAGAGGCAACGATAGACAGCTGCCTCCAACTGAAGGCCCCAACACCAATTAACTAAACATAGAAATACAAATGACTAGACAGAACATAGAAATAAACTAACATAGAACAATAACCAAAACCCTGGACTAATAAATCAAATACCCCTCTCTACATGGACATATACACACAACCACCCTGAACCACATAAAACAAATACCCCCTGCCACGTCCTGACCAAACTAAACACTAACAAATAACACCTTACAGGTCAGAACGTGACATCAGTGAATTTCATAAAAATGTAAATGTTAAAACATTTTAAAAGTTATCCTTTTTAGATTAAACTAGACTAAATATATTCACGTCATCAAATAATTGATTAAAATACACTGTTTTGCAATGAAGGTCTACAGTAGCCTCAACAGCACTCTGTAGGGTATCACCATGGTGTAGCCGGAGAACAGCTAGCTTCTGTTCTCTTCTGGGTACATTGACTTCAATACAAAATCTAGGAGGCTCATGGTTCTCACCCCCTTCCATAGACTTACAGAGTAATTATGACAACTTCAAGAGGACATCCTCCAACCTATCAGAGATCTTGCAGCATGAACTGACATGTTGTCCACCAAATCAAAGGATCAGATAATGAATCTAGTACTGAAAGCATAAGCTACAGTTAGCTAGCACTGCAGTGCATAGAATGTGGTGAGTAGTTGACTCAAAGAGAGAGAAAGACAATAGTTGAACAGTTTTGAACAAATACATTTCTTCCAACACAAAGGAAAAGCAAGAGAGAGATAGAGAGATGTCATCTTTTTCACTTTCAATTTCAATTACTTAGCTAGCAAACCCAGTCGTTCCTTCTAAATGTTCCATTGCCATACTGGCTGGCAACGTTCTTATCCCTTGTTTGCTAGCTAGCCAACTATGACTAACTTTCAGTCACTTCAAAAAGTGTAGTCAGAACAACAGCAACAGTAGCTGCATTTGCATTTGTTTAAGCTGTTTTCTAGAGACATTTATTTGGATGCATCCATAAAAATGAGCTTATGAGGTGCGATTTCGCCTGGCATAGAAAATGTGCTCACTTGTTAGGACACTGTTGTTCCGAGGAGCTAGCCAACAACACAGATAAAACAATCACTTCCAACTGAAGCTGGAAGGACTGTAAACTAGCTGCACTTCATTTCATTTTACCTTTTTTCAATTGACATTTCTTTGTATACAGTGCATTCGAAAAGTATTCAGACCCTTGACTTTTTCCACATTTTGTTACGTTACAGCCTTATATATAAAAAAATATTAAATAAAAAAATGTCCTCACCAATCAACACACAATACCCCATAATGACAAAGCGAAAACATGTTTTTAGATTTTTTTGCTAATTTATAATAAAATAAAAACTGAAATACCTTATTTACATAAGTATTCAGACCCTTTGTTATGAGACTCGAAATTGAGCTCCGGTGCATCCTGTTTCAATTGATCATCCTTGAGATGTTTCTTCAACTTGATTGGAGTCCACCTGTGTGAAATTCAACTGATTGGACATGATTTGGAAAGACACACACCTGTCTATAGAAGGTCCCACAGTTGACAGTGCATGTCTGAGCAAAAACCAAGCCATGAGGTCGAAGGAATTGTCCATAAAATTCAGAGACAGGATTGTGTGGCACAGATCTGGGGAAGGGTACCAAAACATTTCTGCAGCATTGAAGGTCCCCAAGAACACAATGGTCTCCATCTTTCTTAAATGGAAAACGTTTGGATCCACCAAGACTCTTCCTAGAGCTGGCCGCCCAACCAAACTGAGCAATCGGGGGAGAAGGGCCTTGTTCACGGAGGTGACCAAGAACCTGATGGCCACTCTGACAGAGCTCCAGAGTTCTTCTGTGGAGATGGGAGAACTTTCCAGAAAGACAACCATCTCTGCAGCACTTCACCAATCAGGCCTTCATGGTAGAGTGGCCAGATGGAAGCCACTACGCACATGACAGGCCGCTTGGAGTTTGCCAAAAGGAACCTAAAGACTCTCAGGCCATGAGAAACAAGATTCTCTGGTTTGAAAAAACCAAGATTGAACTTTTTGGCCTGAATGCCAAGCGTCACATCTGGAGGAAACCTGGCACATCCTTACGGTGAAGCATGGTGGTGGTAGCATCATGCTGTGGGTATGTTATTCAGTGGCAGGGACTGGGAGACTAGTCAGGATCGAGGGAAAGATGAACGGAGGAAAGTACCAAGAGATCCTTGATGAAAACCTGCTCCAGAGCGCTCAGGACCTCAGACTAGGGTGAAGGTTCACTTTCCAACAGGACAATGACCCTAAGCACACAGCCAAGACAACACAGGAGTTGCTTCAGGACAAGTCACTAAATTTCCTTGAGTGCCACAGTCCAGACTTGAACTCGATCAAACATCTCTGGAGAGACTTGAAAATAGCTGTGTAGCAACTCTCTCCATCCAACCTGACAGATTTTGAGAGGATCTGCTTAGAAGAATAGGAGAAACTCCCCAAATACAGGTTTGGCAAGCTTGTAACGTCCTACCCAAGAAGACTTGAGGCTGTAATTGCTGCCAAAGGTGCTTGAACAAAGTGCTGAGTAAAGGGTCTGAATACTATTGTGTGTAGATTGATGGGGGGGGGGGGGGGGGGGGGTGACAATTTAATCAATTTCAGAATAAGGCTGTATCATAACAAAATGTAGAGAAAGTGGGTTCTGAATACTTTGCAAATGCACTGTATATCCATAAAAATTATGCCAGCTGATTCATGATTTCGACTGGCTGGGAAACGCTGCCTGCCTGTCTGTCTCGTTCCGACTCCCGACACGTTCATTACTATGGGTCAGCTGGAGATAGAATTTGAATATTGAAACAATGTTGTAAATGTCATAGAGACAGACAGCAAGGTTTATACACATTTCCGCCATTGAAAACTAAATGTTAGTCTAAAAGAAATGTGAGAAAATGTCTGGATGTTTTTTACAGTGGAGATCAAGTTTATACATTTCTTGGCTAATCTGATGAAACAGTGGATTGCACAGTCAGACGGAACAGAATAAATAGGTATTTTAATGTCATAGACTTAGCCAGTGTGTTGTGGATCGAAGTCCACAAGCGAAGTGAAAAGGTAAGAGGAGAACGCATAGATGCGAGAAGGACTACAACGTGGCTGCTATGAAAGTGAACTGTGTTTACGTGTGATCAGGGGTGTATTCATTTAGCCAAATTCTGTTGAAAAACGTTTCTTAAATGGAAGTAATCAGAATGAAACGGGGATAAACTTTCCTGAATTTGTGCAATAGAAACTCTCTGTTTGCAACTGTTCGACTAATGATTACACCCTAGATCAGCTAGATACAGGCAAGAGTGTGCAAGGCAGTATTGAATATGTCACTGTCTGTCCATATGACACTTTCTGTCACCTCAAAATGGTCCCTCGACCTGTGTGCACCTACGTTGTAAACTTTCATTCATAGGCTAGGTTGTAGCAACCTCATGATGGGTATAGGGAAAACGTCAGTATCAGTATTAACCTATCGCTCTTACATTGAACTGGGTGAATGGAATATGAATGACAGCCATCCAATGGTAAGAGGCCATGCTCATGAAAAGAAAGGTGTGTCCTCCCTCATCTTAAATGGCACTGACCGCCATTGTGTGTGTCTTTCTTATTTGACATCACAGTGAGCAGAGACGTCAGTTCAACATCTAGTTTTAATTTGAGTTGTCAACTAACGTGAATTCAACGTGAAATCAACCAAAAAATGTCACCATGTCATTGGACTTCGGTTAAAATCTGGGTGAAAAATATATGAAATGCCCTTTACATTGATCCAATCAGTTTTCCATGTTGATTCAATGTCATCACATCATTTTTGAGGGTTGAAATTATGTGGAAACAACATTGATTCAACCAGATTTGCCCAGTAGGATGTTATCATAAATGGCTCCGCTATGCCCCAGTCTTTCTCATTGATGCTCCATATAAAACCTATTACTTGACATAATTAGGGTGGCATTTGATTACCTCCTGTCATGCCTCTCGTCTCTACATCTGACCCCATTTCACCGTTAAAGCACCTTTCAACTCATTAGCATTTTATTGACTGTCTGCTGCTCTGTGAGCAAGTCACCTGTTCGTTTCTCAAATCACCATCAGCCAAAGGTTCTAGCACTTACTCTTACACATTGTGTTCAATGCTGTTTGATGATCTGCATAGTACATTGTGCTGTGTATCTATGTGTTGTGTTTGAACACCTTCTACTCCCTTTCAACTCCTTTTTTTCTATTGACCTGTTGTTGCAGAGAAATTCACTGTAAAACAAACACCCACAACTCTAGTTATTTCAACTAATTATTATTAAGTAACCGGTTACACAGTTTTTTTTATGTTTACTCAACTTTTCTGTCCAAGTGCTGCACTCCGCTCCGCGTCGTGCTGCACTCCGCTCCGCAGGTAATATTACATCTCATTACATTACAACGGTTTGATTTGTTTGATCTGAGCAATTTTTTAGCTAGCTACTTAGCTGTCTTTGTATCAAAGATAATTGTGTAGTTTAGAGTAATTATCGAGGTTAGCTAGCCAGCTATTTTCGTCCGCCGCGCCGCGCCACCGTTCTCCTACTTAGTCAACAACTGCTAGCTAGCTAGCCAACTTCTACCGACGAGCAGCACTGTAGAAACTAATACATTACAACGGAACGATTTGATTAGTGTAGTGTTAGCTAGCTACATAGTTGTCTTTGCTGTCTTTGTATCTAAGATAATTGTGTAGTTTAGAGTAATTATCGAGGTTAGCTAGCCAGCTATTTTTGTCCGCTGCGCCGCGCCACCGTTCTCCTACTTAGTCAACACTGCTAGCTAGCTAGCCAACTTCTACCGACTAGCAGCACTGTAGAAACGAATACATTACAACGGAATGATTTGATTACTGTAGTGTTAGCTAGCTACATAGTTGTCTTTGTATCATGATAATGGTGTAGTACTGAAACTATCGAGGTTACCTAGCCAGCTACACTTTCAAACAAAGTCAACAACGCAGCCACTGCTAGCTAGCCTACTTCACCAGCCAGCAGTACTGTATCATTTTAATCATTTTAGTCAATAAGATTTTTGCAACGTAAGCTTAACTCTTACATCTAGAAGTTCCGCTAGCGGAACACCTGCTCCAATATCCAATGATGGGCGTGGCGCGAAATACAAATTCCTCAAAAATCCGAAAACTTCAATTTTTCAAACATATGACTATTTTACACCATTTTAAAGACAAGACTCTCCTTTATCTAACCACACTGTCCGATTTCAAAAAGGATTTACAGCGAAAGCAAAACATTAGATTATGTCAGCAGAGTACCCAGCCAGAAATAATCAGACACCCATTTTTCAAGCTAGCATATAACGTCACAAAAAAGAAAACCACAGCTAAATGCAGCACTAACCTTTGATGATCTTCATCAGACGACACTCCTAGGACATTATGTTATACAATACATGCATGCTTTCTTCAATCAAGTTCATATTTATATAAAAAACAGCTTTTTACATTAGCATGTGACGTTCAGAACTAGCATACCCACCGAAACTTCCGGTGAATTTACTAAATTACTCACAATAAACGTTCACAAAAAACATAACAATTATTTTAAGAATTATAGATACAGAACTCCTTTATGCAATCGCTATGTCCGATTTTAAAATAGCTTTTCGGTGAAAGCACATTTAGCATTATTCTGAGTAGATAGCTCACCATCACGGGCTAGCTATTTTGACACCCACCAAGTTTAGCCCTCACCAAACTCAGATTTACTATAAGAAAAATTTGATTACCTTTGCTGTTCTTCGTCAGAATGCACTCCCGGGACTTCTACTTCAATAACAAATGTTGGTTTGGTTCCAAATAATCCATAGTTATATCAAAATAGCGGCGTTTTGTTGTGCGTTCAAGACACTATCCAAAGGGTAAAGAAGGGTGACGCGCCCGACGCGTTTCGTGACAAAAAAATTGAAAATATTCCATTACCGTACTTCGAAGCATGTCAAACGCTGTTTAAAATCAATTTTTATGCGATTTTTCTCGTAAAAAATCGATAATATTCCGACCGGGAGTCGTTGTTTTCGTTCAAAGACTGAAAATAAAAACATAGTGTCGGCTCGTGCACGCGCCTCAGTCTCATTGTTCTCAGATCGACCACTATCCAAATGTGCTACTGTTTTTTCAGCCATGGCCTACAAAGGCATCATTCAACGTTTTGCCGCCTTCTGAGAGCCTATGGGAGCCGTAGGAAGTGTCACGTTACAGCAGAGATCCTCAGTTTTCAATAAAGAGAGTGTAGAAGGCCAAGGAATGGTCAGAGAGGGCACTTCCTGTAAGGAATCTTCTCAGGTTTTGGCCTGCCAAATGAGTTCTGTTATACTCACAGACACCATTCAAACAGTTTTAGAAACTTTGGAGTGTTTTCTATCCAAAGCGAATAATTATATGCATATTCTAGTTTCTGGGCAGGAGTAATAATCAGATAAAATCGGGTAAATTTTTTATCCGGCCGTGAAAATACTGCCCCCTATCCATAACAGGTTAACTTTCTGAACATTCGAGACGTGTCGTCCACTTGTCATTCCAATCTCCTTTGCATTAGCGTAGCCTCTTCTGTAGCCTGTCAACTATGTGTCTGTCTATCCCTGTTCTCTCCCCTCTGCACAGGCCATACAAACGCTTCACACCGCGTGGCCGCTGCCACTCTAACCTGGTGGTCCCAGCGCGCACGACCCACGTGGAGTTCCAGGTCTCCGGCAGCCTCTGGAACTGCCGGTCTGCGGCCAACAAGGCAGAGTTCATCTCAGCCTATGCTACCCTCCAGTCCCTCGACTTCTTGGCGCTGACGGAAACATGGATTACCACAGATAACACTGCTACTCCTACTGCTCTCTCTTCGTCTGCCCACGTGTTCTCGCATACCCCTAGAGCATCAAGCCAGCGGGGTGGTAGCACTGGGATCCTCATCTCTCCCAAGTGGACATTCTCTCTTTCTCCCCTGACCCATCTGTCTATCGCCTACTTTGAATTCCATGCTGTCACAGTTACCAGCCCTTTCAAGCTTAACATCCTTATCATTTATCGCCCTCCAGGTTCCCTTGGAGAGTTCATCAATGAGCTTGACGCCTTGATAAGTTCCTTTCCTGAGGATGGCTCACCTCTCATAGTTCTGGGTGACTTTAACCTCCCCACGTCTACCTTTGACTCATTCCACTCTGCCTCCTTCTTTCCACTCCTCTCCTCTCTTGACCTCACCCTCTCACCTTCCCCCCTACTCACAAGGCAGGCATTACGCTTGACCTCATCTTTACTAGATGCTGTTCCTCCACTAATCTCATTGCAACTCCCCTCCAAGTCTCCGACCACTACCTTGTACCTGGTATTGCGCCGTCCCGACTTTCGCTCTCTCTCCCCCGCTACTCTCTCCTCTTCCATCCTATCATCTCTTCCCTCTGCTCAAACCTTCTCCAACCTATCTCCTGATTCTGCCTCCTCAACCCTCCTCTCCTCCCTTTCTGCATCCTTTGACTCTCTATGTCCCCTATCCTCCAGGCCGGCTCGGTCCTCCCCTCCTGCTCCGTGGCTCGACGACTCATTGCGAGCTCACAGAACAGGGCTCCGGGCAGCCGAGCGGAAATGGAGGAAAACTCGCCTCCCTGCGGACCTGGCATCCTTTCACTCCCTCCTCTCTACATTTTCCTCTTCTGTCTCTGCTGCTAAAGCCACTTTCTACCACTCTAAATTCCAAGCATCTGCCTCTAACCCTAGGAAGCTCTTTGCCACCTTCTCCTCCCTCCTGAATCCTCCTCCCCCTCCCCCCCTCCTCCCTCTCTGCGGATGACTTCGTCAACCATTTTGAAAAGAAGGTCGACGACATCCGATCCTCGTTTGCTAAGTCAAACGACACCGCAGGTCCTGCTCACACTGCCCTACCCTGTGCTTTGACCTCTTTCTCCCCTCTCTCTCCAGATGAAATCTCGCGTCTTGTGACGGCCGGCCGCCCAACAACCTGCCCGCTTGACCCTATCCCCTCCTCTCTTCTCCAGACCATTTCCGGAGACCTTTTCCCTTACCTCACCTCGCTCATCAACTCATCCTTGACCGCTGGCTACGTCCCTTCCGTCTTCAAGAGAGCGAGAGTTGCACCCCTTCTGAAAAAACCTACACTCGATCCCTCCGATGTCAACAACTACAGACCAGTATCCCTTCTTTCTTTTCTCTCCAAAACTCTTGAACGTGCTGTCCTTGGCCAGCTCTCCTGCTATCTCTCTCAGCATTACCTTCTTGATCCAAATCAGTCAGGTTTCAAGACTGGTCATTCAACTGAGACTGCTCTTCTCTCTGTCACAGAGGCGCTCCGCACTGCTAAAGCTAACTCTCTCTTCTCTGCTCTCATCCTTCTAGACCTATCGGCTGCCTTTGATACTGTGAACCATCAGATCCTCCTCTCCACCCTCTCCGAGTTGGGCATCTCCGGCGCGGCCCACGCTTGGATTGCGTCCTACCTGACAGGTCGCTCCTACCAGGTGGCGTGGCGAGAATCTGTCTCCGCACCACGTGCTCTCACCACTGGTGTCCCCCAGGGCTCTGTTCTAGGCCCTCTGCTATTCTCGCTATACACCAAGTCACTTGGCTCTGTCATATCCTCACATGGTCTCTCCTATCATTGCTATGCAGACGACACACAATTAATCTTCTCCTTTCCCCCTTCTGATAACCAGGTGGCGAATCGCATCTCTGCATGTCTGGCAGACATATCAGTGTGGATGACGGATCACCACTTCAAGCTGAACCTCGGCAAGACGGAGCTGCTCTTCCTCCCGGGGAAGGACTGCCCGTTCCATGATCTCGCCATCACGGTTGACAACTCCATTGTGTCCTCCTCCCAGAGTGCTAAGAACCTTGGCGTGACCCTGGACAACACCCTGTCGTTCTCCACAAACATCAAGGCGGTGACCCGATCCTGTAGGTTCATGCTCTACAACATTTGCAGAGTACGACCCTGCCTCACACAGGAAGCGGCGCAGGTCATAATCCAGGCACTTGTCATCTCCCGTCTGGATTACTGCAACTCGCTGTTGGCTGGGCTCCCTGCCTGTGCCATTAAACCCCTACAACTCATCCAGAACGCCGCAGCCCGTCTGGTGTTCAACCTTCCCAAGTTCTCTCACGTCACGCCGATCCTCCGCTCTCTCCAATGGCTTCCAGTTGAAGCTCGCATCCGCTACAAGACCATGGTGCTTGCCTACGGAGCTGTGAGGGGAACGGCACCTCCGAACCTTCAGGCTCTGATCAGGCCCTACACCCAAACAAGGGCACTGCGTTCATCCACCTCTGGCCTGCTCGCCTCCCTACCTCTGAGGAAGCACAGTTCCCGCTCAGCCCAGTCAAAACTGTTTGCTGCTCTGGCACCCCAATGGTGGAACAAGCTCCCTCACGACGCCAGGACAGCGGAGTCAATCACCACCTTCTGGAGACACCTGAAACCCCACCTCTTTAAGGAATACCTAGGATAGGATAAAGTAATCCTTCTACCCCCCCCCCCCCCCCCCCCCCCTTAAAGGATTTAGATGCTCTATTGTAAAGTGGTTGTTCCACTGGATATCATAAGGTGAATGCACCAATTTGTAAGTCACTCTGGATAAGAGCGTCCGCTAAATGACTTAAATGTAAATGTAAATGTTAACCTGAACTAAAAACATTTAGTTGGCCCAAACTAAGCTCCAACTTGAGAAAACTGTGTCAAAAAAAATTCTGTCCATTTAAAACGATGTTTTCTAAACTCATACGTTCATTGAAGTAGAAACTATTATTTGGGAATCTTAAAACTAAAAACAGCTGTGCAACTGATTACACAAAGCTTTTAACATACCATTTTTTTTTTACTTACATAGTTGACACATGATTACATTGTGCATGTTCATTTATACAGTAATTATGATTCAACATGTCCTCACCTGGATTTGAACTCACAACCTCTTGGTTCATGGCATGCCAATCTTCCTGCTACACCACCATGTCTGTGTCAGTTATCAATTCATCTGACTATTCTCTCGTCATTGATTTCATGTACTTATTTTAGCAATTCAAATGTTCTGTATAGTTGTCTAATGTTGGAGGGGAATATTATATATTTTAATGTGACTCCTTAATCACTATGACAAATAAAATGGTTTTTCTTGAGTGTACTTTTATGTCAGGAAAGGAATAGGAATGGCTTGTTTTTGCTCTTCAACATAGTGCTACAAAACAGTAAGGCTTTAAGCACAATTGATGACGCCTTTGAAGGATATTTTATGTCTATGGACTGCAAACAATACATCGATGAATTGCACATGTGTATAGGCATATGAAAAATCGGACTTATAGTTATGTGTAATGATGCCGGATGCCACAAGTACAACTCTTCATGATAGGTTTTAGTACATTGTTACCGAGTATATGTCGTGCGTAATTGTGCGTAATTGTGGATTTTCTCAGTATGCTACGTTTATCTTCTAGAGAAGAAAAAAATGAAAAACCAATACCTCACAATTTCAGATATTAAAAGAGTGTATTGTATTGGGAGTTTGCACGCTGCGCGCAACCTTTTCATAATAATTATGCACTTGGATGAATTTCAAACATCCTTGCTTAATTAATGTTTCACGTTCTAAATAGTGCACTTCAATATGTAAACATAAGCACAGTGAACAAGATATAACTTAAACGTAATTTAATCGTATTTGAGTGATATGGACACAAGGTATAGGCTACATCCTCGCAGTGAAATGCACAATCGTCAACCAATACAGCGAATCCTACTGATCACACGAGGGAGCGCACACACAAATGTACAGATTCTGAGACACATATTTTACATATGGTTAAAACAGAGAAGCAATTAGACTGTAGCCTCTATTGTGGACCTCTTTATCCCCCAATCAATTGCTAATTAAATGTTAATAATGCAAACCAACACTTACCCAGTGGTAAAACAAAGAAAAACGGTAGCCAACACAGGATGAACATCCCGACGACTATAGCCAGGGTTTTGGCAGCCTTCTTCTCACGGGAGAACTTCATCAAGCGCACGGACAGCGAACTCCGGAAGGGATGGTTTTTACTCTTGGAAGTATCCTCCAGCATACTCCGACAGTGTATCCTAAGCACCACTTCTATAGACTTATTTCTCTCCCGTTTCACCCCCGCTTCTAAACTCTTGGTAGTCTTCCGGGCCACCACGTAGACCCTGAAGTACATCACTAGGATGACCATAAGCGGGAGGTAGAAGGAAAAGAGCGAGGAGAAGAGGGCATATCCCGGTTCTTCGGTGATGCTGCAGACGCTCTCGTCGGTCGGCGGCGGTTCCTTCCATCCCAGCAGCGGTCCTATGGAGATGACCATGGAGGATACCCAGACCACCACCAGAATGACAGCGGCTTTCTTCTCCGTCATGATGGTGGGGTATTTGAGGCAGTGTTTGACCCCGATGTACCTGTCTATGGAGATGATACAGAGGCTGAGGATGGACGCGGTGCAGCAGAGAACATCCACCGCTGCCCAGATGTTGCAGAAGACCCGGCCGAACACCCAGCATCCCAGCACTTCCAAAGACGCGGAGAAAGGCAGCACAATAATGCTCAGTAGCAAGTCCGCTATGGCCAGGTTGACTATAAAGAAGTTGGTGACGGTCTGTAAGTGTCTATTGCATAGCACCGAGAGGATAACCAAAATGTTCCCAACGATAGCCACCAAGATGAACACGGAGAGAAAGACCCCGACCGCAATGACCTGGGGGTCCAGGGTGATGTTCGTGCAGCTGGTGGAGTTGGTGCTGTTGTCTGTGAATAAGATTTGGTCCAGGAAAGATTCGTTGAGAGCTTTTTCAAAATATATTCCATCATTGCTTTCGTTCATCAAATTAGAATATGTCATTTTGAAACTCCATAAAGAAAACGTTATAGTTTGATTCCAAGGGAGAACAAAGTGGTTTTCATAATGTTTTGTGTGTTTCCAATATGAAAAGAAAACGAGATGAAATGGGACATTCTTCTCACATATGTGAATTGTCTTGAATTTATAAACATCTCCAGTGTTATCTAGATTGTTTCATCTGTTAAATGCGTATTTCCCCCCTCACAACAAAAATAAAACCGATGCGCAATAACAGCACCATCCCTCTGTCTGAAAATGCAGGATCAACTATTCCTTATTTAAAAAACTGAAGTCTGCTCCAGCCAGGGATTTTCTTTGAGTTCTTTGAGGTAGTAGAAATGTCAGAAAATCTCAAATGAAGTATCAGTAAGTATATTTTTGTAGCTCCATAGCCCCGGATGGTCCGATTCTAGTCCACTGGTGGTATTCTTTTAGTAAGAAGTCCAACCCGAACGACAGAGTCTCAGCCTGCCTAGGACCCCAGCATCTGAGCTCTGCGCTCTTCCCTAGCAAGTGGATTAAGTGACGCGTCGCCTAATAACTGCGATGCCACGAGAGGGAGTCGCGCTCGTTTCCACACACTCAACACGCATGCCAGTGTCGCCGCGAGTGTATATATTTTACCCATAGCCTAATATTCAGTTGATGTTTAGACTACTTCAGTATTACATCGCTGACATATGCAACCTGAAGCCAGTCTACATGCAAACTAAACCCTTCAGTAGAATATAATACACTACATGGCCAAAAGTATGTGGACACCTGCTCGTCGAACATCTCATTCAAAAATCATGGGCATTAATATGGAGTTGGTGCGGCCTTTGCTGCTATAACAGCCTTCACTCTTCTGGAATGCTTTCCACTAGATTTTTGAACATTGCTGCGGGGACTTGCTTCCATTCAACCACAACAGCATTAGTGATGTCGGGCAATGATGTTGGGAGATTAGGCCTGGCTTGCAGTTGGCGTTCCAATTTATCCCAAAGGTCTTCGATGGGGTTGAAGTCAGGGCTCTGTGCTTGCCAGTCAAGTTATTCCACACCGATCTCAACAAACCATTTCTGTATGGACCTCGCTTTGTGCATGGGGTCTTTGTCATTCTGAAACAGGAAAGGGCCTTCCCCAAACTGTTGCCACAAAGTTAGAAGCACAGAATCATCTAGAAAGTCATTGCATGCTGTAGTGTTAAGATTTCCCTTCACTGGAACTAAGGGACTTAGCCCGAACCACAAAAAACATCCCCAGTCCATTATTCCTCCTCCACCAAACTTTACAGTTGGTACTATGCATTTGGGCAGGTAGCGTTCGCTTGGCATCCGCCAAACCCAGTTTTGTCCTCCGGACTGCCAGGTGGTGAAGCGCGATTCATCACTCCAGAGAACGCGTTTCCACTTCTCTGGAGTCCAATGGCTGCAAGCTTTACACCACTCCAGCCGACGCTTGGTATTGCGCATCGTGATCTTAGGCTTGTGTGCGGCTGCTCAGCCATGGAAACCCATTTCATGAAGCTCCTGACGAACAGTTCTTGTGCTGACGTTGCTTCCAGAGGCAGTTTGGAACTCGGTAGTGAGTGTTGCAACTGAGGACAGACGGTTTTTATGCTAGACATTTCCACTTCAAAATAACAGCACTTACAGATGACTGGGGCAGCTTTAGCAGGGCAGAAATTTGACGAACTGACTTGTTGGAAAGGTGGCATCCTATGACGGTGCCACATTGAAAGTCATTGAGCTCTTCAGTACGGGCCATTCTACTGCTAATGTTTGTCTATGGAGATTTCATGGCTGTGTGCTTGTTTTCATTCACACCTGTCAGCAACGGGTGTGGCTGAAATGGTCAAATCCACTAATTTGAAGGGGGTTCAACATTCTTTTGGCCATGTAGTGTATAATAGCTAGAATATAATAGAATAGAATGGAATAGATACTTAATTGTGGATTTTGTAGCTCTGGTATATAATGTTAGATGTGTTAGTATTATGACATTTTTTTGGCAGAGATATTTGAAACATAACAAATCCAAAACCACAAGTGAGTTGAAATGACCACTGCAACAAAAACACTGTCAGTCATGGCCCCAACCCAGAGATGTAGGTTTGAGTGAAAATGGCCTTCTGGGTCCTAGCTGTAAAGTTGTAAGTCCCCAGTGACTCTGTGCAGCTGCTGCTGTCCCCCAAGGGGGGGGGGGGGGGTCGTTATGAGCCACCAGGGAGCTCCGGGGGAGAGCAGCGGAGGGGACACAAGCTCTGGGAAAATAGTGCGAGGCAGAATGCAGAGTCGCTGCCGGACTCACAAGGGACAACACACATGCTGTGCTTCAATCTGCACTCCTTTTTTTTTGCAGTTGCATTTCAAAAGATACCTAAGTGGAGAAAAACACACAAAAGCATAGAGCAAGATGCTTGGCTGAGGAGTATAGGCTAGCCGTGATATTGCCTTAGAAAGAGGACTGAATGATATATTTCTATGCATATTGCATGGGAAGTATGAGAAGTATGGCTATTTAGGCAGGGGCTGAATGAGTATAGGCCTACATCTAAGTTTTATATCACTGGTAATAGTTTGCTAATATCTGATTCAAAACGATCACTCCTTAGGCTACACATCAAGGGTTAGTCCTCAAAACAAGTCAAAAATATTTTCTTTTTTTTCTGATTCAATGTGGCATATGGGTGAGAAGGGGGTATGAAATGACTTAATGATGTCTGTCAGGGGTCTTGATGCTGGATGCTTTTCTGCTCATGCAGAATAATGCAATAACTAACAACACAATGTCAGTCACCCTGAACCTCAACAGCCAGTCTGCAGGCTAGAGGCAGCTCCTCGGAACAATGCAATGCAGCACACCTCCCATGGACCATGATTACGGATAACTGGAGCCTGGAGGGGCTGCAAAATAACTCTTACAGAAATGTCCTTCCAAGATGGCCACCTGTCAATCATCTACATTTTTCATCATGTCCTTAAAGCACCAAGTGCACATCATTTAAAAAAAATAATCATAATGGTTTCTAAATCTGTCCATTTGTAGGCTCTGGACATGACTACAGAACATGTGAGGGAATGTATTTACTTAGTGTGTTGTGTCAGCAGAACACTAGTGTTATCCAATCCAACATACTTTTTTCTCAAGTTTATTATTCCACTTTTGGACACCAGACGGAAGCAGACATTTTATTTTCTTGTTGTCCTTTGAATGTATTAACTTCTACGGACAAACGTGTAACTTTTCTGTGAAGTTCTTTAAGGAATAATGAATCTAGTGTCCTCCGGTAACAAGCGACTTTAAAATGAGGAAATTAAATAAACATGGTCTGTGATGTGGCTGTTGTGCAATTGATATGTCTAGGTGAAACCAACCTCTATCGTTGTTCTGCTTCTTGTAGCAGACACCCTTGACCATACAAGGTGACTTACAAAGTTGATATTTGACATGTTATCCATTAAGGAGGAAATAGACTAATGCTATTTAGGAGAACTTCTTGCCTCAAGCGCACAGTAGTACAGTTCATATCCAAATCCAATTATCCAGCCGACTCACTTCGGTATTTCTGAACGCTGCACTACGTCTAAAACATGGAAAAGAGGAATGGAAAACAGTTGAGGTATATTTTCCCCTGCATCTGTTTTCCTCCTGTTGCTAAATCAACTGTTATTACTTTTTAGATTTTAAATACACGCTGGATAGTGGATATCCCCCCTCCTATTCATGCATTTATCAAGAGAACAATCCTGGTCATCCTTAATGCATCTGATCTGACCGATTCACTAAACACACATGCTTCGTTTGTAAATGATGTCTGAGCATTTTCTATTAAGGTATCTTTACTTTTAGTCAAATCACATCAAATCAAATCAAATTGTATTTGTCACATGCGCCGAATACAACAGGTGTAGACCTTACAGTGAAATGCTTACTTACGAGCCCCTAACCAACAATGCAGTTTCCAAAAAATATGGATAAGAATAAGAGATAAAAGTAACAAGTAATTAAAGAGCAGCAGTAAAAAAAAACAATAGCGAGACTATATACAGGGGGTACCGGTACAGAGTCAATGTGCGGGGGCACCGGTTAGTTGATGTAGTATGTACATGTAGGTAGAGTTGTTAAAGTGACTATGCATAGATGACAACAGAGAGTAGCAGTGGTGTGAAGAAAGAGAGAGGGGGGCAATACAAATAGTCTGGGTAGCCATTTGACTAGATGTTCAGGAGTCTTATGGCTCGGGGGTAGAAGCTGTTTAGAAGCCTCTTGGACTTAGACTTGGCGCTCCGGTACTGCTTGCCATGCGGTAGCAGAGAGAACAGTCTATGACTAGGGTGGCTGGAGTCTTTGACAATTTTTAGGCCTTTCTCTGACACCGCCTGGTATAGAGGTCCTGGATGGCAGGAAGCTTGGCCCCAGTGATGTACTGGGCCATTTAGACGACCCTCTGTAGTGCCTTGCGGCCAGAGGCCGAGCAGTTGCCATATCAGGCAGTGATGCAACCAGTCAGGATGCTCTTGATGGTGCAGCTGTAGAACCTTTTGAGGATCTGAGGACCTATGCCAAATCTTTTCAGTCTCCTGAGGGGGAATAGGTTTTGTCATGCCCTCTTCACGACTGTCTTGGTGTGCTTGGACCATGTTAGTTTGTTGGTGATGTGGACACCAAGGAACTTGAAGCTCTCAACCTGCTCCACTGCAGCCCCATTCAATGAGAATGGGGGCATGCTCTGTCCTCTTTTTCCTCTAGTCCACAATCATCTCCTTTGTCTTGATCACATTGAGGGAGAGGTTGTTGTCCTGGCACCACATGGCCAGGTCTCTGACCTCCTCCCTATAGGGTGTCTCACCGTTGTCGGTGATCAGGCTACCAATGTTGTGTCATCGGCAAATTGAATGATAGTATCGGAGTCGTGCCTGGCCATGCAGTCATGAGTGAACAAGGAGTACAAGAGGGGACTGAACACACACCCCTGATGGGCCCCTGTGATGAGGATCAGCGTGGCGGATGTGTGCGACCACCTGGGGGCGACCCGTCAAGAAGTCCAGGATCCAGTTGCAGAGGGAGGTATTTAGTCCCAGGGTCCTTAGCTTAGTGATGAGCTTTGAGGGCACTATGGTGTTGAACGCTGAGCTGTAGTCAATGAAAAGCATTCTCACATAGGTGTTCCTTTTATCCAGGTGGGAAAAGGCAGTGTGGAGTGCAATAGAGATTGCATCATCTGTGGATCTGTTATAGCGGTATGCAAATTGGAGTGGGTCTAGGGTTTCTGGGATGATGGTGTTGATGTGAGCCATGACCAGCCTTTCAAAGCACTTCATGGCTACAGACGTGAGTGCTACGGGTCGGTAGTCATTTAGGTATGTTACCTTAGTGTTCTTGGTGCAGGCCTGTGGTCTGCTTGAAACATGTTGATATTACAGACTCGGACAGGGAGAGGTTGAAAATGTCAGTGAAGACACTTGCCAGTTGGTCAGAGCATGTTCGCAGTACACGTCCTGGTAATCCCTGTGGCCCTGCGGCCTTGTGAATGTTAACCTGTTTAAAGGTCTTACTCACATCGGCTGCGGAGAGCGTGATCACACAGTCTTCTGGAACAGCTGGTGCTCTCATGCATGTTTCTATGTTATTTTCCTCGAAGCGAGCATAGAAATAGTTTAGCTCATCTGGTAGGCTAGTGTCACTGGGCAGCTCTCGGCCGTGCTTCCCTTTGTAGTCTGTAATGGTTTGCAAGCCGAGCATCAGAGCCAGTGTGTTACGATTCAATCTTAGGCCTGATTTGACGCTTTGCCTGTTTCATGGTTCGTCGGAGGGCATAGCGGGATTTCTTATAAGCTTCTGGGTTAGAGTCCCGCTCCTTGAAAGCAGCAGCTCTAGCCTTTAGCTTAGTGCGGATGTTTCCTGTAATCCATGGCTTCTGGTTGGGGTATGTACGTACGATCACTGTGGGGACGACGTCATCGATGCACTTATTGATGAAGCCAATGACTGATGTGGTGTAATCCTCAATGCCATCAGAGGAATCCCGGAACATATTCCAGTCTGTGCTAGCAAAACAGTCCCGTAGCTTAGCATCTGCTTCATCTGACCACTTTTTTATTTATTTATCTAGTCATTGGTGCTTCCTGCTTTAATTGTTGCTTGTAAGCAGGAATCAGGAGGATATAATTATGGTCAGCTTTGCCAAATGGAAGGTGAGGGAGAGCTTTGTATGCATCTCTGTTTGTGGAGTAAAGGCGGTCCAGTTATTTTTCCTCTAGTTGCACATTTAACATGCTGATAGAAATGAGTTAAAACGGATTTAAGTTTCCCTGCATTAAAGTCCCTGGCTACTAGGGGTGCCACCTCTGGGTGAGCATTTTCTTGTTTGCTTATGGCGAGATACAGCTCATTCAATGCTGTGCCAACCTCTGACTGTGGTGGTATGTAAACTGCTTCGAAGAATAAAGATGAAAACTCTCTCGGTAGGTAGTGTGGTCCACAGCTTATCAAGAGATACGTTTCCTCAGGCGAGCAATAGCTCGAGACTTTCTTAGATATCGTGCACCAGCTGTTATTTACAAAAATACATTGTCCGCCGCCCGTTGTCTTACCAGACGCCGCTGTTCTATCCTGCTGGTACATTGTATTACTAGCCAGCTGTATGTTGATATTGTCGTCGTTCAGCCACGACGACAATGAGATAGGGTGCAGGCCAGCCTGCCAGCTTAGTGGAGTTTGCCACTAGCACAGACAGTGTAGTCAGCTCAGCTATCCTCATTGAGACTGTGTCTGCGCCTCGCTCTAGGTTGGGCAAAACTAACATTGCGGTGTTCGCCTTAACAATCTCACTGGAATAAAGACCTCCTCTATTCTTGTCATTATTGAAAGAGATTGTGATATCTCACATCTCAAAATAGTGCTACTTAATGTTAGATCCCTCACTTCCAAGGCAGGTATAGTCAATGAACTAATCACTGATCATAATCTTGATGTGATTGGCCTGACTGAAACATGGCTTAAGACTGATGAATTTACTGTGTTAAATGAGGCCTCTCCTCCTGGTTACACTAGTGACCATATCCCCCGCGCATCCCGCAAAGGCGGAGGTGTTGCTAACATTTACGAAAGCAAATTTCAATTTACAAAAAATAAATTACTGTGTTTTCGTCTTTTGAGCTTCTAGTCATGAAATCTATGCAGCCTACTCAATCACTTTTTATAGCAACTGTTTACAGGCCTCCTGGGCCGTATAAAGCATTCCTCACTGAGTTCCCTAAATTCCTATCGGACCTTGTAGTCATGGCAGTTAATATTCACATTTTTGGTGACTTTAATATTCACACGGAAAAGTCCACAGACCCACTCCAAAAGGCTTTCGGAGTCATCATCGACTCAGTGGGTTTTGTCCAACATGTCTCAAGACCTATTCACTGCCACAGTCATACTCTGGACCTAGTTTTGTCCCATGGAATAAATATTGTGGATGTTAATGATTTTCTCATAATCCTGGACTATCGGACCACCATTTTATTACGTTTTCAATCGCAACAAATAATATGCTCAGACCCCAACCAAGGATCATCAAAAGCCGTGCTATAAATTCTCAGACAGCCCAAAGATTCCTAGATGCCGTTCCAGACTCTCTCCACCTACCCAAGGAAGTCGAAGTACAAAAATCGATTAACGACCTAACAGAGGAACTTAATTTAACCTTGCTTAATACCCGAGACGCAGTTACACCCCTAAAAACAAGAAACATTTGTCATAAGAACTAGCTCCCTGGTATACAGAAAATACACGAGCCCTGAAGAGAGCTTCCAGAAAATTGGACTGGAAATGGCGCTACACCAAACTGGAAGTCTTCTGATTAGCTTAGAAAGACAGTACCGTGCAGTATCGAAGAGCCATTACTGCTGCTCGAACATCCTATTTTTTCAACTTAATTGAGGAGAATAAGAATAATCCTAAATTTCTTTTTGACACTGTCGCAAAGCTAACTAAAAAGCAGCATTCCCCAAGAGAGCATGACTTTCACTTCAGCAGTGATAAATTCATGAACTTCTTTGACGGAAAGATCATGATCATTAGAAAGCAAATTACGGACTCCTCTTTAAAATCTGCATATTTCTCCAAAGCTCAGTTGTTCTGAGTCTGCAAAACACTGCCAGGACCTAGGATCAAGGGAGACACTCAAGTTTTTAATCTCTTGACACATTGATGAAAATAGTCATGGCATCCAAACCTTCAAGCTGCATACTAGACCCTATTCCAACTACCGTAATTTCCCGACTATTAAGCGCACCTGAATATAAGCTGCACCCACTGAATTTAAAAAATATATATTATTTTGAACCGCACATGTCTATAAGCCGCAGGTGCCTACCGGTACATTGAAACAAATTAACTTTACACAGGCTTTAATGAAACACGGCTTGTAACAAAAATAAATAGGCTTTAACGAAACACGGCTTGTAACAAAAATAAATAGGCTTTAACGAAACACGGCTTGTAACAAAAAATCTAAAATTAGCAGTAAGCTTTGGTTTTCTTTTTGCACTGAGTCAATTCCTTACGCTGCTGTTTCCAACGTCTTATCATCAACTCATTAAGACCAAGCTCCCGTGCAGCAGCTCTATTTCCTTTTCCAACAGCCAGATCAATCGCCTTCAACTTGAAAGCTGCATCATGCATTTCTCCGTGTCTTTGCCATGATGAGGGTGACACAATGACTACCGTAATCAGAATGATGGGAAGTTTGAGAGCGCTTGATTTAATCTAAAAAGTAAAAAAAAAAAGTTGTTTGACCTTAACCCGTTCGGCAATTTCATTGGTCTAATGAAAGCTTCATGCTGCCAAAAAACTGAGCATGTCACAGAATGTGTTTTTTTGGAAAAAAAAAAATGGAAGCGGGAAAAATCCATATATTAGCCGTGTCATTGTTTAAGCCGCTGTCACGTCCTGACCAGCAGAGGGTGTTGTTGTGTAGTTTTGGTCAGGACGTGGCAGAGTATGTCTGTGTATGTGTGTTCTGGGTGTTGTATTTCTATGTGGGTCTGTGTGGCTCCCGATCAGGGACAGCTGGTTATCGTTGTTCCTGATTGGGAGTCATATAATTAGGAGTATGTTTGTCACTTGGGGTTGTGGGTGGTTGAGTTAACACTGCTATTCGTTTCGTTTTGTTCGTAAGTAGCCTGTTAGCCTGTCGTGAGTGTTTATTGTTTTCTGTGTATACTTTACTTAATTATATTAAAAGATGAGTATCCACATTCCGCATGCAGTTTGGTCTCTTCAACACGGCTTCAACATTTATGACAGCCGCGAGGTTCAAAGCCTGGGAAAAAAGTTGCGGCTTATAGTCCGGAATTTACGGTAAACTACTGAAAGAGCTGCTTCCTGTGCTTGGCCCTCCTATGTTGAACATAATAAACGGCTCCCTATCCACAGGATGTACCAAACTCACTAAAAGTGGCAGTAATAAAGCCTCTCTTGAAAAAGCCAAACGTTGACCCAGAAAATATAAAAAACAATCGGCCTATATCAAATCTCCCATTCCTCTCAAAAGTTTTTGAAAAAGCTGCTGCTCAGCAACTCACTGCCTACCTGAAGACTAACAAAATACACTAAATGCTTCGGTCTGGTTTTAAACCCCATCATAGCACTGATATTGCACTTGTGAAGGTGGTAAATTACCTTTTAATGGTGTCAGACCAAGGCGCTGCATCTGTCCTCGTGCTCCAAGACCTTAGTGCTGCTTTTGATACCATCGATCACCACATCCTTTTGGAGAGATTGGAAACCCAAATTGTTCTACACGGACAAGTTCTGGCCTGGTTTAGATCTTATCTGTCGGAAAGATTTCAGTTTGTCTCTGGATGGTTTGTACTCTGACAAATCAACTGTACATTTTGGTGTTCCTCAAGGTTCTGTTTTAGGACCTCTATTGTTTTCATTCTATATTTTACTTCTTGGTGATGTCATTAGAAAACATAATGTTTACTTTCACTGCTATGCAGACGATACACAACTGTACATTTCGATGAAACATGGGGAAGGCCCAAAATTGCCCTCCCTGGAAGCCTGTGTTTCAGACATAAGGACGTGGATGGCGGCAAATTTTGGACTTTTAAACTTTGACAAAACATAAATGCTAGTTCTAGGTCCCAAGAAACAAAGAGATCTTCTGTCGGATCTGACAATTAATCTTGATGGTTGTACAGTTGTCTCAAATAAAACTGAGAATTACCTCGGCATTACTCTGGACCCTGATCTCTCTTTTGACGAACATATCAAGACTGTTTCAAGGACAGCTTTTTTCCATCTATGTAACATTGCAAAAATCAGAAAACTTTCTGTCCAAAAAGGATGCAGAAAAATGTATCCATGCTTTTGTCACTTCTAGATTAGACTAGACTTTCCGGTTGCCCGGATAAAGCACTAAATAAACTTCAGTTAGTGCTAAACACGGCTGCTAGAATCTTGACTAGAACCAAAAAATTGGATCATATTACTCCGTGCTAGCCTCTCTACACTGGCTTCCCGTTAACCTCTTCGCTATAGTGGGCAGTATTTTCACAGCTGGATAAAAAACATACCCAAATTAAACGGCCTACTACTCGGGCCCAGAGTCAAACATTTGCATATTATTAGTATATTTGGATAGAAAACACTCTGAAGTTTCTAAAACTGTTTGAATGATGTCTGTGAGTATAACAGAACTCATATGGCAGGCAAAAACCTGAGAGGTATCCAACCAGGAAGTGGGAACTCTGAGGGTTGTAGTCATTTCAAATTATGTTCTATCCAAACTACAGTGTCTGTGATGTCATATTGCTCTTCCTAAGGCTTCCACTAGATGTCAACAGCCATTAGAACCTTGTTTGAGGCTTCTACTATGCAATTTGATTGAATAACACCCGGAACAGTAAGTGGTCTGGCTGGGGTCACTGACTTACCTCGCACGCAGTCACGAAGGGTTAGCCATTTTTCTTTTTCTTCTGTAATGAATCTGCTATTGTCCGGCTGGAATATTATCGACATTTTACGTTAAAAACACCCTATAGATTGATTGTGAACATGGTTTGACATGTTTCTACAAATGCTGAGGGAACTTTATAACTTTTCGTCGACGGTGGATAGACGCGCTTCATGCATTTTGGAATGGTGATCTGGACGCGCCAACAAAACTGATTTATTTCAACATAAATGATGGACTTTATCGAACAAATGAACATTTCTTGTGGAAGTGGGAGTCCTTCCGAGTGCATTCTGCCGAAGATCAGCAAAGGTAAGAAAATATTTTTAACATATTTCAGACTTTTGTGGACGTCGTGGCTGGACGGCTAACTGTATAGCTTGCATTGATGGTGGGGCTCAGTACTCAGAATATTGAACAATGTGCTTTCTCTGTAAAGTTATTTTGAAATCTGACAAAGCAGTTGCATAAAGGAGTAGTTTATCTATAATTCTTTAATTAATTGTTATATATTTTGTCAACGTTTATGATGAGTATTTCTGTAAATTGATGTGCCCATTCACCGGAAATTTTGGGGTGAATACATTTTCTGAACGTCACACGCCAATGTAAAATGTTTTTTTTTTAATATAAATATGAACTTGATAGAACAAAAAATGCATGTATTGTCTAACATAATGTCCTAGGAGTGTCATCTGATGAAGATCGTCAAAGGTTAGTGCATCATTTTAGCTGGTTTTCTGCTTTTGGACGGATATCCGTGTTTGGAAAATGGCTGTGTTGTTGTTTTTTGCTGGGGTGGTATCCTAACATAATCTAATGTTTTGCTTTCACCGTAAAGCCTTTTTGAAATCGGACAACGTGGTTGGATTCAGGAGAAGTGTATCTTTCAAATGGTGTAAAATAGTCATATGTTTGAGAAATTTGAATTATTAGATTTTTTATGTTTTGTATTTCATGCCCTGCTATCCCATTGGCTGCTATCCCATGTAAGAAGTTTTAAGGCTAGGGCTGATTTCAAGGTTTTACTGCTAACCTACAAAGCATTACGTAGACTTGCTCCTACCTATCTCTCCGATTTGGTCCTGCCGTACATATCTACACGTACGCTACAGTCACAAGACGCAGGCCTCCTTATTGTCCCTAGAATTTCTAAGCAAACAGCTGGAGGCAGGGCTTTCTCCTATAGAGCTCCATTTTTATGGAATGGTCTGTCTATCCATGTGAGAGGTGCAGACTCAGTCTCGACCTTTAAGTCTTTATTGAAGACTCATCTCTTCAGTAGGTCCTGTGATCGAGTGTAGTCTGGCCCAGGGGTGTGAAGGTGAACAGAAAGGCACTGGAGCAATGAACCACCCTTACTGTCTCTGCCTGGCCGGTTCCCCTCTCTCCATTGGGATTCTCTGCCTCTAACCCTATTATGGGGGCTGAGTCACTGGCATACTAGTGCTCTTCCATGCCGTCCCTAGTAGGGGTGCGTCACTTGAGTGGGTTGAGTCTCTGATGTGATCTTCCTGTCCGGGTTGGTGCCCCCCTCAGGTTCGTGCCTTGGGGGAGATCTTTGTGGGCTATACTCGGCCTTGTCTCATAGTAGTAAGTTGGTGGTTGAATTATCCCTCTAGTTGTGTGGGGGCTGTGCTTTGGCAAAGTGGGTGGGGTTATATCCTGCCTGGTTGGCCCTGTCCGGGGGTATAGTCGGACGGGGCCACAGTGTCTCCCGACCCCTCCTGTCTTAGCCTCCAGTAATTAAGCTGCAATAGTTTATGTGTCGGGGGGGCTAGGGTCAGTCTGTTATATCTGGAGTATTTCTCCTGTCTTATCCAGTGTCCTGTGTGAATTTAAGTATGCTCCCTCTAATTCTCTTTCTTTCTCTCTTTCTCTTTCTCTTTCTCTGTCTCCATTCCCGGAGGACCTGAGCCCTAGGACCATGCCTCAGCAGCTCGACCATTTCAACTGGGGGTACCAAGCTGGGGCCAGTTGTACCGTTAGAGGGGCCAGTTACATTAGACGTTATTGTTGTCATATCGTTTTCTTCACTACATTGCAGGCTTTAGCAGGCAAAAGACCATGTTCATAATCATCATCGTTGCCACTGTCTAACAATGGATGTAAAAAAAGAACGATAGCAAAATTATTTATGTTAAAATTAATTCATACTCCACATTTAGGGGTGCCACAAGGGGGTCCAAAATTGTTGTTCACTGGATGTGCTACCTTGTCCCGGACTCTCTCTCTCTACCGCACCTGCAGTCTCTAACTCTGAATGATCGGTTATGAAAAGCCAACTGTCATTTACTCCTGAGGTGCTGACCTGTTGCACCCTCTACAACCACTGTGATTATTATTATTTGACCCTGCTGATCATCTATGAACATTTGAACATCTTGGCCATGTACTGTTATAATCTCCACCCGGCACAATCAGAGGAGGACTGGACATTCCTCAGCGCCTGGGTCCTCTCTAGGTTTCTTCCTAGGTTCCTTCCCTTCTAGGGAGTTTTTCCTAGCCACCGTGCTTCTACATCTGCATTGCTTGCTGTTTGGGGTTTTAGGCTGGGTTTCTGTATAGCACTTTGTGACATCTGCTGATGTAAAAAGGGCTTTATAAATACATTTGATTGATTGATTGATTCCGTGAAGCATAAGATACTACAGTTTTGAATGTCCCGTTGGTAGTTTAATATTCCGCGTAACTCTGCAATTTTATTCTGCAAGGATTGCACGTTTGCTAGCAGAATGGAGGGAAGTGGGGGTTTATTCGATCGCCTACGAATTGTCAGAAGGCAGCCCGCCCTTCGATCCCTCTTTCTCCGCCTCCTCTTCATGCAGATCATGTTGATCAGGGCCTGTTCCCGAGGAAGCAGTATATTATTTTTTGTCTGGCTTGTTAGAGTCGTGAAAGAAGAAAAAGGATTCTGCTAGTCCGTGGTGAGTAATCACAGTCCTGATGTCTAGAAGTTATTTTCGGTCATAAGAGACGGTAGCGGCAACATTATGTACAAAATAAGTAAAAAAATAAGTTACAAACAATGCAAATAAACGAACAAAAAAAACCCACACATTTGCCTTCTTCTCTGGTGCCATCTCAAGTATGACAATTGGGTACTTTTTCCACCTCTGGTTCTCAGTCATGTTCACATTACAATGACAACATACTGCCATACATAGTATTGTAGAGACCAGGGAACCATTGCTATAGGCATGACTTTGATGCATCTGGTTTGGTCCTTTTCGGACTCATAATATCCAGATAATAGGACAGGCATGCAGAATTAAGTTATGAAGTGTCCTTGCTATTGACTGACATGTAAATGAGTAACATCACGTGACATTTCCTGTGTTGGCTGGCTGTGTTTCGCCAGCCCTTTATAAGGTGAACTCTGGTCTGTCCTCTTTGTGCTCTGTAAGAAATGTCTGGTATTTCCTTTGATAATCTGCTTTGACATACACCCACGGAAAGAAGAATCTCAGCAATTTGGATTTCATTGCTGTGTATGAAGAGCCCTCTACCTGCCTGCCCTGTGGAGCTCTGGCCGTTGTATTCGATTACAGACAATGTGTCCTAGTGGTCTGATATATGTCGGTCAGACAACGGAAAAACTTGACAGATATTTTTGTTGTTATGCTTTGATAGTCATTTGAAAAATGTCGGCTGTTTTATTTTTGTATTGATCTATTCTAGGGGTAAGGACGTGTTGCAGGCCGGACTAGCGCAGGCAGATAAAGAAGATCGGAAGCGCTGTTTACTTTTCAAAGCACCTCGCGCCACGATTGATGTTTCCTATTTCTCACAGCTATTACAAAGACAATTGAAACGGCACACTCTTACTGGCAACTGGATTTGATGCTGTTACCATAACTCTGGTGTTAAGAGGAAAGGACCCACTCATGGGCTTGCGTCCCAAATGGAACCCTATTCCCCCCTTTGGGCCCTTGTCAAAAGTAGTGCACTATATAGGGAAGAGGGTGACACTTGGGACGAAGTGGTCCGTTAACCGCAACCCTGTCCTCTTCGTGTGAAAACACTAATTTTGTCAGCCTGCCATGAAGATATCAATATCAGCACAGTGCACCTGTCTGTGCCACAGTTCATCTGAAACAATAGTCTGGTTAAACAAGCACCACACTCCATATCAGAACTGGGTTCACATTTAGCTGGGGTTGATTGAACTTGCCTGGCGCCTTGGAACCAAGGGAATAGTTCCACATTTTCAAATCGAGCACATCTCGCACTCCAGGCAGGCTCAATCTAACGCTTACATTCCTATTACCTTTGGAACCCAGGTCTGATTCTCACAGATAATGAGTTAATACTAAACCAATGCCACTCGATATGAATGACTGTGGCGTAACACAACATTTACACACCATACAATGTTTCTTTTTACACAATGTCATGTGTTCATTATGGCAACAGAGGCATCTGAGAGGGATTGTAATGAGGCACAGACATAACTCTTCAAGTAAATATTGTCACTAGTGTGGATCACCCGTCAAGTCTCTTTGATATCTTATGCTACAGCATATGACAGTTTTACATAGAGTCGTATGTTGTGATCTTACAGCGACAGTATTGTAGTGTGCATAATATTTATAATGTATGATAAATACCTCACATGTGATTCGTAATAAGACAAAGCAATTAGCCTATTAAAAATCATTTCACATCCAGTATATTTAGTAAGCCAGACAGCACGATTTTTGTTTTTTTTTAATTCATGGATAGCCAGGGGCACACTCGGGGCAACACTCAGAGATCATTTACAAACGAAGCATGTGTGTTTTGTGAGTCGGCCAGATCAGAGGCAGTAAGGGTGTTCTCTTGATAAGTGTGTGAATTGCACTCTTTTCCTGTCCTGTTAAGCATTTGAAATGTAAGAAGTACTTTTGGATGTCAGGGAAAATGTATGGAGTAAAAAGTACATGATTTTCTTTAGGAATATTGTGAAGTAAAAGTAAAAGTAAAAGATATGTCAAAAATATAAATAGTAAAGTACAGATACCCCAAAACGACTTAATTAGTACTTTACAGCATGCACACACTCTCAGACTGTCTCTCATCATGGCTTTCTCTGCTCCAGCCTCCAGTCTCCTTTCTCTGCTCCTGTCCAGTTTGAGTGTCTGCAGTCTTATCAGCTTCTCTGCAGGATGCAGGTTAGGGCTTCCGCTGGACACCCATCACGTGTGTGTGTGTGTGTGTGTGTGTGTGTGTGTGTGTGTGTGTGTGTGTGTGTGTGTGTGTGTGTGTGTGTGTGTGTGTGTGTGTGTGTGTGTGTGTGTGTGTGTGTGTGTGTGCTTGCATTGCATTGCATTGCATTGCATTGCAATGACATCAACCGGCAGGGTTGTGGTCTTCTCTTCAGATATGCAGCTGGCTGTGTCCTGTCTCTCAGGGGGTTGGTGGGGAAGCTCTCCATAGGATGTTGTGGTCCACAGAGTCAGGCTTTTCACAGATCAGCCTCTGGCCTATCACATCCGCTGGTCTGCAGCATGTTTGTTTGCACGGGTTAGGGGCGAAGTTGGGCTTCACACTTCAAATCACACACGCGCACACACACACACACACACACACACACACACACACACACACACACACACACACACACACACACACACACACACACACACACCACTGTTGCTTCCGTCCCTTCCTCTCTTCGCCCCAACCTGCACTCAAACCAGCGACTATCAGTGAGCAACTGAGGTCACTGATTGAAACGCTACCAGTGCGCAGCGCTAAATAGCTAGCCGTTTTACACTGGTTACAAACACACACACACACACACACACACACACACACACACACACACACACACACACACACACACACACACACACACACACACACACACACACACACACACACACACACACACACACACACACACACACACACAGACAGACAGACAGACAGACAGACAGACAGACAGACAGACAGACAGACAGACAGACAGACACACCTGATGACATGTACGCAGACTCCAAAGCCTATTCATACATGCTGTGTCATTCTTGTTATCATTTACATATATTCCAGACACTTCTGCAAGAAGAGCATATCCCCTGTAAGGAAAGGTTAGCTCGCTTGGAAGCAGAAAACTGGGGAAAGTAAAGTACGCTTGTTGATTATTTAATGCACATTTTTATTTGACCTTCAGTCTTAAGGGAAGGTGTTAGAGGCAGCATCATCAACATTGTGAAAGCATGTTTTTAATCCAAATGGCAACTAATGCATACAGTGAGGGAAAAAAGTATTTGATCCCCTGCTGATTTTGTACGTTTGCCCACTGACAAAGAAATGATCAGTCTATAATTTTAATGGTAGGTTTATTTGAACAGTGAGAGAAAGAATAACAACAACAAAAATCCAGAAAAACGCATGTCAAAAATGTAATAAATTGATTTGCATTTTAATGAGGGAATGTATAAGTATTTGACCCCCTCTCAATCAGAAAGATTTCTGGCTCCCAGGTGTCTTTTATACAGGTAACGAGCTGAGATTAGGAGCACACTCTTAAAGGGAGTGCTCCTAATCTCAGTTTGTTGCCTGTATAAAAGACACCTGTCCACAGAAGCATTTCAATCAATCAGATTCCAAACTCTCCACCATGGCCAAGACCAAAGAGCTCTCCAAGGATGTCAGGGACAAGATTGTAGACCTACACAAGGCTGGAATGGGCTACAAGACCATCACCAAGCAGCTTGGTGAGAAGGTGACAACAGTTGGTGCGATTATTTGCAAATGGAAGAAACACAAAAGAACTGTCAATCTCCCTCGGCCTGGGGCTCCATGCAAGATCTCACCTCGTGGAGTTTCAATGATCATGAGAACGGTGAGGAATCAGCCCAGAACTACATGGGAGGATCTTGTCAATGATCTCAAGGCAGCTGGGACCATAGTCACCAAGAAAACAATTGGTAACACACTACGCCGTGAATGACTGAAATCCTGCAGCGCCCGCAAGGTCCCCCTGCTCAAGAAAGCACATATACATGCCCGTCTGAAGTTTGCCAATGAACATCTGAATGATTCAGAGGACAACTGGGTGAAAGTGTTGTGGTCAGATGAGACCAAAATGGAGCTCTTTGGCATCAACTCAACTTGCCGTGTTTGGAGGAAGAGGAATGCTGCCTATGACCCCAAGAACACCATCCCCACCGTTAAACATGGAGATGGAAACATTATGCTTTGGGGGTGTTTTTCTGCTAAGGGGACAGGACAACTTCACCGCATCAAAGGGACGATGGACGGGGCCATGTACCGTCAAATCTTGGGTGAGAACCTCCTTCCCTCAACCAGGGCATTGAAAATGGGTCGTGGATGGGTATTCCAGCATGACAATGACCCAAAACACACGGTCAAGGCAACAAACGAGTGGCTCAAGAAGAAGCACATTAAGGTCCTGGAGTGGCCTAGCCAGTCTCCAGACCTTAATGCCATAGAAAATCTGTGGAGGGAGCTGAAGGTTCGAGTTGCCAAACGTCAGCCTCGAAACCTTAATGACTTGGAGAAGATCTGCAAAGAGGAGTGGGACAAAATCCCTCCTGAGATATGTGCAAACCTGGTGGCCAATTACAAGAAACGTCTGACCTCTGTGATTGCCAGCAAGGGTTTTGCCACCAAGTACAAAGTCATGTTTTGCAGAGGGGTCAAATACTTATTTCCCTCATTAAAATGGAAATCATTTTATAACATTTTTGACATGGGTTTTTCTGGATTTTTTTGTTGTTATTCTATCTCTCACTGTTCAAATAAACCTAACATTAAAATTATAGACTGATCATTTCTTTGTCAGTGGGCAAACGTACAAAATCAGCAGAGGATCAAATACTTTTTTCCCTCACTGTATATAGTAGACTACTTTTAAGCCAAAATTCTATACTATATAGGGAATAAGGTTTCATTTGGGATGCACACATTGATTTATGGATTGGCCGTCTTCTCCCTCCAAGAGCATTCGTTACTCTAAGTACCATCTTATCAAGGGAGAAAACCTGTTTGTATTCACGGCCCTGGCCATGCTTTATACATGTGTAAATGAATGCATATATCACTAGTTTCACTGGTGCGCCATTAATGCTAATGAGTTAGTGGTGGAGTGGACAACAAAGGTGTGTGTGTGTACAGTACAGTACATCATTACTGTTTGTACAGTACTATTATAATGCAGGCTCATTGTAATGTAAACCTAATGTTGGCACTCAAGTATTTTTCCAAACCTGGAGTGCCTGCATTTAATAAATGCATATAACATCTTCATGCATAATGAATTGGCATGAGTAACTAGTACGATCACATAGCCCATTCTTGTAAACATTCTTGTAAACATTCTTGTAAACCTTCTATTCATGGAATTCAGATGTTTTTTTCATTATGGTATCTTGTGCCTTGTTATGGCAGGCTTGAAACTCACCAACCAAAAAATAAGCATTTGCCCAAAATGGAGCCTGAAGAATGTAAACCATTTTGACGTTGTTTGGGCTGGATTGGCACGCTCCTAGATTATTGTGTTGGTGTAAGGAGCTTGCGGAGTTTAGGGCTGGCTTGACTCATGCCAGAGTTAGTTTATTGCTGGTCTGTCTGGGTGACCTGCATAGATAAGACACTGTGGAGAATTGGAAGAGGTATGTATAGGATGGCAGCCCCTGCCACAAGTCATGTTTGAGCCAAAATGGCTACAGAGGCTGGTGGGAACAGACACTTACCTTTCCCCCCAGGGACCAAACAGTAACCGTCAGGTGGGAGCTGAGAGATAAGGGGCTGGGAGGGTGATGAGAAGTTGGGAGAGAGAAGGTTTGGGGGTAGAGAGGAAGGAATGGGGAAAATGAAGAGAGGAAGGAGAGGGGGTGAGGAGGAGATATGAGAGAGAAGGTTTGGGGAGAGAGAGGAGAGAACAGGGAGATAGAGAGTAAGGGGATGTGGGTGCAAATGTCCTTTTCACACAGAGACTACACAGAGCTGAGACGATGTTGATTGTTTTGGAGCGATTGAGATGTAGATGATATCTGATGGAGACAGGTGGCCAGGAAATCAGCATGCGTTTATTAGGGTTTATTAGAACACAGTGTTTATGAGAACACACTGTTTATTAGAACACACTGTGTATTACAACACAGTGTTTATTAGAACACACTGTTAATTAGAACATACTGTTTATTAGAACACAATGTTTATTAGAACACAGCGTTTCTTAGAACACACTGTTTATTAGAAAACAGTGTTTATTAGAGCACACTGTTTATTAGAACACACTCTTTATTAGAACACAGTGTTTATTAGAACACAGTGTTTATTACAACACACTGTTTATTAGAACACAGTGTTTATTAGAACACATTGTTTATTAGAACACACTGTTTATTAGAACACACTGTTTATTAGAACACACTGTGTATTAGAACACAGTGTTTATTAGAACACACTGTTTATTAGAACAGACTGTTTATTAGAACACACTGTTTATTAGAACACACTCTTTATTAGAACACACTGTTTATTAGAACACACTCTTTATTAGAACACACTGTTTATTAGAACAAAATGTTTATTAGAAAACAATCTTTATTACAACACACTGTTAACTAGAACACAGTGATTATTAGAACACACTGTTTATTAGAACACAATCTTTATTAGAACACACTGTTTATTTTAACAAACTGTTAATTAGAACACACTGTTTATTAGAACACACTGTTTATTAGAACACAGTGTTTAGGACAAAACAATGTTTATTTGAAAATACTGTTTATTAGAACACACTGTTTATTAGAACACAGTGTTTTATCAGAACACACTTTTTATAAGAACACACTGTTTATTAGAACACAGCGTTTATTAGAACACACTCTTTATTAGAACACAATGTTTATTAGAACACACTGTTTATTAGAACACAGTGTTTATTAGAACACACTGTTTATTAGAACACACTGTTTATTAGAACACAGCGTTTATTGGAACACAGTGTTTATTAGAACACAGTGTTTATTAGAACACAGCATTTATTAGAACACACTGTTTATTAGAACACACTGTTAATTACAGCACAGTGTTTATTAGAACACACTGTTTATTAGAACACAGTGTTTATTTGAACACACTGTTTATTAGAACACAGTGTTTATTAGACACACTATTTATTAGAATACACTGTTTATTAGAACACAATGTTTATTAGAACACAGCGTTTATTAGAAAACACTGTTTATTAGAACACACTGTTTATTAGAACACAGCGTTTATTAGAACACAGTGTTTATTAGAATGCACTGTTTATTAGAACACAGCATTTATTAGAACACACTGTTTATTAGAACACACTGTTTATTAGAACACAGCGTTTATTAGAAAACACTGTTTATTAGAACACACTGTTTATTAGAACACAGCGTTTATTAGAACACAGTGTTCATTAGAACACACTGTTTATTAGAACACAGCATTTATTAGAATACACTTTGTTAGAACACACTGTTTATTAGAACACACAGTTTATTAGAACACAGTGTTTATTAGAACACACTGTTTATTAGAAAACAGTGTTTATTAGAGCACACTGTTTACTAGAACACACTCTTTATTAGAACACAGTGTTTATTAGAACACACTGTTTATTACAACACACTGTTTATTAGAACACAGTGTTTATTAGAACACATTGTTTATTAGAACACACTGTTTATTAGAACACACTGTTTATTAGAACACACTGTTTATTAGAACACCATGCCTCAGGACCCACTGTTAATTAGAACACAGTGTTTATTAGAACACATTGTTTATTAGAACACACGGTTTCTTAGAACACAAAGTTTATTAGAACACACTGTTTATTAGAACACACTGTTTATTAGAACACCATTTTTTTAGAACACACTGTTTACTAGAACACAGTGTTTATTAGAACACACTTTTATTAGAACACACTGTTTATTAGAACACACTGTTTATTAGAACACACTCTTTATTAGAACCCACTGTTTATTAGAACACATTGTTAATTAGAACACAGTGTTTTATAGAACACACTGTTTATTAGAACACAGTGTTTATTAGAACACACTGTTTAATACAACACACTATTAGATCACACTCTTTATTAGAACATACTGTTTATTAGAACACACTCTTTATTAGAACACAGTGTTTATTAGAACACACAGTGTTTATTATAACACACTGTTTATTACAACACACTGTTTATTAGAACACACTGTTTATTAGAACACACTGTTTATTAGAACAGAGTGTTTATTAGAACACAGCGTTTATTCGAACACACTGTTTATTAGAACACACAGTTTATTAGAATACACAGTTTATTAGAACACAGTGTTTATTAGAACACAGCGTTTATTAGAACAAACTGTTTATTAGAACACCATGCCTCAGGACTACCTGGCATGATGACTCCTTGTTGTCCCCAGTCCACCTGGCCGTGCTGCTGCTCTAATTTCAACTGTTTTCCCTGTGGCTATGAAACCCTGACCTGTTCACTGTGATTACTATTATTTGACCATGCTGGTCATTTATGAATATTTGAACATCTTGGCCATGTTCTGTTATAATCTCCACCCGGCACAGCCAGAAGAGGACTGGCCACCGCTCATAGCCTGGTTCCTCTCTAGGTTTCTTCCTACGTTCTGGCCTTTCTAGGGAGTTTTTACTAGCCACCGCGCCTCAACACCTGCATTGCTTGCATTTTGGGGCTTTAGGCTGGGTTTCTGTACAGCACTTTGATATTTCAGCTGATGTAAGAAGGGCTTTATAAATACATTTGATTTGAATTTATTACAGAACACAGTGTTTATTAGAACACACTCTTCATTAGAACACACTGTTTATTAGAACACAGTGTTTATTAGAACACACTATTTATTAGAACACACTCTTTATTAGAACACACTGTTTATTAGAACGCAGTGTATGTTGTAACACAATCTTTATTAGAACACAAAGTTTATTAGAATACACTGTTTATTAGAACACACTGTTTATTAGAACACCATTTTTTTTAGAACACACTGTTTACTAGAACACAGTGTTTATTAGAACGCAATGTATGTTGTAACACAATCTTTATTAGAACACAAAGTTTATTAGAATACACTGTTTGTTAGAACACACTGTTTATTAGAACACAGTGTTTATTAGAGCACACTTTTATTAGAAAACAGTGTTTCTTAGAACACACTGTTTATTAGAACACAGAGTTTATTAGAACACACTGTTTATTAGAAAACAGTGTTTATTAGAACACACTGTTTATTAGAACACACTCTTTATTAGAACACAGTGTTTATTAGAACACACTGTTTATTAGAACACAGTGATTATTAGAACACACTGTTTATTAGAACACACTGTTTATTAGAACACACTGTTTATTAGAACACAGTGTTTATTATAACACACTGTTTAATACAACACACTGTTTATTAGAACCCACTGTTAATTAGAACACACTGTTTATTAGAACACACTGTTTATTAGAACACACTGTTTATTAGAACACAAAGTTTATTAGAACACAATGTTTATTAGAACACACTGTTTATTAGAACACCATTTTTTTAGAACACACTGTTTACTAGAACACAGTGTTTATTAGAACACACTTTTATTAGAAAACAGTGTTTATTAGAACACACTCATTATTAGAACATTGTGTTTATTAGAACAAACTGTTTATTATAACACAGTGTTTATTAGAACACACTGTTTATTAGAACACACTGTTTATTAGAACAGATTGTTTATTAGAACACAGCGTTTATTACAACACAGTGTTTTTTAGAACACAGTGTTTATTCGAACAAACTGTTTATTAGAACACACTCTTTATTAGAACACCGTGTTTATTAGAACACACTGTTTATTACAACACACTCTTTATTAGAACACACTCTTTATTAGAACACACTGTTTATTAGAACACACTCTTTATTAGACCACAGTGTTTATTAGAACACACAATTTATTAGAACACACTGTTTATTACAACACACTGTTTATTAGAACACACTGTTTATTAGAACACACAGTTTATTAGAACACAGTGTTTATTAGAACACAGTGTTTATTAGAAAACAGCGTTTATTAGAACACATTGTTTATTAGAACACCATGCCTCAGGACTACCTGGCATGATGACTCCTTGTTGTCCCCAGTCCACCTGGCCGTGCTGCTGCTCTAATTTCAAATGTTTTCCCTGCGGCTATGGAACCCTGACCTGTTCACTGTGATTACTACTATTTGACCATGCTGGTTATTTATGAATATTTGAACATCTTGGCCGTGTTCTGTTATAATCTCCACCCGGCACAGCCAGAAGAGGACTGGCCACCCCTCATAGCCTGGTTCCTCTCTAGGTTTCTTCCTACGTTCTGGCCTTTCTAGGGAGTTTTTCCTAGCCACCGCGCCTCAACACCTGCATTGCTTGCGGTTTGGGGCTTTAGGCTGGGTTTCTGTACAGCACTTTGATATATCAGCTGATGTTAGAAGGGTTTTATAAGTACATTTGATTTGAATTTATTACAGAACACAGTGTTTATTAGAACACACTCTTTATTAGAACCCACTGTTTATTAGAACACATTGTTTATTAGAACACAGAGTTTATTAGAACACAGTGTTCAGTAGATCACAGTGTTTAATAGAACACACTCTTTATTAGAACACAGTGTTTATTAGAACACACTGTTTATTACCACACACTCTTTATTAGAACACACTTTTTATTATAACACACTGTTTATTACAACACACTGTTTATTAGAACACACAGTTTATTAGAACACACAGTTTATTAGAACACACAGTTTATTAGAACACAGTGTTTATTAGAACACAGTGTTCATTAGAGCACAGCGTTTATTAGAACACACAGTTTATTAGAACACAGTGTTTATTAGAACGCACAGTTTATTAGAACACAATGTTTATTAGAACACACTCTTCATTAGAACCCACAGTTTATTAGAACACATTGTTTATTAGAACACAGCGTTTATTAGAACATAGTGTTTATTAGAACACAGTTTTTAATAGAACACACTCTTTATTAGAACACAGTGTTTATTAGAACACACTGTTTATTAGAAAACAGTGTTTATTAGAGCACACTGTTTATTAGAACACAGCGTTTATTAGAACACACTGTTTATTAGAACGCACTGTTTATTAGATCACACTGTTTATTAGAACACACTGTTTATTAGAACACAGTGTTTATTATAACACAATGTTTATTAGAACACACTGTTTATTAGAACACACTGTTTATTAGAACATACTGTTTATTAGAACACACTGTTTATTAGAACACACAGTTTATTAGAACACACTGTTTATTAGAACACACTGTTTATTAGAACACACTGTTTATTAGAACACCCAGTTTATTCGAACACACAGTTTATTAGAACACACTGTTTATTAGAACGCAGTGTATGTTGTAACACAATCTTTATTAGAACACAAAGTTTATTAGAATTCACTGTTTATTAGAACACACTGTTTATTAGAACACCATTTTTTTTAGAACACACGGTTTACTAGAACACAGTGTTTATTAGAACGCAGTGTATGTTGTAACACAATCTTTATTAGAACACAAAGTTTATTAGAATTCACTGTTTATTAGAACACACTGTTTATTAGAACACAGTTTATTAGAACACACAGTTTATTAGAACACACCGTTTATTCGAACACACAGTTTATTAGAACACAGTGTTTATTAGAACACAGTGTTTATTAGAACACAGCATTTATTAGAACACACTGTTTATTAGAACACCATGCCTCAGGACTACCTGGCATGATGACTCCTTGTTGTCCCCAGTCCACCTGGCCGTGCTGCTGCTCTAATTTCAACTGTTTTCCCTGCAGCTTTTAAAACCCTGACCTGTTCACTGTGATTACTATTATTTGACCATGCTGGTCATTTATGAATATTTGAACATCTTGTCCATGTTCTGTTATAATCTCCACCCGGCACAGCCAGAAGAGGACTGGCCACCCCTCATAGCCTGGTTCCTCTCTAGGTTTCTTCCTAGGTTCTGGCCTTTCTAGGGAGTTTTTCCTAGGGAGTTTTTCCTAGCCACCGCACCTAGACACCTGCATTGCTTGCTATTTGGGGTTTTAGGCTGGGTTTCTGTACAGCACTTTGATATTTCAGCTGATGTAAGAAGGTCTTTATAAATACATTTGATTTGAATTTATTTGAGAACACAGTGTTTATTAGAACACACTCTTCATTAGAACACACTGTTTATTAGAACACAGTGTTTATTAGAACACACTATTTATTAGAACACACTCTTTATTAGAACACACTTTTTATTAGAACGCAGTGTTTATTAGAACACACAGTGTTTATTATAACACACTGTTTATTACAACACACTGTTTATTACAACACACTGTTTATTAGAACAGAGTGTTTATTAGAACACAGCGTTTATTACAAAACAGTGTTATTAGAACACAGTGTTTACTAGAACACAGTGTTTTTTTAGAACACAGTGTTTATTCGAACACACTGTTTATTAGAATATACAGTTTATTAGAACACAGCGTTTATTACAACACAGTGTTTTTTAGAACACAGTGTTTATTCGAACACACTGTTTATTAGAACACACTCTTTATTAGAACACCGTGTTTATTAGAACACACTGTTTATTACAACACACTCTTTATTAGAACACACTCTTTATTAGAACACACTGTTTATTAGAACACACTCTTTATTAGACCACAGTGTTTATTAGAACACACAGTTTATTAGAACACACGGTTTATTAGAACACACTGTTTATTAGAACACAGTGTTTATTAGAAAACAGCGTTTATTAGAACACATTGTTTATTAGAACACAGTGTTTATTAGAACACACTCATTATTAGAACACACTCATTATTAGAAAACAATGTTTATTAGAACACAATGTTTATAGAACACAGTGTTTATTAGAACACAGTGTTTAGTAGAACACACTGTTTATTAGAACACACTGTTTATTAGAAGACAGTGTTTATTAGAACACATTGTTTATTAGAACACATTGTTTATTAGAACACACTGTTTATTAGAACACACTGTTTATTAGAACACAGTGTTTATTAGAAAACAGCGTTTATTAGAACACATTGTTTATTAGAACACAGTGTTTATTAGAACACACTCATTATTAGAACACACTGTTTATTAGAAAACAGTGTTTCTTAGAACACACTGTTTATTAGAACACAGTGTTTATTAGAACACACCGTTTATTAAAACACACTCTTTATTAGAGCACACTGTTTATTAGAACACAGTGTTTATTAGAACACACTGTTTATTAGAACACACTATTAATTGGAACACAGTGTTTATTACAACACACTCTTCAATAGAACACACTCTTTATTAGAACACACTGTTTATTAGAACACACTCTTTATTAGAACACACTCTTTATTAGAACACAGTGTTTATTAGAACACACAGTTTATTAGAACACACTGTTTATTACAACACACTGTTTATTAGAACACAGTGTTTATTAGAACACACGGTTTATTAGAACACACTGTTTATTAGAACACAGTGTTTATCAGAAAACAATGTTTATTAGAACACATTGTTTATTAGAACACCATGCCTCAGGACTACCTGGCATGATGACTCCTTGTTGTCCCCAGTCCACCTGGTCGTGCTGCTTCTCTAATTTCAACTGTTTTCCCTGCGGCTATGGAACCCTGACCTGTTCACTGTGATTACTATTATTTGACCATGCTGGTTATTTATGAATATTTGAACATCTTGGCCGTGTTTGTTATAATCTCCACCCAGCACAGCCAGAAGAGGACTGTCCACCCCTCATAGTGTGGTTCCTCTCTAGGTTTCTTCCTAGGTTCTGGCCTTTCTAGGGAGTTTTTCCTAGCCACTGCGCCTCAGCACCTGCATTGCTTGCTGTTTGGGGTTTTAGGCTGGGTTTCTGTACAGCACTTTGATATATCAGCTGATGTAAGAAGGGCTTTATAAATAATTTGATTTGAATTTATTTGAGAACACAGTTTTTATTAGAACACACTCTTTATTAGAACACACTGTTTATTAGAACGCAGTGTATGTTGGAACACACTCTTTACTAGAACACACTGTTTATTAGAACACAGTGTTTAAAAGAACACAGTTTTTTAACACAGTGTTTAATAGAACACGCTCTTTATTAGAACACACTGTTTATTAGAACACACTGTTTATTAGAACACACTCTTTATTAGAACACAGTGTTTATAAGAACACAGTGTTTAAAAGAACACAGTTTTTTAACACAGTGTTTAATAGAACACGCTCTTTATTAGAACACACTGTTTATTAGAACACACTGTTTATTAGAACACACTCTTTATTAGAGCACACTGCTTATTAGAACACAGTGTTTATTAGAACACACTGTTTATTTGAACACACTGTTTATTAGAACACCTTTTTTTTAGAACACACTGTTTACTACACTGTTTATTAGAACACACTCTTTATTAGAACCCACTGTTTATTAGAACACATTGTTAATTAGAACACAGTGTTTAATAGAACACACTGTTTATTAGAACACAGTGTTTATTAGAACACACTGTTTAATACAACACACTCTTTATTAGATCACACTCTTTATTAGAACATACTGTTTATTAGAACACACTCTTTATTAGAACACAGTGTTTATTAGAACACACAGTGTTTATTATAACACACTGTTTATTACAACACACTGTTTATTAGAACACACTGTTTATTAGAACACACTCTTTATTAGAACACAGTGTTTATAAGAACACAGTGTTTAAAAGAACACAGTTTTTTAACACAGTGTTTAATAGAACACGCTCTTTATTAGAACACACTGTTTATTAGAACACACTGTTTATTAGAACACACTCTTTATTAGAGCACACTGCTTATTAGAACACAGTGTTTATTCAAACACACTGTTTATTAGAACACACTATTAATTGGAACACAGTGTTTATTAGAACACGCTGTTTATTTAAACACACTGTTTTTTAGAACAGCATTTTTAAGAACACACTGTTTACTAGAACACAGTGTTTATTAGAACACACTCTTATTAGAAAACAGTGTTTATTAGAACACACTCATTATTAGAACACACTCTTTATTAGAACACACTGTTTATTAGAACACACTCTTTATTAGAACCCACTGTTTATTAGAACACATTGTTAATTAGAACACAGTGTTTAATAGAACACACTGTTTATTAGAACACAGTGTTTATTAGAACACACTGTTTAATACAACACACTCTTTATTAGATCACACTCTTTATTATAACATACTGTTTATTAGAACACACTCTTTATTAGAACACAGTGTTTATTAGAACACACAGTGTTTATTATAACACACTGTTTATTACAACACACTGTTTATTAGAACACACTGTTTATTAGAACACACTGTTTATTAGAACAGAGTGTTTATTAGAACACAGTGTTTACTAGAACACAGTGTTTTTTTAGAACACAGTGTTTATTCGAACACACTGTTTATTAGAACACACAGTTTATTAGAATACACAGTTTTTTAGAACACAGTGTCTATTAGAACACAGCGTTTATTAGAACAAACTGTTTATTAAAACACCATGCCTCAGGACTACCTGGCATGATGACTCCTTGTTGTCCCCAGTCCACCTGGCCGTGCTGCTGCTCTAATTTCAACTGTTTTCCCTGTGGCTATGAAACCCTGACCTGTTCACTGTGATTACTATTATTTGACCATGCTGGTCATTTATGAATATTTGAACATCTTGGCCATGTTCTGTTATAATCTCCACCCGGCACAGCCAGAAGAGGACTGGCCACCGCTCATAGCCTGGTTCCTCTCTAGGTTTCTTCCTACGTTCTGGCCTCTCTAGGGAGTTTTTCCTAGCCACCGCGCCTCAACACCTGCATTGCTTGCGTTTTGGGGCTTTAGGCTGGGTTTCTGTACAGCACTTTGATATTTCAGCTGATGTAAGAAGGGCTTTATAAATACATTTGATTTGAATTTATTACAGAACACAGTGTTTATTAGAACACACTTTTCATTAGAACACACTGTTTATTAGAACACAGTGTTTATTAGAACACACTGTTTATTAGAACACACTGTTTATTAGAACGCAGTGTATGTTGTAACACAATCTTTATTAGAACACAAAGTTTATTAGAATACACTGTTTATTAGAACACACTGTTTATTAGAACACCATTTTTTTTAGAACACACTGTTTACTAGAACACAGTGTTTATTAGAACGCAATGTATGTTGTAACACAATCTTTATTAGAACACAAAGTTTATTAGAATACACTGTTTATTAGAACACACTGTTTATTAGAACACAATTTTTTTAGAACACACTGTTTACTAGAACACAGTGTTTATTAGAGCACACTTTTATTAGAAAACAGTGTTTATTAGAACACACTCATTATTAGAACACACTGTTTATTACAAAACAGTGTTTCTTAGAACACACTGTTTATTAGAACACAGAGTTTATTAGAACACACTGTTTATTAGAAAACAGTGTTTATTAGAACACACTGTTTATTAGAACACACTCTTTATTAGAACACAGTGTTTATTAGAACACACTGTTTATTAGAACACAGTGATTATTAGAACACACTGTTTATTAGAACACACTGTTTATTAGAACACACTGTTTATTAGAACACAGTGTTTATTATAACACACTGTTTAATACAACACACTGTTTATTAGAACCCACTGTTAATTAGAACACAGTGTTTATTAGACAACATTGTTTATTAGAACACACTGTTTATTAGAACACAAAGTTTATTAGAACACACTGTTTATTAGAACACACTGTTTATTAGAACACCATTTTTTTAGAACACACAGTTTACTAGAACACAGTGTTTATTAGAACACACTTTTATTAGAAAACAGTGTTTATTAGAACACACTCATTATTAGAACATTGTGTTTATTAGAACACACTGTTTATTATAACACAGTGTTTATTAGAACACACTGTTTATTAGAAAACACTGTTTATTAGAACAGAGTGTTTATTAGAACACAGCGTTTATTACAACACAGTGTTTTTTAGAACACAGTGTTTATTCGAAAACAGCGTTTATTAGAACACACTGTTTATTACAACACACTGTTTATTAGAACACACTGTTTATTAGAACACACGGTTTATTAGAACACACTGTTTATTAGAACACAGTGTTTATTAGAAAACAGCGTTTATTAGAACACATTGTTTATTAGAACACCATGCCTCAGGACTACCTGACATGATGACTCCTTGTTGTCCCCAGTCCACCTGGCCGTGCTGCTGCTCTAATTTCAACTGTTTTCCCTGCGGCTATGGAACCCTGACCTGTTCACTGTGATTACTACTATTTGACCATGCTGGTTATTTATGAATATTTGAACATCTTGGCCGTGTTCTGTTATAATCTCCACCCGGCACAGCCAGAAGAGGACTGGCCACCCCTCATAGCCTGGTTCCTCTCTAGGTTTCTTCCTACGTTCTGGCCTTTCTAGGGAGTTTTTCCTAGCCACCGCGCCTCAACACCTGCATTGCTTGCAGGTTTGGGGCTTTAGGCTGGGTTTCTGTACAGCACTTTGATATATCAGCTGATGTTAGAAAGGTTTTATAAGTACATTTGATTTGAATGTATTACAGAACACAGTGTTTATTAGAACACACTCTTTATTAGAACCAACTGTTTATTAGAACACATTGTTTATTAGAACACAGAGTTTATTAGAACACAGTGTTCAATAGATCACAGTGTTTAATAGAACACACTCTTTATTAGAACACAGTGTTTAATAGAACACACTGTTTATTACCACACACTCTTTATTAGAACACACTTTTTATTATAGCACACTGTTTATTACAACACACTGTTTATTAGAACACACAGTTTATTAGAACACAGTGTTTATTAGAACGCACAGTTTATTAGAACACACTGTTTATTAGAACACACTCTTCATTAGAACCCACAGTTTATTAGAACACATTGTTTATTAGAACACAGCGTTTATTAGAACATAGTGTTTATTAGAACACAGTTTTTAATAGAATACACTCTTTATTAGAACACAGTGTTTATTAGAACACAGTGTTTATTAGAAAACAGTGTTTATTAGAGCACACTGTTTATTAGAACACAGCGTTTATTAGAACACACTGTTTATTAGAACGCACTGTTTATTAGATCACACTGTTTATTAGAACACACTGTTTATTAGAACACAGTGTTTATTATAACACATTGTTTATTAGAACACACTGTTTATTAGAACACACTGTTTATTAGAACACACTGTTTATTAGAACACACTGTTTATTAGAACACACAGTTTATTAGAACACACTGTTTATTAGAACACACTGTTTATTAGAATACACTGTTTATTAGAACACACAGTTTATTCGAACACACAGTTTATTAGAACACACTCTTTATTAGAACACACTGTTTATTAGAACGCAGTGTATGTTGTAACACAATCTTTATTAGAACACAAAGTTTATTAGAATACACTGTTTATTAGAACACACTGTTTATTAGAACACCATTTTTTTAGAACACACGGTTTACTAGAACACAGTGTTTATTAGAACGCAGTGTATGTTGTAACACAATCTTTATTAGAACACAAGGTTTATTAGAATTCACTGTTTATTAGAACACACTGTTTATTAGAACACAAAGTTTATTCGAACACACAGTTTATTAGAACACAGTGTTTATTAGAACACAGTGTTTATTAGAACACAGCGTTTATTAGAACACACTGTTTATTAGAACACCATGCCTCAGGACTACCTGGCATGATGACTCCTTGTTGTCCCCAGTCCACCTGGCCGTGCTGCTGCTCTAATTTCAACTGTTTTCCCTGCGGCTATGGAACCCTGACCTGTTCACTGTGATTACTATTATTTGACCATGCTGGTTATTTATGAATATTTGAACATCTTGGCCGTGTTTGTTATAATCTCCACCCGGCACAGCCAGAAGAGGACTGGCCACCCCTCATAGCCTGGTTCCTCTCTAGGTTTCTTCCTACGTTCTGGCCTTTCTAGGGAGTTTTTCCTAGCCACCGCGCCTCAACACCTGCATTGCTTGCGGTTTGGGGCTTTAGGCTGGGTTTCTGTACAGCACTTTGATATATCAGCTGATGTTAGAAGGGCTTTATAAGTACATTTGATTTGAATTTATTTCAGAACACAGTGTTTATTAGAACACACTCTTTATTAGAACCCACTGTTTATTAGAACACAGAGTTTATTAGAACACAGTGTTCAATAGATCACAGTGTTTAATAGAACACACTCTTTATTAGAACACAGTGTTTATTAGAACACACTGTTTATTACCACACACTCTTTTTTAGAACACACTTTTTATTATAACACACTGTTTATTACAACACACTGTTTATTAGAACACACTGTTTATTAGAACACACAGTTTATTAGAACACACAGTTTATTAGAACACAGTGTTTATTAGAACACAGTGTTTATTAGAACACAGCGTTTATTAGAACACATTGTTTATTAGAACACCATGCCTCAGGACTACCTGGCATGATGACTCCTTGTTGTCCCCAGTCCACCTGGCCGTGCTGCTGCTCTAATTTCAACAGTTTTCCCTGCAGCTTTTAAAACCCTGACCTGTTCACTGTGATTACTATTATTTGACCATGCTGGTCATTTATGAATATTTGAACATCTTGTCCATGTTCTGTTATAATCTCCACCCGGCACAGCCAGAAGAGGACTGGCCACCCCTCATAGCCTGGTTCCTCTCTAGGTTTCTTCCTAGGTTCTGGCCTTTCTAGGGAGTTTTGCCTAGGGAGTTTTTCCTAGCCACCGCACCTAGACACCTGCATTGCTTGCTATTTGGGGTTTTAGGCTGGGTTTCTGTACAGCACTTTGATATTTCAGCTGATGTAAGAAGGGCTTTATAAATACATTTGATTTGAATTTATTTGAGAACACAGTGTTTATTAGAACACACTCTTCATTAGAACACACTGTTTATTAGAACACAGTGTTTATTAGAACACACTATTTATTAGAACACACTCTTTATTAGAACACACTGTTTATTAGAACGCAGTGTATGTTGTAACACAATCTTTATTAGAACACACTCTTTATTAGAACACAGTGTTTATTAGAACACACAGTGTTTATTATAACACACTGTTTATTACAACACACTGTTTATTAGAACACACAGTTTATTAGAACACACTGTTTATTAGAACAGAGTGTTTATTAGAACACAGCGTTTATTACAAAACAGTGTTATTAGAACACAGTGTTTACTAGAACACAGTGTTTTTTTAGAACACAGTGTTTATTCGAACACACTGTTTATTAGAACACACAGTTTATTAGAATACACAGTTTATTAGAACACAGTGTTTATTAGAACACAGCGTTTATTAGAACAAACTGTTTATTAGAACACCATGCCTCAGGACTACCTGGCATGATGACTCCTTGTTGTCCCCAGTCCACCTGGCCGTGCTGATGCTCTAATTTCAACAGTTTTCCCTGCGGCTATGGAACCCTGACCTGTTCACTGTGATTACTACTGTTTGACCATGCTGGTTATTAGTGAATATTTGAACATCTTGTCCATGTTCTGTTATAATCTCCACCCGGCACAGCCAGAAGAGGACTGGCCACCCCTCATAGCCTGGTTCCTCTCTAGGTTTCTTCCTAGGTTCTGGCCTTTCTAGGGAGTTTTTCCTAGGGAGTTTTTCCTAGCCACCGCACCTAGACACCTGCATTGCTTGCTATTTGGGGTTTTAGGCTGGGTTTCTGTACAGCACTTTGATATTTCAGCTGATGTAAGAAGGGCTTTATAAATACATTTGATTTTAATTTATTTGAGAACACAGTGTTTATTAGAACACACTCTTCATTAGAACACACTGTTTATTAGAACACAGTGTTTATTAGAACACACTATTTATTAGAACACACTCTTTATTAGAACACACTGTTTATTAGAACGCAGTGTATGTTGTAACACAATCTTTATTAGAACACACTCTTTATTACAACACAGTGTTTATTAGAACACACAGTGTTTATTATAACACACTGTTTATTACAACACACTGTTTATTAGAACACACTGTTTATTAGAACACACTGTTTATTAGAACAGAGTGTTTATTAGAACACAGCGTTTATTACAAAACAGTGTTATTAGAACACAGTGTTTACTAGAACACAGTGTTTTTTTAGAACACAGTGTTTATTCGAACACACTGTTTATTAGAACACACAGTTTATTAGAATACACAGTTTATTAGAACACAGTGTTTATTAGAACACATTGTTTATTAGAACACACTGTTTCTTAGAACACCATTTTTTTAGAACACACTGTTTACTAGAACACTGTTTATTAGAACACACTTTTATTAGAAAACAGTGTTTATTAGAACACACTTTTATTAGAAAACAGTGTTTATTAGAACACACTCATTATTAGAACATTGTGTTTATTAGAACACAGTGTTTATTATAACACAGTGTTTATTAGAACACACTGTTTATTAGAACACACTGTTTATTAGAACAGAGTGTTTATTAGAACACAGCGTTTATTACAACACAGTGTTTTTTAGAACACAGTGTTTATTCGAACACACTGTTTATTAGAACACACTCTTTATTAGAACACCGTGTTTATTAGAACACACTGTTTATTACAACACACTCTTTATTAGAACACACTCTTTATTAGAACACACTGTTTATTAGAACACACTCTTTATTAGACCACAGTGTTTATTAGAACACACAGTTTATTAGAACACACTGTTTATTACAACACACTGTTTATTAGAACACACTGTTTATTAGAACACACGGTTTATTAGAACACACTGTTTATTAGAACACAGTGTTTATTAGAAAACAGCGTTTATTAGAACACATTGTTTATTAGAACACCATGCCTCAGGACTACCTGGCATGATGACTCCTTGTTGTCCCCAGTCCACCTGGCCGTGCTGCTGCTCTAATTTCAACTGTTTTCCCTGCGGCTATGGAACCCTGACCTGTTCACTGTGATTACTACTATTTGACCATGCTGGTTATTTATGAATATTTGAACATCTTGGCCGTGTTTGTTATAATCTCCACCCGGCACAGCCAGAAGAGGACTGGCCACCCCTCATAGCGTGGTTCCTCTCTAGGTTTCTTCCTAGGTTCTGGCCTTTCTAGGGAGTTTTTCCTAGCCACTGCGCCTCAACACCTGCATTGCTTGCTGTTTGGGGTTTTAGGCTGGGTTTCTGTACAGCACTTTGATATATCAGCTGATGTAAGAAAGGCTTTATGAATAATTTGATTTGAATTTATTTGAGAACACAGTTTTTATTAGAACACACTCTTTATTAGAACACATTGTTTATTAGAACGCAGTGTATGTTGGAACACACTCTTTATTAGAACACACTGTTTATTAGAACACAGTGTTTATTAGAACACAGCGTTAATTAGAAAACACTGTTCATTAGAACACAGTGTTTAATAGAACACACTCTTTATTAGAACACAGTGCTTATATGAACACAGTGTTTAAAAGAACACAGTTTTTTATCACAGTGTTTATTAGAACACAGCGTTTATTAGAACACAGTATTTATTAGAACACAGTGTTTAAAAGAACACAGTTTTTTAACACAGTGTTTAATAGAACACGCTCTTTATTAGAACACACTGTTTATTAGAACACACTCTTTATTAGAGCACACTGTTTATTAGAACACAGTGTTTATTCGAACACACTGTTTATTAGAACACACTATTAATTGGAACACAGTGTTTATTAGAACACACTGTTTACTAGAACACACTCTTTCTTAGAACACAGTGCTTACTATAACACACTGTTTATTAAAACACACTGTTTATTAGAACCCACTGTTTATTAGAACACACAGTTTATTGGAACACACTGTTTATTAGAACACACTGTTTATTAGAACACCATTTTTTTAGAACACACTGTTTACTAGAAGACACTGTTTATTAGAACACACTCTTTATTAGAACCCACTGTTTATTAGAACATATTGTTAATTAGAACACAGTGTTTAATATTACACACTCTTTATTAGAACACAGTGTTTATTAGAACACACTGTTTAATACAACACACTCTTTATTAGAACACACTGTTTATTAGAACACACTGTTTATTAGAACACAGTCTTTATTAGAACACAGTGTTAATTAGAACACTGTGTTTATTAGAACACAGAGTTCTTTAGAACACACTGTTTATTAGAACACAGTGTTTATTAGAACAAACTCATTATTAGAACACACTCATTATTAGAAAACAATGTTTATTAGAACACAATGTTTATAGAACACAGTGTTTATTAGAACACAGTGTTTAGTAGAACACACTGTTTATTAGAACACACTGTTTATTAGAAGACAGTGTTTATTAGAACACATTGTTTATTAGAACACACTGTTTATTAGATCACACAGTTTATTAGAACACAGTGTTTATTAGAACACACTGTTTATTAGAACACCATTTTTTTAGAACACACTGTTTACTAGAACACAGTGTTTATTAGAACACACTTTTATTACAAAACAGTGTTTATTAGAACACAGTCATTATTAGAACACACTGTTTATTAGAAAACAGTGTTTCTTAGAACACACTGTTTATTAGAACACAGTGTTTATTAGAACACAATGTTTATTAGGACACACTCTTTATTAGAGCACACTGTTTATTAGAGCACACTGTTTATTAGAACACAGTGTTTATTAGAACACACTGTTTATTAGAACACACTGTTTATTAGAACACACTGTTTATTAGAACACACGGTTTATTAGAACACACTGTTTATTAGAACACAGTGTTTATTAGAAAACAGCGTTTATTAGAACACATTGTTTATTAGAACACCATGCCTCAGGACTACCTGGCATGATGACTCCTTGTTGTCCCCAGTCCACCTGGCCGTGCTGCTGCTCTAATTTCAACTGTTTTCCCTGCGGCTATGGAACCCTGACCTGTTCACTGTGATTACTACTATTTGACCATGCTGGTTATTTATGAATATTTGAACATCTTGGCCGTGTTCTGTTATAATCTCCACCCGGCACAGCCAGAAGAGGACTGGCCACCCCTCATAGCCTGGTTCCTCTCTAGGTTTCTTCCTACGTTCTGGCCTTTCTAGGGAGTTTTTCCGAACCACCGCGCCACAACACCTGCATTGCTTGCGGTTTGGGGCTTAAGGCTGGGTTTCTGTACAGCACTTTGATATATCAGCGGATGTTGGAAGGGTTTTATAAGTACATTTGATTTGAATTTATTACAGAACACAGTGTTTATTAGAACACACTCTTTATTAGAACCCACTGTTTATTAGAACACATTGTTTATTAGAACACAGAGTTTATTAGAACACAGTGTTCAATAGATCAGTGTTTAATAGAACACACTCTTTATTAGAACACAGTGTTTATTAGAACACACTGTTTATTACCACACACTCTTTATTAGAACACACTTTTTATTATAACACACTGTTTATTACAACACACTGTTTATTAGAACACACAGTTTATTAGAACACTTAGAGTATTAGAACACACAGTTTATTAGAACACAGTGTTTATTAGAACACAGTGTTCATTAGAGCACAGCGTTTATTAGAACACACAGTTTATTAGAACACAGTGTTTATTAGAACGCACAGTTTATTAGAACACACTGTTTATTAGAACACACTCTTCATTAGAACCCACAGTTTATTAGAACACATTGTTTATTAGAACACAGCGTTTATTAGAACATAGTGTTTATTAAACACAGTTTTTAATAGAACACACTCTTTATTAGAACACAGTGTTTATTAGAACACTCTGTTTATTAGAAAACAGTGTTTATTAGAAAAAAGTGTTTATTAGAACACACTGTTTATTAGAACACAGCGTTTATTAGAACACACTGTTTATTAGAACGCACTGTTTATTAGATCACACTGTTTATTAGAACACACTCTTTATTAGAACACACTGTTTATTAGAACGCAGTGTATGTTGGAACACACTCTTTACTAGAACACACTGTTTATTAGAACACAGTGTTTATTAGAACACAGCGTTAATTAGAAAACACTGTTCATTAGAACACACTGTTTAATAGAACACACTCTTTATTAGAACACAGTGTTTATAAGAACACAGTGTTTAAAAGAACACAGTTTTTTAACACAGTGTTTAATAGAACACGCTCTTTATTAGAACACACTGTTTATTAGAACACACTGTTTATTAGAATACACTCTTTATTAGAGCACACTGCTTATTAGAACACAGTGTTTATTCGAACACACTGTTTATTAGAACACACTATTAATTGGAACACACTGTTTATTAGAACACGCTGTTTATTTGAACACACTGTTTATTAGAACACTATTTTTTTAGAACACACTGTTTACTAGAACACAGTGTTTATTAGAACACACTCTTATTAGAAAACAGTGTTTATTAGAACACACTCATTATTAGAACACACTGTTTATTAGAACACACTGTTTATTAGAACACACTCTTTATTAGAACCCACTGTTTATTAGAACACATTGTTAATTAGAACACAGTGTTTAATAGAACACACTGTTTATTAGAACACAGTGTTTATTAGAACACACTGTTTAATACAACACACTCTTTATTAGATCACACTCTTTATTAGAACATACTGTTTATTAGAACGCACAGTTTATTAGAACACACTGTTTATTAGAACACACTCTTCATTAGAACCCACAGTTTATTAGAACACATTGTTTATTAGAACACAGCGTTTATTAGAACATAGTGTTTATTAAACACAGTTTTTAATAGAACACACTCTTTATTAGAACACAGTGTTTATTAGAACACTCTGTTTATTAGAAAACAGTGTTTATTAGAAAAAAGTGTTTATTAGAACACACTGTTTATTAGAACACAGCGTTTATTAGAACACACTGTTTATTAGAATGCACTGTTTATTAGATCACACTGTTTATTAGAACACACTCTTTATTAGAACACACTGTTTATTAGAACGCAGTGTATGTTGGAACACACTCTTTACTAGAACACACTGTTTATTAGAACACAGTGTTTATTAGAACACAGCGTTAATTAGAAAACACTGTTCATTAGAACACACTGTTTAATAGAACACACTCTTTATTAGAACACAGTGTTTATAAGAACACAGTGTTTAAAAGAACACAGTTTTTTAACACAGTGTTTAATAGAACACGCTCTTTATTAGAACACACTGTTTATTAGAACACACTGTTTATTAGAACACACTCTTTATTAGAGCACACTGCTTATTAGAACACAGTGTTTATTCGAACACACTGTTTATTAGAACACACTATTAATTGGAACACACTGTTTATTAGAACACGCTGTTTATTTGAACACACTGTTTATTAGAACACTATTTTTTTAGAACACACTGTTTACTAGAACACAGTGTTTATTAGAACACACTCTTATTAGAAAACAGTGTTTATTAGAACACACTCATTATTAGAACACACTGTTTATTAGAACACACTGTTTATTAGAACACACTCTTTATTAGAACCCACTGTTTATTAGAACACATTGTTAATTAGAACACAGTGTTTAATAGAACACACTGTTTATTAGAACACAGTGTTTATTAGAACACACTGTTTAATACAACACACTCTTTATTAGATCACACTCTTTATTAGAACATACTGTTTATTAGAACACACTCTTTATTAGAACACAGTGTTTATTAGAACACACAGTGTTTATTATAACACACTGTTTATTACAACACACTGTTTATTAGAACACACTGTTTATTAGAACACACAGTTTATTAGAACAGAGTGTTTACTAGAACACAGTGTTTTTTTGGAACACAGTGTTTATTAGAACACACTGTTTATTTGAACACACTGTTTATTAGAACACCATTTTTTTAGAACACACTGTTTACTAGAACACAGTGTTTATTAGAACACACTCTTATTAGAAAACAGTGTTTATTAGAACACACTCATTATTAGAACACACAGTTTATTAGAACAGAGTGTTTATTAGAACACAGCGTTTATTACAAAACAGTGTTATTAGAACACAGTGTTTACTAGAACACAGTGTTTTTTTGGAACACAGTGTTTATTAGAACACGCTGTTTATTTGAACACACTGTTTATTAGAACACCATTTTTTTAGAACACACTGTTTACTAGAACACAGTGTTTATTAGAACACACTCTTATTAGAAAACAGTGTTTATTAGAACACACTCATTATTAGAACACACTGTTTATTAGAACACAGCGTTTATTACAAAACAGTGTTATTAGAACACAGTGTTTACTAGAACACAGTGTTTTTTTAGAACACAGTGTTTATTCGAACACACTGTTTATTAGAACACACAGTTTATTAGAATACACAGTTTTTTAGAACACAGTGTTTATTAGAACACAGCGTTTATTAGAACAAACTGTTTATTAGAACACCATGCCTCAGGACTACCTGGCATGATGACTCCTTGTTGTCCCCAGTCCACCTGGCCGTGCTGCTGCTCTAATTTCAACTGTTTTCCCTGCGGCTATGAAACCCTGACCTGTTCACTGTGATTACTATTATTTGACCATGCTGGTCATTTATGAATATTTGAACATCTTGGCCATGTTCTGTTATAATCTCCACCCGGCACAGCCAGAAGAGGACTGGCCACCGCTCATAGCCTGGTTCCTCTCTAGGTTTCTTCCTACGTTCTGGCCTTTCTAGGGAGTTTTTCCTAGCCACCGCGCCTCAACACCTGCATTGCTTGCGTTTTGGGGCTTTAGGCTGGGTTTCTGTACAGCACTTTGATATTTCAGCTGATGTAAGAAGGGCTTTATAAATACATTTGATTTGAATTTATTACAGAACACAGTGTTTATTAGAACACACTCTTCATTAGAACACACTGTTTATTAGAACACAGTGTTTATTAGAACACACTATTTATTAGAACACACTCTTTATTAGAACACACTGTTTATTAGAACGCAGTGTATGTTGTAACACAATCTTTATTAGTGTCACGTCCTGGCCAGTATAAGGTTAATTGTTTTTGTAGTTTGGTCAGGACGTGGCAGAGGGTATTTGTTTTATGTGGTTCGGGGTGGTGTGTTTGTGTAAAGGGGTGTTTGATTTAGTATTTCCGGGTTTTTGGTTGATGGTCTATGTGTTTGTAGTCTATGGTTAGTCTGGTGTGTGTGTTTCTATGTTTGGTTAATTGGGGTTGGGACTCTCAGTTGAAGGCAGGTGTTGTCTATCTGCCTTTGATTGAGAGTCCCATATATTAGGGTGTGTTTGTGTGTGTGATTTGTGGGTGATTGTTCTGTGTTGAGCTTTGCTTTGCCAGACTGTTTGTTAGTTGTTCGTTTTTCGTTTTTGTTATTTTGTATGTTCATTTTTGAAGATAATTAAAAATCAAGATGAGCATTCACGTACCTGCTGCGTTTTGGTCCTCATTCACCGACAACAACCGTGACAATTAGAACACAAAGTTTATTAGAATACACTGTTTATTAGAACACACTGTTTATTAGAACACCATTTTTTTTAGAACACACTGTTTACTAGAACACAGTGTTTATTAGAACGCAATGTATGTTGTAACACAATCTTTATTAGAACACAAAGTTTATTAGAATACACTGTTTATTAGAACACACTGTTTATTAGAACACAATTTTTTTAGAACACACTGTTTTCTAGAACACAGTGTTTATTAGAGCACACGTTTATTAGAACACAGAGTTTATTAGAACACACTGTTTATTAGAAAACAGTGTTTATTAGAACACACTGTTTATTAGAACACACTGTTTATTAGAACACAGTGTTTATTAGAACACACTGTTTATTAGAACACACTGTTTATTAGAACACAGTGTTTATTATAACACACTGTTTAATACAACACACTGTTTATTAGAACCCACTGTTAATTAGAACACAGTGTTTATTAGAACACATTGTTTATTAGAACACACTGTTTATTAGAACACAAAGTTTATTAGAACACACTGTTTATTAGAACACACTGTTTATTAGAACTCCATTTTTTTAGAACACACTGTTTACTAGAACACAGTGTTTATTAGAACACACTTTTATTAGAAAACAGTGTTTATTAGAACACACTCATTATTAGAACATTGTGTTTATTAGAACACACTGTTTATTATAACACAGTGTTTATTAGAACACACTGTTTATTAGAACACACTGTTTATTAGAACAGAGTGTTTATTAGAACACACTCTTTATTAGAACACACTGTTTATTAGAACGCAGTGTATGTTGTAACACAATCTTTATTAGAACACAAAGTTTATTAAAATACACTGTTTATTAGAACACACTGTTTATTAGAACACCATTTTTTTTAGAACACACGGTTTACTAGAACACAGTGTTTATTAGAATGCAGTGTATGTTGTAACACAATCTTTATTAGAACACAAAGTTTATTAGAATTCACTGTTTATTAGAACACACTGTTTACTAGAACACAGTGTTTATTAGAACACACTCATTATTAGAACACACTGTTTATTAGAACACACTGTTTATTAGAACACACTCTTTATTAGAACCCACTGTTTCTTCCTAGGTTCTGGCCTTTCTTGGGAGTTTTTCCTAGCCACCGCGCCTCAACACCTGCATTGCTTGCGGTTTGGGGTTTTAGGCTGGGTTTGTGTACTCACTTTGACATATCAGCTGATGTAAGAAGGGGTTTATAAATACATTTGATTTGAATTTATTTGAGAACACAGTGTTTATTAGAACACACTCTTTATTAGAACCCACAGTTTATTAGAACACATTGTTCATTAGAACACAGTGTTCATTAGAACACAGTGTTTAATAGAACACACTCTTTATTAGAACACACTGTTTAAAAGAAAACCGTTTTTTTAACACTGTTTATTAGAACACAGCGTTTATTAGAACACAGCGTTTATTAGAACACACTGTTTATTAGAACACAGTGTTTATTAGAACACATTCTTTATTAAAACACAGTGTTTATTAGAACACAGTGTTTAATAGAACACGCTCTTTATTAGAACACACTGTTTATTAAAACACACTGTTTATTAGAACACACTCTTTATTAGAGCACACTGTTAATTAGAACACACTGTTTATTAGAAAACAGTGTTTATTAGAACACATTGTTTATTAAAACACAGTGTTAATTGGAACACACTGTTTATTAGAACACAGTGTTTATTAGAACACAGTGTTTATTAGAACACACTCATTATTAGAACACAGTGTTTATTAGAACACACTCATTATTAGAACACGGTGTTTATTAGAACACAGTGTTTATTACAACACAGTGTTTATTACAACAGTCTGTTTATTACAACACACTGTTTATTACAACACACTGTTTATTCGAACACACTGTTTATTCGAACACTATTGATTAGAACACAGTTTTTATTAGAACACAGTGTTTATTAGAACACTTTTTCTCCTACACACACTCACTCACTCACTCACTCACTCACACACATCAGATAATGACCTGCCAAAATACACATACACACTGGTCCCTACTCCCTATAACCCTCAGTTGGAATGAAAGAGAGAGAGAGTGAGAGGAGGGAGAAGGAGAGAGAGAGACAGCGAGGTAGAAGAAAGGAGAGGGAGAGCGACACATTTTACATTTTAGTCATTTAGCAGACGCTCTTATCCAGAGCGACTTACAGTAGTGAATGCATACATTTCATACATTTCTTTCTCCGTACTGGTCCCACTTGGGAATCAAACCCACAACCCTGGCGTTGCAAACACCGTTGCAAACACCATGCTCTACCAACTGAGCTACACGGGACCCCAGAGAGAGAGACAGAGAGAGAGAGACAGAGAGAGGGACAGAGAGAGAGAGAGACAGAGGGGACTTGTGTCTGGGCAGTGGCAGATGCAGACACATTAAAGGGGCTGGTTAGTTAAGCAGGCAGCAGCAGTGGCTATTTACTGGGCCCTTCAACTACCACAAAAAGAGAAACTCCCCCTGATAGAACAACACTGGGGGGAGGGAGGGAGAGTGGTGGAAGCAGGTTGATGTTTATTGTCATGACAATAAACATCAACCTTCTTGTCCTGGAGGCAGAACCAAGCGATTTCCTCTTAGATAGCCAATTTTAACTTTACAGCTGGCCTATGTAGTAAAAATTCCTGAAAAACAAAACAGCTTTTTGGTCTTAATTTAAGGTTAGAGTTAGGTAGTGTGGTTAAGGTTAAGGTTAGGGTTATGTTTAAAATCAAATTTGATGACTTTGTGGCTGTACCAGCTAGTGACCACTCTGCAGAGCTGCCTCCAGAACAAGACTCATGACAAAAAAACGTTAACCTGCCGTACATGGACGAGGAAAAAGTAAAGGTTGCATCACAAGAATAACAACTTGTTTACACAATATAACCTTGAACACAGTGACATTTGGGATGACATTTGTTGGACGAAAATATGTACAAATTGCAGCACATCTTATAACAACAAGAGGCATTTGGCTCAACGTTTGTTGAGGTTGGTGGATTTGAAAACGATTAAGGTTGGGCATTGCACTCTTTCTCTTACATACAAACACAGGCAAACCAATTTATGCAAAACATCACAGCACAATTGAAACTATATGGCACTTGGAAACCAAACGAGGGTGGTCTATAGTGATTGGTGGGTTGGGCTAAGAGTGGCTGAGGGGTGGGATTAAAGAGCTTATTGTTGGTAATGTGTTATTGTTCTGTGATTGCTGTATAAAAAGTACCATGAATGTCAAGTGTGTATGCAAAATTTATATGTCAAATGTCTACGTAAAATGTATATATATATATGTAGCAGAAAAGCTGTAAAAAAAAAGATTTGTCCTTTTTTTTATTTACACAGGCAAACTATACATTCACATGCACACCTAACAACAAGCATAACGTACTGAAAATACAGACTTGGCATTTACATTACATTTACATTACATTTAAGTCATTTAGCAGACGCTCTTATCCTGTTAGGGCTAGGGGGCAGTATTGACACGGCTGGATAAAAAACATACCCGATTTAATCTGGTTACCACTCCTACCCAGTAACTAGAATATGCATATACTTATTACATATGGATAGAAAACACCCTACATTTTCTAAAACTGTTTGAATGGTGTCTGTGAGTATAACAGAACTCAAATGGCAGGTCAAAACCTGAGAGATTCCTTTACAGGAAGTGGCCTGTCTGACCATTTCTTGAACTTCTTTTCCATCTCTATCATTTACTAAGGATCTCTGCTCTAACGTGACACTTCCCACGTCGTCCATAGGCGCTCAGAGCCCGGGAAAAAACAGAATGTCGTCATTCCAGCCCCAGGCTGAAACACATTATCGCCTTTCTCAAGTGGCCGATCAAGGGACACTGGGCTTATGCGCGTGACCCCGACCGCCCCCGCCTTTGGGATTTTTTCCTTTGTTTGCCGAAAAGGAGATTCCCTGTCGGAATATTATCGCTTTTCTACGAGAAAAATGTCGTAAAAATTGATTTTAAACAGCGGTTGACATGCTTCGAAGTACGGTAATGGAATATTTAGAATTTTATTGTCACGAATTGCGCCATGCGCGCGACACTTCTTTACTATTTCGGATAGTGTCTGGAACGCACGAACAAAACGCCGCTATTCGGATATAACGATGGATTATTTTGGACCAAACCAACATTTGTTATTGAAGTAGCAGTCCTGGGTGTGCATTCTGACGAAGACAACAAAAGGTAATCAAACTTTTATAATAGTAAATATGATTATGGTGAGTGCTAAACTTGCCGGGTGTCTAAATAGCGAGCCCGTGATGCCTGGGCTATGTACTTAGAATATTGCAAAATGTGCTTTCACCAAAAAGCGATTTTAAAATCGGACATATCGAGTGCATAGAGGAGGTCTGTATCTATAATTCTTAAAATAATTGTTATGCTTTTTGTGAACGTTTATCGTGAGTAATTTAGTAAAATGTTAGCGAATTCCCCGGAAGTTTGCAGGGGGTATGCTAGTTCTGAACGTCACATGCTAATGTAAAAAGCTGGTTTTTGATATAAATATGAACTTGATTGAACAAAACATGCATGTATTGTATAACATAATGTCCTAGGGTTGTCATCTGATGAAGATCATCAAAGGTGAGTGCTGCATTTAGTTGTCTTCTGGGTTTTGGTGACATTATATGCTGGCTTGAAAAATGGGTGTCTGATTATTTCTGGCTTGGTACTCTGCTGACATAATCTAATGTTTTGCTTTCGTTGTAAAGCCTTTTTGAAATCGGACAGTGTGGTTAGATTAACGAGAGTCTTGTCTTTAAATGGCTGTAAAATAGTCATATGTTTGAGAAATTGAAGTAATAGGATTTTTAAGGTTTTGAAAATCGCGCCACAGGCTGGCAGTGGCTGTTACGTAGGTGGGACGCCACAGGCCAGAGGTGGATGAACGCAGTGCCCTTGTTTGGGTGTAGGGCCTGATCAGAGCCTGAAGGTATGGAGGTGCCGTTCCCTTCACAGCTCCGTAGGCAATCACCATGGTCTTGTAGCGGATGCGAGCTTCAACTGGAAGCCAGTGGACAGAGCGGAGGAGCGGGGTGACGTGAGAGAACTTGGGAAGGTTGAACACCAGACGGGCTGCGGCGTTCTGGATGAGTTGTAGGGGTTTAATGGCACAGGCAGGGAGCCCAGCCAACAGCGAGTTGCAGTAATCCTTACGGGAGATGACAAGTGCCTGGATTAGGACCTGCGCCGCTTCCTGTGTGAGGCAGGGTCGTACTCTGCGAATGTTGTAGAGCATGAACCTACAGGATCGGGTCACCGCCTTGATGTTAGTGGAGAACGACAGGGTGTTGTCCAGGATCACGCCAAGGTTCTTAGAACTCTGGGAGGAGGACACAAGGGAGTTGTCAACCGTGATGGCGAGATCATGGAACGGGCAGTCCTTCCCCGGGAGGAAGAGCAGCTCCGTCTTGCCGAGGTTCAGCTTGAGCTGGTGATCCGTCATCCACACTGATATGTCTGACAGACATGCAGAGATGCGATTCGCCGCCTGGTTATCAGAAGGGGGAAAGGAGAAGATTAATTGTGTGTCGTCTGCATAGCAATGATAGGAGAGACCATGTGAGGATATGACAGAGCCAAGTGACTTGGTGTATAGCGAGAATAGGAGAGGGCCTAGAACAGAGCCCTGGGGGACACCAGTGGTGAGAGCGCATGGTGCGGAGACAGATTCTCGCCACGCCACCTGGTAGGAGCGACCTGTCAGGTAGGACGCAATCCAAGCGTGGGCCGCGCCGGAGATGCCCAACTCGGAGAGGGTGGAGAGGAGGATCTGATGGTTCACAGTATCAAAGGCAGCAGATAGGTCTAGAAGGATGAGAGCAGAGGAGAGAGAGTTAGCTTTAGCAGTGCGGAGAGCCTCCGTGACACAGAGAAGAGCAGTCTCAGTTGAATGCCCAGTCTTGAAACCTGACTGATTAGGATCAAGAAGGTCATTCTGAGAGAGATAGCAGGAGAGCTGGCCAAGGACGGCACGTTCAAGAGTTTTGGAGAGAAAAGAAAGAAGGGATACTGGTCTGTAGTTGTTGACATCGGAGGGATCGAGTGTAGGTTTTTTCAGAAGGGGTGCAACTCTCGCTCTCTTGAAGACGGAAGGGACGTAGCCAGCGGTCAAGGATGAGTTGATGAGCGAGGTGAGGAAGGGGAGAAGGTCTCCGGAAATGGTCTGGAGAAGAGAGGAGGGGATAGGGTCAAGTGGGCAGGTTGTTGGGCGGCCGGCCGTCACAAGATGCGAGATTTCATCTGGAGAGAGAGGGGAGAAACAGGTCAAAGCACAGGGTAGGGAAGTGTGAGCAGGACCAGCGGTGTCGTTTGACTTAGCAAACGAGGATCGGATATCGTCAACCTTCTTTTCAAAATGGTTGACGAAGTCATCCGCAGAGAGGGAGGAGGGGGGGGGGGGGAGGGGGAGGAGGATTCAGGAGGGAGGAGAAGGTAGCAAAGAGCTTCCTAGGGTTAGAGGCAGATGCTTGGAATTTAGAGTGGTAGAAAGTGGCTTTAGCAGCAGAGACAGAAGAGGAGAATGTAGAGAGGAGTGAGTGAAAGGATGCCAGGTCCGCAGGGAGGCGAGTTTTCCTCCATTTCCGCTCGGCTGCCCGGAGCCTTGTTCTGTGAGCTCGTAGTGAGTCGTCGAGCCACGGAGCAGGAGGGGAGGACCGAGCCGGCCTGGAGGATAGGGGACAGAGAAAATCAAAGGATGCAGAAAGGGAGGAGAGGAGGGTTGAGGAGGCAGAATCAGGAGATAGGTTGGAGAAGGTTTGAGCAGAGGGAAGAGATGATAGGATGGAAGAGGAGAGAGTAGCGGGAGAGAGAGAGCGAAGGTTGGGACGGCGCAATACCATCCGAGTAGGGGCAGAGTGAGAAGTGTTGGATGAGAGCAAGAGGGAAAAGGATACAAGGTAGTGGTCGGAGATTTGGAGGGGAGTTGCAATGAGATTAGTGGAAGAACAGCATCTAGTAAAGATGAGGTCAAGCGTATTGCCTGCCTTGTGAGTAGGGGGGGAAGGTGAGAGGGTGAGGTCAAAAGAGGAGAGGAGTGGAAAGAAGGAGGCAGAGAGGAATGAGTCAAAGGTAGACGTGGGGAGGTTAAAGTCACCCAGAACTGTGAGAGGTGAGCCATCCTCAGGAAAGGAACTTATCAAGGCGTCAAGCTCATTGATGAACTCTCCAAGGGAACCTGGAGGGCGATAAATGATAAGGATGTTAAGCTTGAAAGGGCTGGTAACTGTGACAGCATGGAATTCAAATGAGGAGATAGACAGATGGGTCAGGGGAGAAAGAGAGAATGTCCACTTGGGAGAGATGAGGATTCCAGTGCCACCACCCCGCTGGCTCGATGCTCTAGGGGTATGCGAGAACACGTGGGCAGACGAAGAGAGAGCAGTAGGAGTAGCAGTGTTATCTGTGGTAATCCATGTTTCCGTCAGCACCAGGAAGTCTAGGGACTGGAGGGTAGCATAGGCTGAGATGAACTCAGCCTTGTTGGCTGCAGACCGGCAGTTCCAGAGGCTGCCGGAGACCTGGAACTCCACGTGGGTCGTGCGCGCTGGGACCACCAGGTTAGAGTGGCAGCGGCCACGCGGTGTGAAGCGTTTGTATGGCCTGTGCAGAGAGGAGAGAACAGGGATAGACAGACACATAGTTGACAAGCTACAGAAGTGTTGTTTCTTGTATTATTGTCTCCTGTGTCTTTAGAGAACTGTTTCACTTTGATATCCTTTTTCTTCTGTCCTGATTTTCTCTTTCTTTTCTTCTGTTAACTAGATATTCTTTGTTGTTCTTCGTTAGCTAGCTAGCTTCTTCCAAAAGAGTCCCTAGCAACAGGGAGACATGCATTTGGGACAAAATTCGTTACGGTTGTTCTGTGGATTTGAAAATATTGAAGTCGGGCATAGCTTCAGTTTCAGCTTCAGTTTCAAGTTTAACGAGTGGTATGTACAGGATACATATCGTATCCACCGTTAAAAAGAAACGCTTACTACTCAACAATGCAACAGCAATAGGAAATAATAAAAGATAAGAATATGAACATAAAGCAAATGGCTCAGTAAGGAACCGGCAATACGCACGCCCTCTTCAGCACCACCGTCTTAATGACTCGTAGGGAAAAAGAGACAAGGAACGAATGTAACAATGCATTGGAATGTAGTGATTCATATTCCTAGCTGAGGTGTCCTTGGGTCTTGACGAAGGGCCGTGGAAAAAAATAAGCATTTCTTCTCAAGGTTACTGCAACACCGAGGGGGTTTATTCGTCCACGCACGCACGCACACACACACGTCACACACACATCCCACGCATACACACAAACACACAGCAACACTGAAGGGGTATAAAAACGAGGAGCGTTATGTCACCCCTTCTGACTGCTTTACAGCAAATGACTCGCCATCGCCGGCAGCTGTAAACTACCTTGGATTCCTTGGTCTCCATCTCTCATGATGGCTTTGATGCAAAATTTGTACGCACGCACACGCACACACACACACACACACACACACACACACACACACACACACACACACACACACACACACACACACACACACACACACACACACACACACTTAACCCTCCTGTTTCATATGTTTGACAGACTGCAGTTATGACCCAAGCAGCTGTGTGGGAGGAGCGCTCAGCAGATGGAGCACATCGAAACAACAATTCATTAGTCTACCACTAACAGATACCCATATCAAAGAGCTAATCGTCTCACAATACTGGGAACAAAGCTTGTTTTTGCTTTCGAGAGATGGTTTTGGGAAGCCTGGGGGATTCAGAATGAACACTACGTTCTGGATCCACCAGGCCTGGGAAGTCAAGCCTCGGAATCTATTTATTTGAGCATTTTTTGGGGTTTAATCAAACCAAAAAACACTCATGTGGCTGGACCAGCCAATAGCTTTTTTAAATAAAGAGTAGGAACAAGAATGTTTTATTCAGATGTTCTATTCAAATCTCACCTGAAACTGTCCCAAACTTTCCCTTGGAGGTTGCATTGCAATTAAGGATGAAATGGAAGGAAAGAGAAGATTTTTATTCAACCAAACACCAGCAGTGAGTGACCTTGTTCTTCATTAAAGAGATTTATAAACACTGAATACATTCATAACATGCAGAACTTTGCATAATGCCCATCAGAGAATATTATCTCTAAGTGTAGCCCAAGCCTATTAACTTTCATCACACATAACCACTAAGAGGGCAAAAAAACAACAAACTGGGTAAAAGCTATACGTAAACACATTATATACAAAAACACATTATCAGCAGTGTAGAGTACAGTATATGCTGGGAGTCGGAAAGCAAGTGCAGGTGGTGAGTTTAATAATAAATGGAACATAGAACAATACAAGAAACAGGAGTAAAATATACACATGAAACACACAGTCGGAGACAGAGTCAATAACGCCTGAGGAAAGAACTAAGGAGAGTGACAGATATAGAGAAGACAATCAGGAAGGTGATGGAGTCCAGGTGAGTGTCATGAGGCACAGGTGCACGTAATGATGGTGGCAGGTGTGCATAACAATCTGGCAACGTCGAGCGCCGGAGATGGGGAGCGGGAGTACACGTGACAGTACCCCCTCTCTGACGCGCGGCTCCAGCCGCAGGACGAGGCCGGCCAGAGGGACGGTCCGAGGACCAGGAACGGGCCTGTTGCGTCTTTTTTGATTTGATTTATTTCACCTTTATTTAACCAGATAGGCTAGTTGAGAACAAGTTCTCATTTACAACTGTGACCTGGCTAAGATAAAGCAAAGCAGTTCGACACATACAACACAGAGTTACACATGGAATAAACAAACATACAATCAATAATACAGTAGAAATATCTATAAACAGCATGTGCAAATGAGGTAGGATAAGAGAGGTAAGGCAATAAATAGGCCTTGGTGGCGAAGTAATTACAGTATTACAATTAAACACTGGAATGGTAGGATGTGCAGAAGATGAATGTGCAAGTAGAGATACTGGGGTGCAAAGGAGCAAGATAAATAAATAAATAAATAAATAAATACAGTATGGGGGTGAGGTAGATTGGATGGGCTATTTACAGATGAGCTATGTACAGGTGCAGTGATCTGTGAGCTGCTCTGACAGCTGGTGCTTAAAGCTAGTGAGGGAGGTAAGAGTCTCCAGCTTCAGAGATTTTTGCAGTTCGTTCCAGTCATTGGCAGCAGAGAACTGGAAGGAGAGGTGGCCAAAGGAAGAATTGGCTTTGGGGGTGATCAGTGAGATATACCTGCTGGAGCGAGTGCTACGGGCGGGTGCTGCTATGGTGACCAGTGAGCTGAGATAAGGCTTGGCTTTACCTAGCAGAGACTTGTAGAGGACCTGGAGCCAGTGGGTTTGGCGATGAGTATGAAGCGAGGGCCAGTCAACTAGAGCATACAGGTCACAGTGGTGGGTAGTATATAGGGCTTTGGTGACAAAACAGATGGCACTGTGATAGACTGCATCCAATTTGTTGAATAGAGTGTTGGAGGATATTTTGTAAATGACATCGCCGAAGTCGAGGATCGGTAGGATGGTCAGTTTTACGAGGGTATGTTTGGCAGCATGAGTGAAGGATGCTTTGTTGCGAAATAGGTAGCCGATTCTAGATTTAATTTTGGATCGGAGATGTTTAACCTCTCTTGGGCAAGTGGGACGCTAGCAAAACAGTTTGAATGTTGTCTGTGAGTATAACAGAACTCATATGGCAGGCAAAAACCCAAGAAAAAAATCCAACCAGGAAGTGGATTGTAGTTTTTCAAGACTGGGCCTATTCAGTATACAGTGATTTAGGGTTCAATTTGCACTTCCTAAGGCTTCCACTAGATGTCAACGGTCTTTAGAACGTGTTTCAGGCTTTTGCAGTCAACAGAGAGTGAACAAGACCTCCTGGAGTCTGATGACCGAGAGAATGACAGACCACAATTACGCGAATTCACGTGAGGAGGTAGCTGTGTTCCATAACGTTTTTCAAGACATTGGAATCGTCCGGTTGGTATAGTACTGAAGTTTTACGTTAAAAAGGCCCTAAAGATTGATGTTTTACAACATTTGACATGTTTCAACGAACGTAAATATAACTTTTTGTCGTGAAATTTTTGGCGCGCTTCCTACATTTGGAGTAGCTTACTGAACGCGCGTTATTTGGATATAAATTATGGACTTTATTGAACAAAACAACATTTATTGTGGACCTGGGATACCTGGAAGTGCCTTCTGATGAAGATCATCAAAGGTAAGTGAATATTTCTAATGCTATTTATGATTTTAGATGACTCCAAAATGGCGGGTATCTGTATTGCCTGGTGTATTTTTCTGAGCGCAGTACTCAGATTATTGCAAAGTTCATCTATAATTCTTTGAATAACAGTTTAATATTTTATCAACGTTTATGATGAGTATTTTTGTAAATTGTTGTGCTGATTCACCGGCAGTATTGGAGGCTAAATATTTTCTGAACATCACGCGCCAATGTAAAATGCTGTTTTTGGATATAGATATGAACTTTATCGAACAAAACATACATGTATTGTGTAACATAAGGTCCTAGGAGTGTCATCTGATGAAGATCGTCAAAGGTTAGTGCTTCATTTCGCTGTGTTTTGGGTTTTATTGACACATGTCCTTGCTTGGGAGATTATTTTTGTCTATGTATTCTCCTAACATAATCTACTGTTTTGCTTTTGCTGTAAAGCCTTTATGAAATCCGACAATGTGGTTACATCAAGGAGACCTGTATCTTTAAAATGGTGTAAAATAGTCGTATGTTTGAGATATGTTGAATTATGACATTTTGTTGTTTTTTTATTTGCCGCCCTGATATTTCATTGGCTGTGTCCCGCAGGTGGGATGCTGGCGTCCCACCTAGCCCATAGAAATTAACACAGTGTCCAAAGAAGGGCCAGAGGTATACAGAATGGTGTCGTCTGCGTAGAGGTGGATCACAGAATCACCAGCAGCAAGAGCGACATCATTGATGTATACAGAGAAGAGAGTCGGCCCGAGAATTGAACCCTATGGCACCCCCATAGAGACTGCCAGAGGTCCGGACAACAGGCCCTCCAATTTGACAAACTGAACTCTATTTGAGAAGTAGTTGGTGAACCAAGCGAGGCAATCATTTGAGAAACCAAGGCTGTTGAGTCTGCTGATGAGAATGTTGTGATTGACAGAGTCGAAAGCCTTAGCCAGGTCGATGAATACGTCAACACAGTATTGTCTCTTATTGATGGCAATTATGATGTCGTTTAGGACCTTGAGCGTGGCTGAGGTGCACCCATGACCAGCTCTGAAACCAGATTGCATAGCGGAGAAGGTAGGGTGAGATTCAAAATGGTCGGTAATCTGTTTGTTAACCTCTCTAGGAAATCGTCTCACACTATTCAACAGCCAGTGACAAATCAGAGCGCCAAATTTAAAACCACAAAATGTCATAATTCAAAGTTCTCAAACATAGGAATATTTTACACCATTTTATAGATACACTTCTCCTGAATCGAACCACGTTGTACGATTTCCAAAAGGCTTTACAGCGAAAGCAAAACATAAGATTATGTTAGGAGAGTACATAGACACAAATAATCACACAGGCATTTTCCAAGCAAGCATATATGTCATATAAACCAAAACCACAGCTAAATGCAGCACTAACCTTTGATGATCTTCATCAGATGACACTCCTAGGACATTATGTTATACAATACATGCATGTTTTGTTCAATCAAGTTCATATTTATATCAAAAACCAGCTTTTTACATTAGCATGTGATGTTCAGAACTAGCATACCCACCGAAACCTTCCGGTGAATTTACTAAATTACTCACGATAAACGTTGACAAAATACATAACAATTATTTTAAGAATTATAGATACAGAACTCATTTATGCAATCGCTATGTCCAATTTTAAATAGCTTTTCGGCGGAAGCACATTTTGCAATATTCTGAGTACATAGCTCGGCCATCACTGCTAGCTAATTTGACACCCACCAAGTTTGGGACAACATAAACTCAGAATTACTATTAGAAAAATTGGATTACATTTTCTGTTCTTCATCAGAATGCACTCCCAGGACTTCTACTTCAACAACAAATGTTGTTTTGGTTCTAAATAATCCATAGTTATATCCAAACACCGCTGTTTTGTTCATGCGTTCAGGTAACTATCCAAACGGTGATGCGCGAGCGCCTTTCGTGACCAAAAAATTCAAAATATTCCATTACCGTACTTAGAAGCACGTCAAACGCTGTTTAAAATCCATTTTTATGCTACTTTTCTCGTAAAATAGCAATAATATTCCAACCGGGCAACGTTGTATTCATTCAAAGGCTGAAAGAAAATAATGGAGAACTCTCGTGAACGCGCATCTCAGTCTCACTGTCCCCAGGCTGACCACTCACAAACAGAGCTGCTGTTCTTTGCCCAGAGACAGCAGACACCCCATTCCACTTTCTGGCGGCTTTAGAGAGCCAATGGAAGCCTTAGAAAGTGTCACGTTACAGCACAGATGCTGTATTTTTGATAGAGATGCAACAGAAGGAAAACAAATTGTCAGACAGGGCTCTTCCTGTATGGAATCTTCTCAGGTTTTGGCCTGCCATATGATTTCTGTTATACTCACAGACACCATTCAAACAGTTTTAGAAACTTTAGAGTGTTTTCTATCCAAATCTACTATATGCATATTCTAGTTTCTGGGCAGGAGTAGTAACCAGTTTAAATCGGGTACGTTTTTTATCCGGCCGTGCAAGTACTGCCCCCTAGCCCAAACAGGTTAAAAGGCACAGGGCTACATCGGTAAATTGGGGGAGTTGGGGTTAGCTTAATGTATGGGCTGGGGAATAATAAATATAATGCTGCATCTCCGGTTTTATCCGGCCGTGAAAATACTGCCCCCTATACCACAACAGGATAACTTGGCTTTCAAAGACCTTAGAAAGGCAGGGTAGAATAGATATAGTTCTGTAGCAGTTTGGGTCTGCAGCAGCTTTCCAATCGATTTCAATCTCAGACGATACGAAAGAGAGGTTGAACAGGCTAGTAATAGGGGTTGCAACAATTTTGCCAGATAATTTTAGAAAGAGAGGGTCCAGATTGTCTATCCCGGCTGATTTGTAGGGGTCCAGATTTTGCAGCTCTTTCAGAACATCCGCTATCTGGATTTGAGTGAAGGAGAAATGGGTGAGGTTTGGGCGAGTTGCTGTGGGGAGCGCAGGGCTGTTGACCTGGGTAGGGGTAGCCAGGTGGAAAGCATGGCCAGCCGTAGAAAAATGCTTATTGAAATTCTAAATTATCGTGGATTTATTGGTGGTGACAGTGTTTCCTAGCCTCAGTGCAGTGGCTAGGAAACTCGGAAGAGGTGCTCTTTTTCTCCATGGACTTTACAGTGTCCCAGAACCTTTTGGAGTTTGTGCTACAGGATGCACATTTCTGTTTGTAAAAGCTAGCCTTAGCTTTCCTAACTGCCTGTGTATACTGGTTTCTAACTTCCCTGAAAGTTGCATATCACGGGGGCTATTCAATGCTAATGCAGAATGCCACAGGATGTTTTGTGCTGGTCAAGGGCAGACAGGTCTGGAGTGAACCAAGGGCTATATCTATTCCTTGTTAAAAAAAAATTGAACGGAGCATGCTTATTTAAGATGGTAAGGAAGGCACTTTTAAAGAATAAGCAGGCATCCTCTACTGACGGGATGAGGTCAATGTCATTCCAGGATACCCCGGCCAGGTCGATTAGAAAGGCCTGTTCGCTGAAGTGTTTTAGGGAGCGTTTGATGGTGATATGGGGTGGTCGTTTGACCGCAGACCCATTACGGACGCAGGCAATGAGGCAGTGATCGCTGAGATCTTGGTTGAAAACAGCAGAGCTGTATTTGTTGGGCAAGTTAGTTAGGATGATATCTATGAGGGTGCCCGTGTTTACGGATATGGGGTTGTACCTGGTAGGTTCATTGATAATTTGTGTGAGATTGAGGGCATCAAGCTTAGATTGTAGGATGGCCGGGGTGTTAAGCATGTCCCAGTTTAGGTCACCTAGCAGCACGTTCAGAAGAGGGGGCAATCAAGTCACATATGGTGTCCAGGGCACAGCTGGGGGCAAAGGGTGGTCTAAAGCAAGCGGCAACGGTGAGAGACTTGTTTCTGGAAAGGTGAATTTTTAGAAGTAGAAGCTCGAATTGTTTTGGTACGGACCCTTTGGCAGTTCTATCTTGGTGGAAAATGTTATAGTTAGGGATGGAAATTTCAGGGTTTTTGGTGGTTTTCCTAAGCCAGGATTCAGACACGGTTAAGACATCCAGGTTGGCAGAATGTGCTAAAGCAGTGAATAAAGCAAACTTAGGGAGTAGGCTTCTAATGTTAACATGCATGAAACCAAGGCTTTTATGGTTACAGAAATCAACAAATGAGAGCACCTGGGGAACAGAGGAGAAGTAGGATAAGGGTACTGCTAAAGGCTATAAGAACTGGCCGTCTAGCACGTTCGGAACAGAGAGTAAAGGGAGCAGGTTTCTGGGCACGATAGCATAGATTCAGGGCATAATGTACAGACAAAGGTATGGTAGGAAGAGAGTACATTGGAGGTAAACCTACGCATTGAGTAATGATGAGAGAGACATAGTCTCTAGAAACGTTTAAACCAGGTGATGTCATCGCATATGTGGGAGGTGGAACAACATGGTTGGTTAAGGCATATTGAGCAGGGCTAGAGGCTCTACAGTGAAATAAGACAGTAATCACTAACCATGACAGTAATGGACATGGCATATTTATATTAGGGAGAGGCATGCATAGCCAAGTGATCGTATGGGTCCAGTGAGTGATTGGGCTGGCTGGGGACACAGCGATTCAGACAGTTAGCAGGCCGGGGCTAGCAAGCTAGCAGTTAACAGGCCGGGGCTAGCAAGCTAGCATAAGGGCCTTGGAGGGACGTCGCGATGGGGGAAAAGTCTGTTTTTGCCTCCTCGTGCAGTGACGTCGATAGACCAGTCGTGGAATTAGTAGGGTTCCAAGTAGCAGAGGGGTCCAAGTCGAATTGGCAAAATGGATATAGTGGTCCAAGAAAACTGGCCGATGGATCAGCTAACAGTCCAATATGCTCTAGATAGCTAGCAGGCCGTTAGAAGAATGGGCCTTCAGGGGACGTCACGCCTGAGGGGCCTGTTGGGATCCTCGGGCACTTTATGTCGGCATTCCAGTCGTGAAGGATCGGCGGGGTTCCGTGCCCCATACCGGCAGTAGAAGGGTTCCGGATATTGTAGCCGAGGAGTGGGCTTCAGGAGTAGCCCAGGAGCCCTAGCCGGGAGATGGGTCTAGCATGGGCTGGGCCCAGGCTAGTTGGTGCTTGCACCGGGACGGAAACGTTAGCCAGGAGTAGTCAACCCAGGTTGCGGTTAGCTAGCTGCGGTAATCCAGTTGAAAAGGTTCAGTGTTTGTGGTAGGAATCCGGGGATATGGAGAGAAAAATAGGTCCGGTATGCTCTGGTTTGAAACGCATTGTATGAACTGGCGAGAGCTTTCCGAGCTAAAGGTTAGCTGATGACCACTAGCAGTTAGCTGACTGATAGCTGATAGCTAGTTAGTTAGCTAGCTTCAGTTGAGGGATTCCAATTTGGAGGTAAACAGAAATACCTTAGGAAAAAAAAACAGATCCACACCACATTGGGTGAGGCGGGTTGCAGGAGAGTAATTTGAAGTTGATGTTTAGGAAAAATATTTTAAAAGAATGCAAAGAAAAGATATAAAAGATATATAAATGGGACGAGACAAGACAAAGACAAAGACATCAGACTGCTATGCCATCTTGGAAAAATGATGGTGAGGCGCGGGAACCTGTCGAGCCAGCTGAGGCATGGGAACCTATAGAGCCAGCTGAGGTGCTGGAACCTGTAGAGCCGGCTGAGGCGTGGGAACCTGTATATTCAGCTAAGGCACGGGAACCTGTAATGCCGGCTGAGGCGCGGGAGTCTGACGAGCCGGCTGAGGCGCAGATGCCTGACAAGCCGGCTGAGGCGCAGGAGCCTGACAACCCGGCTGAGGCGCGGGTGCCTGACGAGCTGGCTGAGGTGCGGGAGCTTTATGAGCCGGCTGAGGCATGGGAGCCGGCTGAGGCATGGGGAGCCTGCCGAGCCAACTGAGGCTTGAGAACATGTCGAGCCAGCTGAGGCATCCCCGGTTGGTTTGGCAGCCACACTTGGACCCGACATGACCCCCCCCCGGTGTTCTTTAACGTATTGGCTGGGAGTCGGAAAGCAAGTGCAGGTGGTGAGTTTAATAATAAACAGAACATAGAACAATAGAGCAAACATGAGTAGCGTATAGACATGAAACTTATAGTCAGAAACAGAGTCAATAACGCCCAAGGAAAGAACCAAGGGGAGTGATAGATATAGGGGAGGTAATCAGGAAGGTGATAGAGTCCAGGTGAGTGTCATGAGGCACAGGTGTGCGTAACGATGGTGGCAGCTGTGCATAATAATCTGGCGACATCGGGTGCTGGAGAGGGGGAGCAGGAGTACACTTGACAAGCAGGACATATTATGTACATTAGACACCCTCCGCATTGCTACATAGGACAGAACGTACAGTGACTTCAGAAAGTATTCATACCCCTTGACTTATACTACATTTTGTTGTGTTACAGCCTGAATTTTTTCTCACCCATCTACACACTATACCAAGAACATTCAATGTTTTCTTGGTAAGCAACTTCAGTGTATATTTGTCCTTGTGTTTTACTGTAGGTTATTGTCCTGCCGAAAGGTGAATTCATCTCCCAGTGTCTGGTCGAAAGCAGATTTAAGCAGGTTTTCCTCTATTCCATTTATCCCCCCCCAAAAAAAACTCCCTAGTCCCTGCCGATGACAAGCATACCCATAACATGATGCAACCACCACCATGCTTGAAAATATGAAGAGTGGTACTCAGTGATGTGTTGCGTTGGATTTGCCCCAAACATAATGCTTTTTTTATTCAGGAAGAAAGTGCAGGATGGCCAATTTTTTTTGCAGTTTTACTTCAGTGCCTCATTGCAAACAGGATGCATGTTTTGGAATATTTGTATTCTGTACAGGCTTCTTTCTTTTCACTCTGTCATTTAGGTTAGTATTGTGGAGTAACTACAAGGTTGTTGATCCATCCTACGTTTTCTCCAATCATAGGCATTAAACTCTGTATGTAACTGTTTTAAAGTCACCATTATCCTCATGGTGAAATCCCTGAGCGGTATCCTTCCTCTTCAGCAACTGAATTTGGAAGTACGCATGAATCTTTGTAGTGACTGGGTGTATTGATACACCATCCAAAGTGTAATTAATAACGTCATCAAGCTCAAAGGGATATTCAATGTCTGCTTTTTTCCCCCACCCATCTACCAATAGTTATCTTTCTTTGGAAAGCCTCCCTGGTCTTTGTGTTTGAATCTGTGTTTGAAATTCACTGCTCGACTGAGGGACATTACAGATAATTGTATGTGTACTGAGTGAGATGAGTACTGAGTACTCGAGTACTGAGTACTCCATTACTGAGATGAGATAGTCCTAAAAAAATCACGTTAAACACTATTTTTGATTCCATGCAACTTATTACGTGACTTGTTAAGCAAATCTTTACTCCTGAAGGGTTTGAATACTTATTGACTCAACACATTTCAGCGTTTCATTTATTATTAATTTGTAAAAAGCTCTTAAAACATAATTCCACTTTGACATTATGGGGTATTGTGTTTAGGCCAGTGACATAAAATCTCAATTTAGTCCATTTTAAATTCAGTCTGTAACACAACAAATGTGGAAAGGTCAAGGGGTGTGAATACCACCCTCTGCCCCCAGCTGTGCTCTGGACACCATATGTGAACTGATTGCCCCCCATCTATCTTCAGAGCTCGTGCTGCTAGGTGACCTAAACAGGGACATGCTTAACACCCCAGCCATTCTACAATCTAAGCTTGATGCCCTCAATCTCACACAAATTATCAATGAACATACCAGGTACCACCCCAAAGCCGTAAACACGGGTACCCTCATAGATATCATCCTAACCAACTTGCCCTCTAAATACACATCTGCTGTTTTCAACCAAGATCTCAGCGATCACTGCCTCATTTCCTGCATCCGTAACGGGTTAGCGATCAAACGACCTCCACTCATCACTGTCAACCGCTCCCTGAAACATTTCAGCGAGCAAGCCTTTCTAATCGACCTGGCCCGGGTATCCTGGAAGGATATTGACCTCATCCCGTCAGTAGAGGATGCCTGGTTATTTTTTTTAAATGCCTTCCTCAACATCTTAAATAAGCATGCCCCATTCAAGAAATGTAGAATCAGGAACAGATATAGCCCTTGGTTCTCTCCAGACCTGACTGCCCTTAACCAACACAAAAACATCCTATGGTGTTCTGCATTGGCATCGAACAGCCCCCATGATATGCAACTTTTCAGGGAAGTTAGAAACCAATATACACAGGCAATTAGAAAAGCCAAGGCTAGCTTTTTCAAGCAGAAATTTGCTTCCTGTAACACAAACTCAAAAAAGTTCTGGGACACTGTAAAGTCCATGGAGAATAGGAATACCTCCTCCCAGCTGCCCACTGCACTGAGGATAGGAAACTCTGTCACCTCCGATAAATCCACTATAATTGAGAATTTCAATAAGCATTTTTCTACGGCTGGCCATGCTTTCCACCTGGCTACCCCTCCTGCGGTCAACAGCACTGCACCCCTCACAGCTACTCGCCCAAGCCTTCCCCATTTCTCCTTCTCCCAAATCCAGTCAGCTGATATTCTGAAAGAGCTGCAAAATCTGGACCCCTACAAATCAGCAGGGTTAGACAATCTGGACCTTTTCTTTCTAAAATGATCTGCCGAAATTGTTGCAACCCCTATTACTAGCCTGTTCAACCTCTCTTTCGTATCGTCTGAGATTCCAAAAGATTGTAAAGTAGCTGCTGTCATCCCCCTCTTCAGAGGGGACACTCTTGACCCAAACTGCTACAGACCTATATCTATCCTACCCTGCCTTTCTCAGGTCTTCGAAAGCCAAGTCAACAAACAGATTACCGACCATTTCGAATCCCACCGCACCTTCTCCGCTATGCAATCTGGTTTCAGAGCTGGTCATGGGTGCACCTCAGCCACGCTCAATGTCCTAAACGATATCATAACTGCCATCGATAAGAAACAATACTGCACTGCCGTATTCATTGACCTGGCCAAGGCTTTCAACTCTGTCAATCACCACATCCTCATTGGCAGACTCAATAGCCTTGGTTTCTCAAATGATTGCCTCGTCTGGTTCACCAACTACTTCTCTGATAGAGTTCAATGGGTCAAATCGGATGGCCTGTTGTCCGGGCCTCTGGTAGTCTCTATGGGGGTGCCACAGGTGTCAATTCACGGGCCAACTCTTTTCTCTGTATACATCAATGATGTTGCTCTTGCTGCTGGTGATTCTCTGAGCCACCTCTACGCAGACGACACCATTCTGTATACTTCTGTCCCTTCTTTGGACACTGTGTTAACAACCCTCCAGACGAGCTTCAATGCCATACAACACTCCTTCCGTGGCCTCCAACTGCTCTTAAATACAAGTAAAACTAAATGCATGCTCTTCAACCGATCACTGCCCGCACCTGCCCGCCCGTCCAGCATCACTACTCTGGACGGTTCTGACTTAGAATATGTGGACAACTACAAATACCTAGGTGTCTGGTTAGACTGTAAGCTCTCCTTCCAGACTCACATCAAACATCTCCAATCCAAAGTGAAATCTAGAATTGGCTTCCTATTTTGCAACAAAGCATCCTTCACTCATGCTGCCAAACATACCCTCGTAAAACTGACCATCCTACCGATCCTCGACTTCGGCGATGTCATTTACAAAATAGCCTCCAATACATTACTCAATAAACTGGATGCAGTCTATCACAGTGCCATTCGTTTTGTCACCAAAGCCCCATATACTACCCACCACTGCGACCTGTACGCTCTCGTTGGTTGGCCCTCGCTTCATACTCATCGCCAAACCCACTGACTCCAGGTCATCTACAAGTCCCTGCTAGGTAAAGTCCTCCCTTATCTCAGCTCACTGGTCACCATAGCAGCACCCACCTGTATCACGCGCTCCAGCAGGTATATCTCTCTGGTCACCCCCAAAGCCAATTCCTCCTTTGGCCACCTCTCCTTCCAGTTCTCTGCTGCCAATGACTGGAACCGACTACAAAAATCTCTGAAACTGGAAACACTTATCTCCCTCACTAGCTTTAAGCACCAGCTGTCAGAGCAGCTCACAGATCACTGCACCTGTACATAGCCCATCTATAATTTAGCCCAAACAACTACCTCTTCCCCTACTGTATTTATTTTGCTCCTTTGCACCCCATTATTTATATTTCTACCTTGCACATTCTTCCACTACAAATCTACCATTCCAGTGTTTTACTTGTTATATTGTATTTACTTTGCCACCATGGCCTTTTTTGCCTTTACCTCCCTTATCTCACCTCATTTGCTCACATTGTATATAGACTTATTTTTCTACTGTAATATTGACTGTATGTTTGTTTTACTCCATGTGTAACTCTGTGTTGTTGTATGTGTCAAACTGCTTTGCTTTATCTTGGCCAGGTCGCAATTGTAAATGAGAACTTGTTCTCAACTTGCCTACCTGGTTAAATAAAGGTGAAATACATTCTTTTTTTAAACTTTCTGAAGGCACTGTATATATTTTTTCTCAGATAAGGTGGAAAGCGATATCACATCCCGTGACCAAATAATGCATTTTTCCCATAAATTATATATGGTGATACGCACACACACTCGTGCACGCGCACAAGCACACACACACACACACAGACACAGAGTACACACTCCACCGCCACCCCTCTGTGGCATCCCTCTGACCCTCTGAATGTCAACACTGCTGCTTTCTGCTACATCAGCCAGTCAGGTAGAGAGATTTTCCTAGACTATATTAGCACTGTGTTCTCCAACTATGCATTAAAATACAAATTTTGGTTTTCCTGCTCATCTGCCACTATATTGACGGGGTGCAGGACACTGTATACTGTGAAAATGTTCACTTGAATTTTGATCTCGGTCTCTCTCCGTAGTAAGCGGACTGAGGAGATTACTGTGATTTACTGTGTGAGATAGGGGACACACAGTACTATCTGATTGTGGACGTCTAGGCTATTGCAGTCATAACTGGTAACTTACTGGAATGGAATTGAGACACCGAATGATCAGAAATTTGGAGAAGATGTGAGAGAAAAAAACTGGAATTAGAATGTGTTTTTAAATTACATGAGTGATTGCCGAGTGGGAGTTCGAGAAAGGAGATTTGGTGATTATGGTTTAATTTCCCCTCACAGCTGTATGGAAAAAACGTATGCACCACACATTTAAAACACACACACGCATTTGCACACGCACGCACACACACACACACACACACACACACACACACACACACACACACACACACACACACACACACACACTTGGCATCCTCTTGGCCCCTAGTTTACACTGTGTCTAATTCCCAGTTGATTGTGGAGCGGGGTCCCAGTTTACAGAAAGGAAATCTCCCGGGGCCCGCTCTGTGTACTCTGTGTCCTCGGAGGATCGCGAGGGGCCCGGACGGCTCCTTTTCTCAAGCTGGACGCATCCATACTTTCAAAGAACACCCATTCTGAGGGACAGTGAATGTCTCTCAATTGTCTTTCATAATGTCCTTGGCTCCTTCTCAAAACACATTGGAGGAGAAGTTCGGAGTGGACCTCCAATGCGTTTTTACATTTACATTTACGTCATTTAGCAGACGCTCTTATCCAGAGCGACTTACAAATTGATGCATTCACCTTATGATATCCAGTGGAACAACCACTTTACAATAGTACATCTATATCTTTTTTTGGGAGGGGGGGGTGGGTTAGAAGGATTACTTTATCCTATCCCAGGTATTCCTTAAAGAGGTGGGGTTTCAGGTGTCTCCGGAAGGTGGTGATTGACTCCGCTGTCCTGGCGTCGTGAGGGAGCTTGTTCCACCATTGGGGTGCCAGAGGGAGAGGGAGGTGAGCGATGATGAGAGGAATCAAGGAAAGACAATTGTGAGAGAAACAACATCTCTGTGCTTCCCACTCCCCTTCCCACTCCCCTTCAAGTCTAGTGATTGTGTGTGTGGATTGTATAGATTGTCTACTTAACCTCTCTCACTGACAGTCACTTTACTCTGGGTCACCTTCTGCTCATCTGTGAAATTCAAGTATTTCCTTCCAAATCTGAAATATCCATTTACACCTGCAGGATGGTAGACTGTTTCACTTTCCACCTTAAGAAACTGTTTTTAATCCTATATCCACTTTGCCTGGTGTGACTGTGAATAGTTATAATTTCTCCTCCACACTATAACTGACAAGTTAGCTTGCCAGAGTTGACAATAAGCTGTGGAAATAAAAAACAATTCTACGCCCACTCAGATTTGAACATGTCGAGTTCTACTGACAACATAAAGATGTTTAATGATAGGGGTATTATGTCATTTTTATTTTAACAGGTAAGTTGACTGAGAACACATTCTCATTTACAGCAACGACCTGGGGAATAGTTACAGGGGAGAGGAGGGGGGATGAATGAGCCAATTGTAAACTGGGGATGATGGTATGAAGGCCAGATTGGGAATTTATTGGTGAAAATTAGGGAAAAGTGCCTTGCTCGAGGACACATGGACAGATTTTTCACCTTTTCTGCACGAGTATTCAAACCAGCAACCTTTTGGATATAGGGCCAACACTCCAACTGCTAGGCTACCTGCAAGGGTAGAAGGGGGAGTTGGTAAGATAGGGGGAGTGAGAGCAAGGAGAGGAAAGTAACAGCGACAAAAGTGAGTGAATACAAGGATGATGGAAAGAGGAGGAGATGGAGAATGAGGATGGAGAGCAAGACTGAAAAAAGTGGGCTCAGAAAAGGAGCTTGTCAGTCCGAATGTGGAAGACCAGACAGGCACACTTTGGCTGCAACAGTGAGGGAGAAGCACGTCATATTTGATTTAGCTTCGTTGTCAACAAAATATAATTACATGGAATACCAGGGATATATAGCTTTCCCTCTTGTGTTCCCATCAAACTATTGGTCATTTCTCAAGGTAGCCATACAATTATTAAATCTTCCACTTCAAATATTCATTGTCCTTCCGAGTTACTGCCACCAAACTTACTTGGGAGATTGTGCATGTGGTGCACACTGGTACAATTCCATCACCATTGGCTATCACTGAGAACAAAGCAATTATATCATCAAGTAATAGCCATGCATCTTTTTTTTTATACTTGAGCTGCATATATAACCCTCTGCCAAACTGCGGGAAAGTCAGGTTTAGTGTCTGTGTGTGTGTGGCTTGAACAGCCCAAGGCATGATAATTACTATACTTCATGGTTTGATGAACAGTTAAATAACTGGTTAAACTCTTGATGGCTAATCAGCATCATTGCAGCGCAGGGACCGTGAACACAGCTCCGTGTGGGATGTGTGTGTGTGTGTGTGTGTGTGTCTACACTAAATAGTTAGGGTTAGAGAATAGGATTTTGAATGCGACTGAATTGTTGGTCCCCAAAAAGACCTCACAAGTATAGTAAGACATAGGTGTGTGTGTGTCTGTGAAGTCCCACAGCAGATCTATCTCCTAGATGGTTATAGGTGGTTATTCCAGTAGCTGCATCACGACGGGCCGTAGACTTGCATGAATTGGTTGAACAGATTGTACTATAGTGATTAAATGATATGTGACACGTGGCCTCAAATGGGCCCTTTTTAGTACAACATGTTTCTGCTCATAATCATAATCAGTGAACTCTAGAAAATGTGTTCATATGAACCCATAACTAAAATGTGTCCCAGTGATGGGGTGAAGGTCCAGTACTGAAATCTGAAGCCACGGTCTGGAGCCTCCCAGCTGAATGCTCTGAATTCCACGGTGTCGTGCCTCTGAGGGAAATGTTGACGGGCAAACATCAGCTCTGATCCGATCTGCCGCCCTACACAGTTTGTACTCTCGTTACTTGGATAAATACAAAACTGAGGTCTTTTGGCAGATCATTCTCGTGTTCAAACACATTTGCTGTAAAACCCTCTTAATAGCATTTGCTAGAAAGCATTAGTGCAGACATGGGTTCAAATAGTATTTGTTTCCTTTCAAATACCTTAGCTGTGCTTAATTGAGCTTGTTTGGCGCAATGGAATGGACAGAATTTAAACCTCGCCCATCTGGCAGTCCATGAACTCTCAATATAATACTCTAAGCATTTCAACAAAAACAAATTCTATTTGAACCCAGATCTGCTCCCCAAAGTCTTCTATGGTGGTCTATATGCCATAACGCACGGCAGGGCAGGGCGCTAACTCGTAATGCTACAATGAAATGTTACAATTAGCCTTAGGCTAATTACCCCGCTAACCATGTGAGGGTTGTATGCGTAACGGGGATTGATAAAACCTGTGAGGCATTCAAATGGGAGAGAGTTTTTGAAATGGCCAACGGACCACTTTGTTTCTGTCAAATGGAGAGAAACCATCACAACTGTTAGCTAACTGCCTCTGGTTGGATGAGAGACCAACAGAGCCGCACACAACAGTTGAGCTAGAAGTTTTAGCAGGCATTTGTGCAACACAGATGTGTCTGTTAGGGTGGCAGGTGGCCTAGTGGTTAGAGTGCTGGGCCAGTAACTAAAATATTCCTGGTTTGAATCCCCAAGGTGAGCAAGGCAATTCATTTGATCTAGGGGTGCCGTACTACAATAGCTGACCTTGTAAAACAATACAATTCACTGTACCTATCCGGTGTGTGACAATAAAAAAAAATTTTGGTAAGGGAATATTTGCACTCATGTGGCCTTTAAGTACATTACCATTTAGTAAATTAGGTAGGTACATCATAGTACATATGAAGAGGACTTTGAGTACTTTGTAGTGTCCTGCTAAGTAAGTTACTCATTTCCCTCTAATATGCGTTCAATGAGGAGAATCTATATAATCCATTAACTTTGGGACTTTGTCTCCCTCATTTCCTATGTAGAGACATGTCCACTTAAGGAATGTGCCTTAACAAATGATAGCTAATTAACCCGATGGGAATAGTTTAGTACGTGTAGGGTGTGTTAGGCTTTCTTCGTTAGTCGAAACCAGATAAATCCAGGATGAGCAAGGAACACACAGAGACAGATCACACTAGGGTGCCTCACAAATGATCGCCTGTTCCCTAAATACTGCACTACTTTTGATCACTTTTGGTCAAACGTAGTGTAGTATGTAGGGAATACGGTGCCATTTGGGACGCAACTTAGACACTATTCAATCAGCTCTCCCACTGATTGTTCTGCTGCTTTCAATTTAATCAATTAAAGTCTAGTGAAGTTTTGTACAATTACTTCCAACATTCCTTATGCGGCGCGTCATCTCACTGTGCTGTCGAGTATGAGGGACATGTAAACAATGTTGGATATTTTATTTACCATCTTCATAATCCATTATCAGCACATTTGGAACAACTTATGAGCTATACATAATGCATTATAATGTATGACAAAGTGCTTATACTTTACACATTAACATCTATAACTATGTCCATTGAGCATCATGACCAGGTTGTATAATGATGATAGTATTTCCTGTTTGTTCCGCTTGCCATGCAGTAGCAGAATTAACACTCGCACCTGACTTTTTTTCCCCCTTACTAGCTCTGCTGATAGCTACTTTATTGAGGAAAAATGTACTTACTATGACTGTGATATTTGGTTGTCTCACCTAGCTATCTGAAGATAAATGCACTGACTGTCATTTGCTCTGGATAAGAGTGTCTGCTAAATGACTAAAATGTAAATGTAAAATGCAACAGTCTATGGCTTGGGTGGCTGGAGTCTTTGAATTTTTGGGGGGCCTTCCTCTGACACTACCTACTATAGAGGTCTTGGATGGCAGGGAGCTTGGCCAGAGTGATGTACTGGGCCGTACTCACCACCCTCCGTAGCGCCTTGCGGTCGGGTGCCTTGCAGTTGCCGTACCAAGCAGTGATGCAGCCAGTGAAGATGTTCTCAATGATGGAGCTGTAGAATTTTTAGATGATCTGAGGGCCCATGCCAAATCGTTTCAACCTACTGAGGGCTAAGAGGCGCTGTCGTGTGTGGACCATGTTAATTCCTTAGTGATGTGGACACCGAGGAACCCGAAGCTCTCGACCTGGTCCACTACAGCCCCATCAATGTGGATGGGGGCGTGCTCGCCCCTCTGTCACCTGTAGTCCACGATCAGCTCCTTTGTCTTGCTGACGTTGTCCTGGCACCACACTGCCAGGTCTTTGACCTCCTCCCTATAGGCTGCCTCATCGTCGTGGGTGATCAATCCTACCACCGTCATGTCGTCAGTTAACTTGATGATGGTGTTGGAGTCGTGCACGGCCACGCAGTCATGGGTGAACAGGGACTACAGGAGGGGACTAAGCACACACCCCTGAGGGGTCCTGTGTGAATGGTCATCGTTGCAGATGTGTTGTTGCCTACCCTCACTGCCTGGGGGCAGCCCATCAGGAAGTCCAGGATCCAGTTGCAGATGGAGGGGTTCAGTCCCAGTGTCCTGAGCTTGGTGATGAGCTTGGAGGGGACTATGGTGTTGAATGCTGAGCTTTAGTCAATCAACAGCATTCCTTTTGTCCAGGTGGATGAGTGCAGTGAGGGAGAAAGAGAGAGAGATGAAACAGAGAGAGTCAGAGAAGGACAGAGACAGAGAGAGATTGAGGTAGTGAACGCGAGACGTAAATAATGTGTCTGTTTTCAGAGGCAGTCAGCATCTAGTCCTGGTCGGATCAAGTGAAATATGTTAAGAGAGAGAGAGAGAGAGAGAGAGAGAGAGAGAGAGAGAGAGAGAGAGAGAGGAGAGAGAGGCAAGCATTGGAAACCAGCCTAGTTTGAGGGTTGTGAAGGCAGAGGGATTTCTCTGGAGCAGTCTGAGGATGGTTCCCTAAATGGTATCCTATTCCATATACAGTGCCCATAGGCCTGGTGAAATTTGTGCAATATATAGGGAATATGGTGCCATTTGGGACGAAGCCTGAGAAGGTTCCATCCAGCCTGTCTATGGTTTTATCTGAGAGGATGTTTAAGACAGAGTGAGGGAAGGAGGGAGGGAGGGAGGGATAAAGAAACACAACTGTTGGGAGCGGAAATGAGGAGAGCAAGAGGAGTGACTGATCTCCGTCCAACTCCACATCCCTAATCACCCCCTCTCTATTTTCTTCCCTTTCCCCCCTTCCCTTTCTTTTAACACTCTGGATTAATATCAGAGTATCCAAATGCTTTTTAAAGATTAGAATCCGTCAGACACACTTTCATCATTTGTGACTGTCAGTATACAGAATTGTGAACTCGATTTTGGCGACCCCAACGTGATATATTTTTTATGAAGTTGACTTGTGTTTGCAACTGTGAAATGATAAGATCAGCAGTGGCATTTTGTGACTTTTACAAAAGTCTTGTCTGGTGGTGCATCTGTCTGATCCGGAGCCGGAAGAAAGGTGACTTAGAAACATGAAGGCAACATGAAAAAGCACACCACACAAATAATAAACTCAAATTCCGAATGGTCACAGTAATGAAAGAAAACGGGTGGCTATTTCTACCCGGTTCATTATTAATGACTTGTTAGCCGTGCCGAAATGAACGGACCGATTTTGTCTAACCCTTTTAGACACCTGCTCTATGATTGTCATGGCCCCATATTCTATGAGAAGCGGGTTCGATCGATAAAGCTTGAAATATACAAAACAACACGAGCATCGCAGCATGATGTCTGGCCTAGCAAATCTCAATTAAAGATCAGTTTTATAAATCTGTGCCCTAATATATGATTTGATGGGTTATTTCAGAGGACGGGTGCACCGTCTGTCCTTCTATGATTCAACTTTTCTCCGACCCAATATACCCCATCACTCCAAGCCCCACATCACTCTCCAGGCAAGACTTGGTGGATATGGGAGGGGATTGGGATTTGGAGTGTGTCTGCACTTAGATGAAATGGCTCATATTTAGCTTGCTTTCTCGCTCGCCCAGCATCCCAGCGTTTAAAGATAAAACAGCAATAGGCGAGAGATGTTTGAATGTTCCATGGATTCCAATCATACACTGACACACACACACACACACACACACACACACACACACACACACACACACACACATACGCACACACACATCGCTCACAGGGCTATCCCAGCCAACCGCGAGGCTATGTCTGAGGGCACAAACGCGTACAAGAAGTCCCGTTACGACCTAACGGAACAGGGTGGAATCATAATATACTGTCTCTAAAGCTCAAAGCATGTGGTAGGTGCTACAGTACATTACAGACTACAAAGGAAGCTCTAGTTGTGATCTACACATTGCCTCTCTACCAGACAAACTCAATGCCTTTTAATGCAAGCTTCGACAAAAACAACACGAGGGCCACTGCTGATCACTTATCTTTGCTTCATTTTTTAAATTTATTTTTTTATTTCACCTTTATTTAACCAGGTAGGCTAGTTGAGAACAAGTTGTCATTTACAACTGCGACTTGACCAAGATAAAGCAAAGCAGTGCGACACAAACAACACAGAGTTACACATGGAATAAAAAAACATACAGTCAATAATACAATAGAGAAAGTATATATACAGTGTGTGCAAATGAGGTAGGATAAGGGGGGTGAGGCAATAAATAGGCCATAGTGGCAAAATTATTACAGTATGGCAAATTAAACACTGGGGTGACAGATGTGCAGAAGATGAGTGTCCAAGTAGCGGTACTGGGGTGCAAAGGAGCAAAATAAATAAGGGCCAGCCAACGAGAGCATACCGGTAGCAGTGGTGGGTAGTATATGGGGCTTTGGTGACCAAACAGATGGCACTGTGATAGACTACATCCAATTTGCTGAGTAGAGTGTTGGAGGCTATTTTGTAAATGACATTGCCGAAGTCAAGGATCGGTAGGATGGTCAGTTTTACGAGGGTATGTTTGGCAGCGTGAGTGAAGGATGCTTTGTTGCGAAATAGGAAGCCAATTCTAGATTTAACTTTGGATTGGAGATGCTTAATGTGAGTCTGGAAGGAGAGTTTACAGTCTAACCAGACACCTAGGCATTTGTAGTTGTCCACATATTCTAAGTCAGAACCGTCCAGGGTAGTGATGCTGGATGGGTGGGTAGGTGTGGGCAGTGATCGGTTGAAGCGCATGTCTTTAGTTTTGCTTGCATTTAAGAACAGTTGGAGGCCACGGAAGGAGAGTTGTATGGCATTGAAGCTCATTTGGAGGTTAGCCAACACAGTGTCCAAAGAAGGGCCAGAAGTATACAGAATGGTGTCGTCTGCGTAGAGGTGGCTCAGAGAATTACCAGCAGCAAGAGTGACATCATTGATGTATACAGAGAAAAGAGTCAGCCCGAGGGTTGAACCCTGTGGCACCCCCATAGAGATTGCCAGAGCTCCGGACAACAGGCCCTCCGATTTGAGCCACTGAACTCTGTCAGAGAAGTAGTTGGTGAACCAGGCGAGGCAGTCATTTGAGAAACCAAGGCTGTTGAGTCTGCAGATAAGAATATGGTGATTGACAGAGTCGAAAGCCTTGGCCAGGTCGATGAATACAGCTGCACAGTATTGTCTCTTATCGATGACGGTTATGATATCGTTTAGGACCTTGAGCGTGGCTGAGGTGCACCCATGACCAGCTCGGAAACCAGATTGCATAGCGGAGAAGGTAGGGTGGGATTCGAAATGGTCGGAAATCTGTTTGTTAACTTGGCTTTCCAAGACCTGAGAAAGGCAGGGTAGGATAGATATAGCTCTGTAGCAGTTTGGGTCTAGAGTGTCTCCCCCTTTGAAGAGGGGGATGACCGCGGCAGCTTTCCTATCTTTGGGGATCTCAGACAATACGAAAGAGAGGTTGAACAGGCTAGTAATAGGGGTTGCAACAATTTCGGTGGATAATTTTAGGAAGAGAGGGGCCAGATTGTCTAGCTGATTTGTAGGGGTCCAGATTTTGCAGCTCTTTCAGAACATCAGCTATCTGGATTAAGGTGAAGGAGAAATGGGGGAGGCTTGGGCAAGTTGCAGTGAGGGGTGCAGGGCTGTTGACCGGGGTAGGGATAGCCAGGTAGAAAGCATGGCCAGCCGTATAATTTTTTTTATTGAAATTCTCAATTATCGCAGATTTATCGGTGGTGGCAGTGTTTCCTAGCCTCAGTGCAGTGGGCAGCTGGGAGGAGGTGCTCTTATTCTCCATGGACTTTACAGTGTCCCAGAACTTTTTTGAGTTAGTGCTACAGGATGCAAAATTCTGTTTCAAAAAGCTAGCCTGTGTATATTGGTTCCTAACTTCCCTAAAAAGTTGCATATCGCAGTGGCTATTCTATGCTAATGCAGTACGACACATGTTTTTGTGCTGATCAAGGGTAGTCAGGTGTGGAGTGAACCAAGGGCTATATCTGTTCCTGGTTCAACATTTTTTGAATGGGGCATGCTTATTTAAGATGGTGAGGAAAGGACTTTTAAACAACAACCAGGCGTCTTCTACTGACGGAATGAGGTCAATATTCTTCCACGATACCCGGACCAGGTCGATTAGAAAGGCCTGCTCGCTGAAGTGTTTTAGGGAGCGTTTGACGGTGATGTGGGGTGGTCGCTTGACCGCAGACCCATTACGGACGCAGGCAATGAGGCAGTGATCGCTGAGATCCTGGTTGAAGACAGCAGAGGTGTATTTGGAGGGCAGGTTGGTTAGGATGATATCTATGAGGGTGCCCGTGTTTACAGATTTGGGGTTGTACCTGGTGGGTTCATTGATAATTTGTGGGAGATTGAGAGCATCAAGCTTAGATTTTAGGATGGCCGGGGTGTTAAGCATGTCCCAGTTTAGGTCACCTAGCAGCACGAGCTCTGAAGATAGATGGGGGGCAATCATTTCGCATATGGTGTCCAGGGTACAACTGGGGGCAGAGGGAGGTCTATAGCAAGTGGCAACGGTAAGAGACTTGTTTCTGGAGAGTTGGATTTTTAAAAGTAGAAGCTCAAATTGTTTGGTCACAGACCTGGATAGTAAGACAGAACTCTGCAGGCTATCCCTGCAGTAGATTGCAACTTTGCCCCCTTTGGCAGTTCTATCTTGTCGGAAAATGTTATAGTTAGGGATGGACATTTCTGGGATTTTGGTGGTCTTCCTAAGCCAGGATTCAGACACTGCTAGGACATCCAGGTTGGCAGAGTATGCTAGGGTGTGCTAGGGCAGTGAATAAAACAAACTTAGGGAGGAGAATTATAATGTTAACATGCATGAAACCAAGGCTTTTACGTTTACAGAAGTCAACAAATGAGAGCGCCTGGGGAATGGGAGTGGAGCTAGGCACTGCAGGGCCTGGATTAACTTCCACATCACCAGAGGAACAGAGGAGGAGTAGGATAAGGGTACGGCTAAAGGCTAAAAGAACTGGTCGTCTACTACGTTCAGAACAGAGAGTAAAAGGAGTAGATTTCTGGGCACGGTAGAATAGATTCAAGGCATATTAAACAGACAAGGGTATGGTAGGTTTACCCCCACTGTGAATACAGTGGGGGTAAACCTGTGCATAGAGTGACGATGAAAGAGATATTGTCTCTAGAAATATAATTTAACCTCTATGGGCTAGGTGGGACGCTTGCGTCCCACCTACTCAACAGCCAGTGTAATCCCGCGGCGCGTTATTCAAATTCCTCAAAAATGCAAAAAAACTTCAATTTTTCAAACATATGACTATTTTACACCATTTTAAAGACAAGACTCTCGTTAATCTAACCACACTGTCCGATTTCAAAAAGGCTTTACAACGAAAGCAAAACATTAGATTATGTCAGCAGAGTACCCAGCCAGAAATAATCAGACACCCATTTTTCAAGCTAGCATATAATGTCACATAAACCCAAACCACAGCTAAATGTAGCACTAACCTTTGATGATCTTCATCAGATGACAACCCTAGGACATTATGTTATACAATACATGCATGTTTTGTTCAATCAAGTTCATATTTATATCAAAAACCAGCTTTTTACATTAGCATGTGACTAGCATGTGACTAGCATTCCCACCGAACACTGCCGGTGAATTTACTAAATTACTCACAATAAACGTTCACAAAAAGCATAACAATTATTTTAAGAATTATAGATACAGAACTCCTCTATGCACTCGATATGTCCGATTTTAAAATAGCTTTTCGGTGAAAGCACATTTTGCAATATTCTCAGTAGATAGCCCGGCATCACAGGGCTAGCTATTTAGACACCCAGCAAGTTTAGCACTCACCAAAGTCAGATTTACTATAAGAAAAATGTTATTACCTTTGCTGTCTTCGTCAGAATGCACTCCCAGGACTTCTACTTCAATAACAAATGTTGGTTTGGTTCAAAATAATCCATTGTTATATCCAAATAGCGGCGTTTTGTTCGTGCGTTCAAGACACTATCCGAAAGGGTAAATAAGGGTGACGAGCATGGCGCTATTCGTGACAAAGAAATTCTAAATATTCCATTACCGTACTTCGAAGCATGTCAACCACTGTTTAAAATCAATTTTTATGCCATTTTTCTCATAAAAAAGCGATAATATTCCGACCGGGAATCTGCGTTTAGGTAAACAGACGAAAGAAAATAAAGCATGGGGTCGACTCGGGCACGCGCCTAAGCCCATAGTACTCTGATCGGCCACTTGCCAAACGCGATAAAGTGTTTCAGCCAGAGGCTGCCTCGATATCGTTCAGCTTTTTCCCGGGCTCTGAGAGCCTATGGGAGCCGTAGGAAGTGTCACGTTATAGCAAAGATCCTCAGTCTTCAATAAAAAGAGCCAAGATGAAACACAACTTGTCAGACAGGCCACTTCCTGCATGGAATCTTCTCAGGTTTTGGCCTGCCATATGAGTTCTGTTATACTCACAGACACCATTCAAACAGTTTTAGAAACTCTAGGGTGTTTTCTATCCAAAGCCAATAATTATATGCATATTCTAGTTACTGGGCAGGAGTAGTAACCAGATTAAATCGGGTACGTTTTTTATCCGGCCGTGTCAATACTGCCCCCTAGCCCTAACAGGTTAAATCAGGTGATGTCACCGCATGTGTGGGAGGTGGAACTAAAGTGTTAACTTCTTATGGGCAGGTGGAATGGTAGTGTCCCACCTGGCCAACATTAGGTGAAATTGCAGAGCGCGAAATTCAAACTACAGTATTATAAATATTTTATTTTCATAAAATCACAAGTGTAAATACATCAAAATAAAGCTTAACTTCTTGTTAATCCAGCCGCTGTGTCAGATTTCAAAAAGGCTTTACGGCGAAAGCAAACCATGCCATTATCTGAGGACAGCGCCCCTCATACAAACACATGAAAAACATATTTCAACCACGCTGGTGCGACACAAAAGTCAGAAATAGCGATATTAAAAATGCCTTGCCTTTGATGATCTTCTTCTGTTGGCACTCCAAAAGGTCCCTGTTACATCACAAATGGTCCTTTTGTTCGATAATGTCCTTCTTTATATCCATAAAAACTCAGTTTAGCTGGTTTAGCTGCCCAGTTTCCCTCCGTCAAATTGCATACAAAATGAATCCCAAACGTTACTAATAAACTTTTCCAAACAAGTCAAACAATGTTTATAATCAAACCTTAGGTACCCTAATACCCTAAGATGGAGAATCGTTATTGTCTTTACCGGAGAAAAATACCAAAGAACGCGCTCTCTTCCACGCGCTTGGAAACACTCCAGCCAAAATGGGAGCCACCTAGAAAAACTACAATTTCTGGCTCATTTTTACAAAAAACAGCCTGAAACTCTTTCTAAAAGACTGTTGACATCTAGTGGAAGCCCTAGGAACTGCAATCTGGACTTGGCCTTATAATAAAAGTGATGGCCATTGAAAATAGTGGTAGGCTGAATTTTTTTGGGGGGGATGGTTTGTCCTCGGGGTTTCGCCTGCCATATCAGTTCTGTTAAACTCACAGACATAATTTTAACAGTTTTAGAAACGTTATAGTGTTTCCTATACAAATCTACCAATTATATGCATATCCTAGCTTCTGGGCCTGAGTAACAGGCAGTTTACTTTGGGCACGCTTTTCATCCGGACGTCCAAATACTGCCCCCTACCCAAGAGAGGTTAACTAAGGCGTATTGAGCAGGGCTAGAGGCTCTACAGTGAAATAATGCAATAATTACTAACCAAAACAGCAATGGACAAGGCATATTGACGTTAGGGAGAGGCATGTGTAGCCAAGTGATCATAGGAGTCCAGGGAGTGGCTTCAGGCAGCTAGTGGGCAAGGGCTGCAAGCTAGCAGATGGGCCTTTGAGGGACGTCACGACGGAAGAAGGTCTGTTGTGGCCCCCTCGTGCTGTTACGTCGGCAGACGGTGGCAGATCAACAGTGGCCAAAGAATTTGTCCAATGGGCCTCTTATTAAGCTAACAGTCCGATGTGCTCAAGACAGCTAGGGGGCCGCGGCTAATAGGCTAGCGGATGGGCATTCAGGGGACGTCGCGACGGAGGAGCCAGTTGAGAGACCCCCTCGTGTGAATCACGTCGGTAGTCCAGTCGTGATGGGTCGGTGGGGGTCCAGGCCAGTCGGCAAAATAGGTATTGAAGCCTAATGAGTGGCTGATGGACCTCTACGGCTAGCCGGGAGATGGGGCTAGCAGATGGGCCCAGCAAGGCTAGCTCCAGGCTAATTGGTTCTTGCTTTGGGACAGAGACGTTAGCCAGAAGTGGCCACTCGGATAGCAGCTAGCTAGCTGCGATGATCCAGGTGGGGAAAAAAGAGCTTGAGGTAGGAATCCAGATATATGGAGAATAATAAGTCTGATTTGCTCTTGTTTGAGTCACGCTGTGCAGGCTGGCGAAAGTTGTCCGGGCTAAAGGTAGCTGATGACCGCTAGCAGTGGCTAGCTGACTACTAGCTAGTAGCTAGTTAGCTGGCTAGCTTCTGTTTGGGGTTCCGGTTCAGAGGACGGATCAGCAGGGCTCCATGTGGTAAACCAGGCCAATTGGCAAAATAGGTACAGTGACCAAAGAATTTGTCCGATGGGCCTCTTAAGCTAACAGTCCGGTGTGCTCTAGACAGCTAGCAGGCCACGGCTAGCAGGCTAGCGGGTGGGCATTCAGGGGACGTCACGACGGAGGCACCAGTTGAAAAATCCCTCTCGGGCAGAATTACGGCGGTAGTCCGGTCCAATTGGCAAAATATGTATTGTAGCCCATGGAGTGGCTGATGTGCCTCTTCGGCTAGCCGGGAGATGGGCTTTGCAGATGAGCCTAGCAATGGCTAACTGACTACTAGCTAGTAGTCTAACTTTTGATGGGGGTTCCAGGTCTTAAGTATAAAAAAATAGCAGATCCGTACCACATTGGGTGAGGCAGGTTGCAGAAGAGTATATTCAGTCCGTAGATGGAAAGTGATATTAAAATATATACGAGGTATATACGGAAAAAAACCCAAGGAAAAACAATATTTACACGAGACAGGATGGGACAAGACAAAACACACATCCAACTGCTACGCCATCTTGGAACAGAGTTGTATAGTATAGTTTCATAGTATAGCTTGTTCTTTTTGCTTTGTTTAGCGAAAGTGATTTATCAATTTACTGTATGTTTGCCAATCTGATGTGTTGCCAGACTTATTTGCCATTCCCTTAGCCTCATCCCTCACAGCCATATCATTTTTCCATTTATCATCTATTCATTGGGATTTGGCAGTTTTAATAACAGTCTGTTTCTTTATGGGCACATGCCTGTCAGTAACATATCAAGAATCTCCTGACCAGTTTTATGGGCTTTGTAGAAAATTCCAGCTTTAGTCAGCTGATTCTAACCATCCCTTCTGGTTAGTTCTAGTTGGGCAGCTTAGCCTCCCATTCAGCCCACTTTTGTTAGTGTCTTATTGGTCAAGGTCATGCCAATTACTTATTACCACATCTAGTTCAGCCTATCAGCGGCCTTGATTCCCGGGACTTTAGTTTCAGTTAGTGTATGACTCAAGCAAACAGTATGGTCAGAAACATGAATCCCCCATCCTGATGATCACTACCACAGTTTTTCCTCCAATGGACTGAATCCCTGTCTGTCTGATGTTTAACTGTGCGTGCATCTAAACGTAAGTGCCTTGAGATTTGTGTCACACTATGTGGAGCTAAAATGTGTGGTCTATCGTGTAGAATTATATTGTGTGTTAAGCTTGATAGCTAGTTCGCTCTCCCACTAGTGTTAGCGATACCGTTAGCATTTTGCATTGTAATGCATGAGCATTTAGCATGACTGTTAGCGATTAGCCGTTTATTAGCATTGCTCATTTTATGGTGCTATGCTATTTTCCATTGTATATTTATCACTCATGCTGATTGTATTTATATTATGTATACTTGTCTTATGTTTTATTTGAGCACATTTGCCTGAGTTTCATGTGTACAAGTCCGCTAGGCTGTGTAGTCTAGTGTTATGTGACTAGGCCTTATGCCTGCTGTAGTGTATAGACCTTGCTGTTATATACTTACCTGTGCTAGCTTATACAGTCATGTCGTTCATATTAGAGCAGTGCTATAGCCTAAGATGTATTTATCCTCTTTCTTTTTAGAACGATAGTTAATGTCAGTTTTCACTAGACTTAATTCTCAGTTATCTGAACCATGAGTGGTCAATGTAGCCTAGTGGTTAGAGCGTTGGGCCAGTAACCAAAAGGTTGGTGGATCAAATCCCTGAGCTAACAAGATAAAAATCTGTCGTTCTGAACAAGGCAGTTAACCCATTGTTCCTAGGCCATCATTGTAAATAAGAATTTGTTCTCATTTGCCTGGTAAAATAAAGATGTGGATATCTTCTTCCATTAAAACGTGAACAAAACCTCATCCTTTTTCTGACCAAACGTTCTGTAGTGGTTGCTACCGGCCTTAAGTCAACACCTAAAGTTTCTTATTACATTCATTGTCCTTCGATTCTCAACAACCTACCCCTATTTTTCATGGCTTTGTAGCCTCAAATGCAGAGAACTTGCCTATGAATTGGCACATCGAAACAACATCCCTGTCCCAGACAACTGGTCAAGAAATGGAAGGGTAAGTGATATTGAACATAGATGTCTATATTTCAATGTAGGCATACATTTTAAGATATACAATATACCAAACTCCCATTCCATGAATTAAACTTTGACCCACCAGCACCATCATAGGACACCATCACCCACTTACCCCAGGTGACTAAACTTACCCTGTCCCTATGCTCAACTGGTGCTAAGACACCACTTTATTTGGAGAAGCTATGTTTTAAAAATTATGTTTACATGAATTCTGATTATTTCCAGGTATACACAACACTCTGAAAAAAAAGATTTTTTTTTATATATATATATATATATATATATATATATATATATATATACTGCTCAAAAAAAATAAAGTGAACACTTAAACAACACAATGTAACTCCAACTCAATCACACTTCTGTGAAATCAAACTGTCCACTTAGGAAGCAACACTGATTGACAATACATTTCACATGCTGTTGTGCAAATGGAATAGACAACAGGTGGAAATTATAGGCAATTAGCAAGACACCCCCAATAAAGGAGTGGTTCTGCAGGTGGGGACCACAGACCACTTCTCAGTTCCTATGCTTCCTGGCTGATGTTTTGGTCACTTTTGAATGCTGGCGGTGCTTTCACTCTAGTGGTAGCATGAGACGGAGTCTACAACCCACACAAGTGGCTCAGGTAGTGCAGCTCATCCAGGATGGCACATCAATTCGAGCTGTGGCAAGAAGGTTTGCTGTGTCTGTCAGCGTAGTGTCCAGAGCATGGAGGCGCTACCAGGAGACAGGCCAGTACATCAGGATATGTGGAGGAGGCCGTAGGAGGGCAACAACCCAGCAGCAGGACCGCTACCTCCGCCTTTGTGCAAGGAGGAGCAGGAGGAGCACTGCCAGAGCCCTGCAAAATGACCTCCAGCAGGCCACAAATGTGCATGTGTCTGCTCAAACGGTCAGAAACAGACTCCATGAGGGTGGTATGAGGGCCCGACATCCACAGGTGTGGGTTGTTCTTACAGCCCAACACCGTGCAGGACGTTTGGCATTTGCCAGACAACACCAAGATTGGCAAATTCGCCACTGGCGCCCTGTGCTCTTCACAGATGAAAGCAGGTTCACACTGAGCATGTGACAGACGTGCTCAGTGTAGACAAGGCCCCGGTTTGTGCCTATGAGCACAAACCCACTGTCGCTGGACCAGACAGGACTGGCAAAAAGTGCTCTTCACTGACGAGCCGCTGTTTTGTCTCACCAGGGGTGACGGTCGGATTTGCGTTTATCATCGAAGGAATGAGCGTTACACCGAGGCCTGTACTCTGGAGCGGGATCGAGGTGGAGGGTCTGTCATAGTCTGGGGCGGTGTGTCACAGCATCATCAGACTGAGCTTGTTGTCATTGCAGGCAATCTCAACGCTGTGAGTTACTGTGAAGACGTCCTCCTCCCTCATGTGGTACCCTTCCTGCAGGCTCATCCTGACATGACCCTCCAGCATGGCAATGCCACCAGCCATACTGCTCGTTCTGTGTGTGATTTAATGCAAGACAGGAATGTCAGTGTTCTGCCATGGCCAGTGTCACAACGTCCACAGAAAGTGGCGCCCCTCCCCGGGCGGGCGGTGCTCGGCGGTCGTCGTCGCCGGCCTACTAGCTGCCACCGATCTATGTTTCAGTGTCTGTTAGTCATGTCTGTTTTTTGGTTGCACCTGTGTCTTGTTTGTCATTAGTGGGGGGGTATTTAGTTTGTCTGTGTTTAGTTAGGATTTGTGCGGGATTGTTCTATGTTACGTGTGGTAGGGGTTGTATTGATTTAACGTAGTTGTTTTTGCTACGTATTCGTTTAGGCATTAGGGTTGCCGGGCTGCGCCCCGTCTGACTTTTAGAGTGGAGCTGCCACTCGTCATTTTACTTTTGTGCACCCTGCCTTATATGTGGATTTTGCCCCTTGGCAGCATTAAATACGTTTTGCTCAAACGGAACTCAGTCTCCTGCGCCTGACTCATCCTCCAGTGATTTTATCTGCCCGTGACAGCCAGCTATGAGCCCGGATCTCAATCCTATTGATCATGTCTGGGACCTGTTGGATCGGAGGGTGAGGGCTAGGGCCATTCCCCCCAGAAATGTCAGGGAACTTGCAGGTGCCTTGGTGGAAGAGTGGGGTAACATCTCACAGCAAGAACTGGCAAATCTGGTGCAGTCCATGAGGATGAGATGCACTGCAGTACTTAATGCAGCTGGTGGCCACACCAGAAACTGACTGTTACTTTTGATTTTGACCCTCCCTTTGTTCAGGGACACATTATTCAATTTCTGTTAGTCACATGTCTGTGGAACTTGTTTAGTTTGTCTCAGTTGTTGAATCTTGCTATGTTCATACAAATATTTACACATGTTAAGTTTGCTGAAAATAAACGCAGTTGACAGTGAGAGGACGTTCCTTTTTTTGCTGAGTTTACTTCCAGACACATGAGAGAACACCCCACTCTGACCATTTTACTCACCCTAGCAGAGCTGGTTAGGCTTTTTTCACGTTATCTAGAGCGTTGGTGACAGTAACTGTGCTGCTGGCAACAATTGAATTATGCTTTGTAGCCGACGTTTACTGACACCGGACATATTCAACGGGTGTTGAGCTTTCAAAAATGCATCAGTTATTCTAGCTAGATAGCTAGCTAGGTAAAAAATGTCTATAACTAGTCAAGCAAATGTGTCTGAGATACGAAGAATAAGATCATACACATAATGTTAGCTAGTGACCCAGCCAGCTAACGTTAGCTAGCTAACAGTACACTTGAAATGAAACCACTTTCTGTCAAAATTAGAAACGTGTAATATCTGAATCTTACCAGTATACATCATGGTTGGATGCGTCTCCTGTCTGATACCATGCATGGTTGCCTTAGTTTGACGATGTAATCCAGACTGGTGTTTTCTCCATCTCCTTAGCCATCATACTCGAATTCCACTGATCTTAAATTCAGTCCTCCAGAACGTGGAGAGCACACATATAACGTTAGTTAGCGAACCAGCTAACGTTAGCTAGCTAATACTACACATTATTTGACATTAGGTTTATGCAGTTTTACTACGCGCTACTTTTTTTTTTTTAAGCCAAATTCGACATGATTACCTAAACATACTGACCAGCTCCAATAGACAGACACGTGCTATATGGTAGACCAATCCAAACTCATCTCTCGGCATGTCCCGCCCACTCATTATCTCAGCCAATCATGGCTAGCGGAAAGGTTGCTCACTTTTTCTGTGGCTAATTCAACTAAGCTCGTCATTTAACCATTTTATTCATATTTACAGATGGCATACACATTTTGATATTAAGGCACATGAAAGTTCGCTTTCGAGAAGGCATTTCTGAAAAAAAACAACACTTATTTTAAAAAGAAATGTACGTTCAAGCAGCTCTCCTGTGATGTCGTGACTTGCGACATACGCCAAGTTTTCTGAATCGGATCAAATATGGAACAGTGTGCCATTTAGGATGCATCCTCCCTCTCTTTTTAATTTCAACCCCTGGAGCTTTGCTTTCCTTTATCTGCTTCAGCAACGTTAACAACAACAAACCATCTAATTAACAAACCCACAACTCAACCTAAACCCATGCCCTTTGTTGTCCATTGTGGTTTTTTCTATGTTGGAAAATGTTTGTCTCAGGCCAGTTCACATAACCTTACTGTTGGGCTAGCAAACAAAAATCAAAGTTATTCTGGCTGAACTCTGCATTGCTTGTCTCTCTTCACATATGCTCATTAATCATTTTGGGGGTTTGGGTCTGACGTCACGAAGGACTGAACTGATTCCTTCAGGTGTTGCTGCTACATTCCTCCATCCCTCTAATGACATCCATCCATTGCTCCATTCCTCCTTCAATCATTCCTCCATCACTCCAGCCCTCCATCCCAGGAGAAAAAATTCACGAAAAATATTTTTTTTACTCAGGAAGTAGGATGTAAATTAGCTTAGTTCACAGCACTAAGCTTTGACACCTTGACACTTCAAAAAAGGTTTGTCTTTAATAAAACTAAGAGTAACAGCAGGACTTGCCACTTTCTGTTTTAGGTCATCCCGTTGACAGAGGGAAAGAGAGAGGAGAGGAAGAGAGCAAGAAGAGGAGGAGTGTGTTCTTTACAGTCCCTGTGGGATGACTGGGCTCAGCTGCTGTACACGGCTCAATGTGCAGTGATAGTTAATCTCATATGCAGCTTTCTTCTCAGTGAGACAGACAGACAGGCTAACAGGTGCCTCCGACTGCTTCTGAACCTGTGTGTGTGATGTCTTATTTGAAAAGATGAGTCACACAGAGTGTCTAGAAATACTTTAGTTATGGGCTTTTCAGATTTACTGCCAACTCTCCTTTCATTTGTTTTTAAACTCATTTTGGTTGACTTGCTGTACCAATACAAGCGTCTGAAAGCCTTACCTGGCTTCACAGCCTTCTGGGTGGCATTTGGTGCACTTCAACATGTGGTTGATGCAGTTGTAGTGTGTGACCAACCGGGGTTCGTTCACAGGTCTACTGTCTGCCAAACAACTGTGTTGCCCTCATGACAAAAAAGTCAGTTCAATTCAAGGCTATGGATAAACATTCTTACCTCAGCTAGACCTGTAAGTCCTGCTGTTGCTATAATACACTATATATACAAAAGTATGTAGACATGCCTTCAAATGACTGGATTCGTCTATTCCAGCCACACCCGTTGCTGACAGGTGTATAAAATCGAGCACACAGCCATGCAATCTCTATAGACAAACATTGGCAGTAGAATGGCCTTACTGAAGATCTCAGTGACCTTCAACGAGGCACAGTCATAGGATGCCACCTTTCCAACAAGTCAGTTTGTCAAATTTCTGCCCTGCTAGAGCTGCCCCGGTCAACTGTAAGTGCTGTTATTATGAAGTGGAAATATCTAGGAGCAACTATGGCTCAGCTGCGAAGTGGAAGGCCACACAAGCTCACAGAACGGGACCGCCGAGTGCTGAAGCGCGTAAAAATTGTCTGTCCTCACTACTGAGTTCCAAACTGCTTCTGGAAGCAACATCAGCACAACTGTTCATTGGGAGCTTCATGAAATGGGTTTCCATGGCAGAGCAGCCGCACACAAACGTAAGATCACCATGCATAATGCCAAGTCTTGGCTAGAGTGGTGTAAAGCTTGCTGCCATGGGACTCTGGAGCAGTGGAAATGCGTTCTCTGGAGTGATGAATCACGCTTCACCGTCTGGCAGTCCAATGGACGAATCTGGGTTTGGTGGATGCCTGGAGAACGCTACCTGTCCGAATGCATAGTGTCACCTGTAAAGTTTGGTGGAAGAGGAATAATGGTCTGGGACTGTTTTTCATGGTTCGGGCTTGGCCACTTAGTTCCAGTGAAGGGAAATCTTAAAGCTACAGCATACAATGACATTATAGACGATTCTGTGCTTCCAACTTTGTTGGAACAGTTTGGGGAAGGCGATTCCTGTTTCAGCATGACAATGCCCCCATGCACAAAGCTAGATCCATATAGAAATGGTTTGTCGAGATTGGTCTGGAAGAACTTGACTGGCCTGCACAGAGCTCTGACGTCAACCGCAACGAACACCTTTGGGATGACTGCGAGCCAGCCCTAATCGCCCAGCATCAGTACCCGACCACAGCAATGTTCCAGCATCTAGTGGGAAGCCTTCTCAGAAGAGTGCAGGATGTTATAGCAGCCAACTCCATATTAATGCCCATGATTTTGGAATGAGATGTTCGAGGAGCAGGTGTCCACATACCTTTGGTCATGTAATGTTTATCCAAGCATTCAGATATCATTCTACCAAACTTGGTGGAGTTAGTGCACACAAAGTTATTTTACCTGTGGTGATTCTCTTTGGTGGAGTTTTGTCTTTGCTTTTTTCGAAAAGTGAATGAACAAATCCTCTTAGTCAATATTGGAGGTGGTGTGTCAGGTTCAATATGGCTCTGGACTCGGTCCGGAAAGGCTATCTGTTAAGATGTTTAGACTAATGTTAAGATGGTGCCCGAAGAAGATGGCTGACGTTTTACATGCCGTAACCAATTGTGCTATTTTGCTCGTGTTTTTTGCATTGTTTGTTTGTAACTTATTTTGTACATAATGTTGCTGCTACCGTCTCTTATAACCGAAAATAACTTCTGGACATCAGAACTGGGATTACTCACCACGAACTGGAAGAAGCTTTTTCCTTTAACGAGTCCGACGAGAAAGATGTACTGCTCGCCTGGGAACAGGGAGTTGCGTGAAGAAAAGATGAAGGAAAAGAGGAGCCTTTTGAGAATCCTTAGGCAAGCGAGTAAACTCCCACTACCATCAATTCTAATTGCTAACATGCAATCATTGGAAAATAAAATTGATGACTTACGATTATCCTACCAACGGGACATTAAGAACTGTAATATCTTATGTTTCACCGAGTCGTGGCTGAAAGACGACACGGATAATATAGAGCTGGAGGGATTTTCAATGCACCGGCAGAACAGGGAAGCTATGTCTGGTAAGACATCTGGTGTGTCTTTTTGTCAACAACAGTTGGGGCGCAATATCTAATATTAAAGAAGTCTCGAGGTTTTGGTCGCCTGAGGTAGAGTACCTTATGATAAGCTGTAGACCACACTATCTACCAAGAGAGTTCTCATCTATATTATTCGTAGCCATCTATTTACCGCCACAGACCGATGCTGGCACTAAGAACGCACTCAACCAACTCTCTATAAGGCCATAAGCAAACAAGAAAATGCTCACCCAGAATCGGCGCTCCTAGTGCCCGTGGCCTTTAATGCAGGCAAACTTAAATCTGTTTTACCAATTTTTACCAGCATGTCACATGTGCAACCAGAGGGGGAAAAAACTCTGAAACCTCCTTTACTCTACACACAGAGTTGCATACAAAGCTCTCCCCTGCCCTCCATTTGGCAAATCTGACCATAATTCTATCCTCCTGATTCCTGTTAACAAACAAACAACTAAAGCAGGAAGTACCAGTGACTCACTCAATACGGAGGTGGTCAGATGACGCGGAAGCTACGCTGTAGGACTGTTTTGCTAGAATATGTTCCGGGATTCATCCAATGGCATTGAGGAGTATACCACCTCAGTCATCGGCTTTATCAATAAGTGCATCGACGACGTCGTCCCCACAGTGACCGTACGTACATATCCCAACCAGAAGCCATGGATTACAGGCAACATCCGCGTCGAGCTAAAGGCTAGAACTGCCGCTTTCAAGGAGTGCGTAAATACAGGATTAAGATTGAATCCTACTACACCGGCTCTGACGCTCATCTTATGTGGCAGGGCTCGAAAACTATTACGGACTACAAAGGGAAACCCAGACACAAGCTGCCCAGTGATGCGAGCCTACCAGATGAGTCTGTAATACCAACATGTTTCAAGCAGACCACCATAGTCCCTGTGCCCAAGGAAGCGAAGGTAACCTGCCTAAATGATTACCGCCCCATAGCACTCACGTCGGTAGCCATGAAGTGCTTTGGCTGGTCATGGCTCAAATCAATAGCATCCTCCCAAATAGCCTAGACTCACTCCAATTTGCATACCACCAAAACAGATCCACAGATGACGCAATCTCAATCGCACTCCACACTACCCTTTCCCACCTGGACAAAAAGGAACACCTATGTAAGAATGCGGTTCATTGACTACAGCTCAGCATTCAACAACATAGTGCCAATGAAGCTCATTACTAAGCTAAGGACCCTGGGACTAAACACCTCCCTCTGCAACTGGATCCTGGACTTCCTGACGGTCCACCCCATGTTGTAAGGTTCACTAACTACTTCTCAGAGTTCAGTGTGTCAAATCGGAGGGCCTGTTGACTGGACAACTGGCAATCTCTATGGGGGTACCACAGGATTCAATTCTCGGGCCGACTCTTTTCTCTGTATATATCAACGATGTCGCTCTTGCTTCTGGTGATTCCCTGATCCACCTCTTACGCAGACCACACCATTCTGTATACATCTGGCCCTTCTTTGGACACTGTTAACCTCTCTGGGGTATGTGGGACGCTAGCGTGAAATAGCAGGGTGGCAAATACAAAACAACAAATCTCATTATTCAAATTTCTCAAACATACAACTATTATATCCCATTTTAAAGATGCACTTCTCGTTAATCCAACCACATTGTCCAATTTCAAAAAGGCTTTACGGCAAAAGCCTAACATTAGATTATGTTAGGACAGCACCTAAACAAGAAAAACCACACAGCCATTTTCCAAGCAAGGAGAGGTGTCACATAAACCAGAAATACAGCTAAAATTCACCACTAACCTTTGATCTTCAGCAGATGGCACTCATAGGACTTCATGTTACACAATACATTTATGTTTTGCTTGATAAAGTTAATATTTATATCCAAAAACCCAATTTTTACATTGGCGTGTAAAGTTCAGAAATGTTTTGCCTCCCAAAACTTCCGGTGAATGAGCACATCAATTTACAGAAATACTCATCGTAAACGTTGATAAAATATTCAACAGTTATTTAAAGAATTATAGATACACTTCTCCTTAATGCAACCGCTGTGTCAGATTTCAAAAAAGCTTTACGGCGAAAGCAAATTTTGCAATAACCTGAGTACAGCGTTCAGACACGAAATCAAACCCACCATTTTGTGGAGTCAACAAAACTCAGAATTAACATTATAAATATTCACTTACCTTTGATCTTCATCAGAATGCATTCCCAGGAATCCCAGGTCCACAATAAATGTTTGGTTTTGTTTGATAAAGTCCATCATTTATGTCCAAATACCTCCTTTTGTTGGCACGTTCAGTCCACTACTCCAAATGCAGGTAGCATGTGCAAATGTCAAAAAAGGTTATATTTATGTTCGTAGAAATATGCCAAACGATATATCGCATCAATCTTTAGGACGTTTTTAACAAATCTTCAGTAATATTCCAACCGGACAATTCCAATGTCTTCAGAAAAGAAAAGGAACACAGCTAACTCTCACGTGTGCGTGCGCCTCTGAGCTCATGTCATTTTCTTACTCATCAACTTCCAGGCCCTCTTGTTTGCTCTCTATTCACAGTAGAAGCATGAAACAACCATAAGTCACTGTATACTGGATAGAGAATCACTTGAAAAACTACAACCCTCAGATTTCCACACTTCCTGGTTGGATTTTTATCAGGTTTTTGTCTACCATATGAGTTTTGTTATACTCACAGACATCATTCAAGCAGTTTTAGAAACTTCAGTGTTTTCTATCCAAATCTACTAATAATATGCATATCCTACCTTCTGAGCCTGAGTAGCAGGCAGTTTAATTTGGGCACGCCTTTCATCCTGACGTCAAAATACTGCCCCCTACCCTAGAGAAGTTAACAAACCTCCAGACTAGCTTCAATGCCATACAACTCTCCTTCCGTGGCCTCCAACTGCTCTTAAATGCTTGTAAAACGAAATGCATGCTTTTCAAGCGATCGCTGCCCATACCTGCCCGCCCGACTAGCATCACTACTCTGGACGGTTCTGACTTAGAATATGTGGACAACTACAAATACCTAGGTGTCTAACGAGACTGTAAACTCTCCTTCCAGACTCATATTTAACATCTCCAATCCAAAATTAAATCTAGACTCGGCTTCCTATTTCGCAACAAAGCCTCCTTCACTCATGCTGCCAAACATGCACTCGTGAAACTGACTATCCTACCAATCCTCAACTTCGGCGATGTCATTTACAAAATAGCCTCCAATACTCTACTCAATAAACTGGATGCAGTCTATCACAGTGCCATGCATTTTGTCACCAAAGCCCCATATACCACCCACCACTGTGACCTGTATGCTCTCGTTGGCTGGCCCTCGCTACATATTCGTCGCCAGACCATCTAGCTCCAGGTCATCTATAAGTCTTTGCTAGGTAAAGCTCCACCTTATCTCAGCTCACTGGTCACCATAGCAACACCCAGTAGCATGTGCTCCAGCAGGTATATCTCACTGGTCATCAAAGCCAACACCCCTTTGACCGCCCTTTGACCGCCTTTCCTTCCAGTTTTCTGCTGGCAACGACTGGAACGAATTGCAGAAAGTTTGAGACTTATATCTCCCTCACTAGCTTTAAGCACCAGATACAGTGGAAGTCGGAAGTTTACATACACCTTAGCCAAATACATTTATACTCAGTTTTCAAAATTACGGACATTTAATCCTTGTAAACATTCCCTGTCTTAGGATCACCACTTTATTTTAAGAATGTGAAATGTCAGAATAATAGTAGAGTGATTTATTTCAGCTTGTGTTTCTTTCATCACATTCCCAGTGGGTCAGAAGTTTACATGCATTCAATTAGTATTTGGTAGCATTGCCTTTAAATTGTTTAACTTGGGTCAAACGCTTTCCACAATAAGTTGGGTGAATTTTTGCCCATTCCTCATGACAGAGCTGGTCTAGCCGAGTCAGGTTTGTAGGCCTCCTTGCTCGCACACACTTTTTCAGTTCTGCCCACACATTTTCAATGGGATTGAGATCAGGGCTTTGTGATGGCCACTCCAATACCTTGACTTTGTTGTCCTTAAGCCATTTTGCCACACATTTGGAAGTATGCTTGGAGTCATTGTCCATTTGGAAGACCCATTTGCAACCAAGCTTTAATTTCCTGACTGATGTCTTGAGATGTTGCTTCAATATATCCACATAATTTTCCTACCTCATGATGCCATCTATTTTGTGAAGTGCACCAGTCCCTCCTGCAGCAAAGCACCCCCACAACATGCCACCCCCGTGCTTCACGGTTGGGATGGTGTTCTTCGGCTTGCAAGCCTCGCCCTTTTTCCTCCAAACACAACGATGGTTGTGCAACCCGCAAAGGCGGAGGTGTTGCTAACATTTCCGATAGCAAGTTTCAATTTACCAAAAAAAAAAGAAGTTTTAGTCTTTTGAGCTTCTAGTCATGAAATCTATGCAGCCTACTCAATCACTTTTTATAGCTACTGTTTACAGGCCTCCTGGGCCATATACAGCGTTCCTCACTGAGTTCCCTGAATTCCTATCGGACATTGTAGTCAAAGCAGATAATATTCAAATTTTTGTTATTCACATTGAAAAGTCCACAGACCCACTCCAAAAGGCTTTCGGAGCCATCATCAACTCAGTGGGTTTTGTCCAACATGTCTCTGGACCTACTCACTGCCACAGTCATACTCTGGACCTAGTTTTGTCCCATGGAATAAATGTTGTGGATCTTAATGTTTTTCCTCATAATCCTGGACTATCGGACCACCATTTTATTACGTTTGCAATTGCAACAAATAATCTGCTCGAACCCCAACCAAGGAGCATCAAAAGTCGTGCTATAAATTCTCAGACAACCCAAAGATTCCTTGATGCCCTTCCAGACTCCCGCTGCCTACCCAAGGGCGTCAGAGCACAAAAATCAGTTAACCACCTAACTGAGGAACTCAATTTAACCTTGCGCAATACCCTAGATGCAGTTGCACCCCTAAAAACAGTAGTCATAAGAAACTAGCTCCCTGGTATACAGAAAATACACAAGCTCTGCATCAAGCTTCCAGAAAATTGGAACGGAAATGGCGCCACGCCAAACTGGAAGTCTTCCGACTAGCTTGGAAAGACTGCACTGTGCAGTATCGAAGAGCCCTCACTGCTGCTCGATCATCCTATTTTTCCAACTTAATTGAGGAAAATAAGAACAATCCGAAATGTATTTTTGATACTGTCGCAAAGCTAACTAAAAAGCATCATTCCCCAAGAAAGGATGGCTTTCACTTCAGCACTAATAAATTCATTAACTTCTTTGAGGAAAAGATCATGATCATTAGAAAGCAAATTACAGACTCCTCTTTAAATCTGCGTATACCTCCAAAGCTCCGTTGTCCTGAGTCTGCACAACTCTGCCATGACCTAGAATCAAGGGAGACACTAAAGTGTTGTAGTACTATATCTCTTGACACAATGATGAAAATAATCATGGCCTCTAAACCTTCAAGCTGCATACTGGATCCTATTCCAACTAAACTATTGAAAGAGCTGCTTCCTGTGCTTGGCCCTCCTATGTTGAACATAATAAACAGCTCTCTATCCACCGGATGTGTATCAAAAGTGGCAGTAATAAAGCCTCTTGAAAAAGCCAAATCTTGACCCAGAAATTATAAAAAACTATCGGCCTATATCGAATCTTCCATTCCTCTCAAAAATTTTGGAAAAAGCTGTTGCGCAGCAACTCACTGCCTTCCTGAAGACAAACAATGTATACGAAACACTTCAGTCTGGTTTTAGACCCCATCATAGCACTGAGACTGCACTTGTGAAGGTGGTAAAGGACCTTTTAATGGCGTCAGACCGAGGCTCTGCATTTGTCCTCGTGCTCCTAAATCTTAGTGCTGCTTTTGATACCATCGATCACCACATTCTTTTGGAGAGATTGGAAACCCAAATTGGTCTACACGGACAAGTTCTGGTCTGGTTTAGATCTTATCTGTCGGAACGATATCAGTTTGTCTCTGTGAATGGTTTGTCCTCTGACAAATCAACTGTAAATTTTACCTCTTGGGGATGTCATTCGAAAACATAATGTTAAATTTCACTGCTATGCGGATGACACACAGCTGTACATTTCAATGAAACATGGTGAAGCCCCAAAATTGCCCTCGCTAGAAGCCTGTTTCAGACATAAGGAAGTGGATGGCTGCAAACTTTCTACTTTTAACCTATTATGGATAGGGGGCAGTATTTTCACGGCCGGATAAAAAACGTACCCGATTTTAATCTGTGTATTACTCCTGCCCAGAAACTAGAATATGCATATAATTGTTTGATTTTGATAGAAAACACCCTAAAGTTTCTAAAACTGTTTGAATGGTGTCTGTGAGTATAACAGAACTCATATGGCAGGCCAAAACCTGAGAAGATTCCAAACAGGAAGCGCCCTCTCTGACCATTTCTTGGCCCTCTTTAGCCTCTTTATTGAAAACAGAGGATCTCTGCTGTAACATGACACTTTCTAAGGCTCCCATAGGCTCTCAGAAGGCGCCAGAACGTTGAATGATGACTCTGCAGTCCATGGCTGAAAAACAGTAGCGCATTTGGATAGTGGTCGATCTAAGAACAATGAGACGGGTGCGCGCCTGCACGTGAAGAGTCCATTTAACATTTTCAGTCTTTGAACGAAAACAACGACTCCCGGTCAGAATATTATCGCTTTTATTGATGATTTTAAACAGCGTTTGACATGCTTCGAAGTACGGTAATGGAATATTTTGAATTTTTTTGTCACGATACACGCCGGCGTGTCACCCTTTGTTACCCTTCGGATAGTGTCTTGAACGCACGAACAAAACGCCGCTATTTGGATATAACTATGGATTATTTGGAACCAAACCAACATTTGTTGTTGAAGTAGAAGTCCTGGGAGTGCATTCTGACGAAGAACAGCAAAGGTAATCCAATTTTTCTTATAGTAAATCTGAGTTTGGTGAGTACCAAACTTGGTGGGTGTAAAAATAGCTAGCCTGTGATGGCCGGGCTATCTACTCAGAATATTGCAAAATGTCATTTCACCGCAAAGCTATTTTAAAATCGGACACCGCGATTGCATAAAGGAGTTCTGTATCTATAATTCTTAAAATAATTTATGTTTTTGGTGAACGTTTATCGTGAGTAATTTAGTAAATTCACCGGAAGTGTTCAGTGGGAATGCTAGTTGTAAACATCACATGCTAATGTAAAAGCTGGTTTTTGATATAAATGTGAACTTGATTGAACAAAACATGCATATATTGTATAACATAATGTCCTAGGAGTGTCATCTGATGAAGATCATCAAAGGTTAGTGCTGCATTTAGCTGTGGTTTTGGTTTTTGTGACATTATATGCTAGCTTGAAAAATGGGGGTCTGATTATTTCTGGCTGGGTACTCTCCTGACATAATCTAATGTTTTGCTTTCGTTGTAAAGCCGTTTTGAAATCGGACAGTGTGGTTAGATAAAGGAGAATCAAACACTAAAGGTTTATTTTAACCTCTATAGGCTAGGTTACTCTGGACCCTGATCTCTCTTTTGAAGAACATATCAAGACTGTTTCAAGGACAGCTTTTTTCCATCTACGTAACATTGCAAAAATCAGAAACTTTCTGTCCAAAAAAGATTCAGAAAAATTTATCCATGCTTTTGTTACTTCTAGGTTGGACTACTGCAATGCTCTACTTTCCGGCTACCCGGATAAAGCACTAAATAAACTTCAGTTAGTGCTAAATACGACTGCTAGAATCCTGACTAGAACCAAACAATGTGATCATATTACTCCAGTGCTAGCCTCCCTACACTGGCTTCCTGTTAAGGCAAGGGCTGATTTCAAGGTTTTACTGCTAACCTACAAAGCATTACATGGGCTTGCTCCTACTTATCTTTCCGATTTGGTCCTGCTGTACATACCTACACATACGCTATGGTCACAATACGCAGGCCTCCTAATTGTCCCTAGAATTTCTAAGCAAGCAGCTGGAGTCAGGACTTTCTCCTATAGAGCTTTTTATGGAATGGTCTGCCTACCCATGTGAGAGAATGTCTCAGACTGTCTCAACATTTAAGTTTTTACTGAAGACTCATCAGTTTGGCCCAGGAGTGTAAAGGTGAACGGAATTGCTCTGGAGCAACGAACCGCCCTTGCTGTGTCTGCCTGGCCGGGTCCCCTCTCTCCACTGGGATTCTCTGCCTCTAACCCTATTACAGGGGCTGAGTCACTGGCTTACTGGTGCTCTTCCATGACATCCCTAGGAGGGGTGCGTCACTGACGTGGTTTTGCTGTTTGGGTTGGCGCCCCCCCTTGGGTTGTGCCGTGGCGCAGATCTTTGTGGGCTATACTCGGCCTTGTCTCAGGATGGTAAGTTGGTGGTTGGAGACATCCCTCTAGTGGTGTAGGGGCTGTGCTTTGGCAAAGTGGGTGGGGTTATATCCTGCCTGTTTGGCCCTGTCCGGGGTATCATCGGATAGGGCCACAGTGTCTCCTGACCCCTCCTGTCTCAGCCTACAGTATTTATGCTGCAGTAGTTTGTCGGGGGGCTAGGGTCAGTCTGTTATACCTGGAGTATTGCTCCTGTCTTATCCGGTGTCCTGTGTGAATTTAAGTATGGTCTCTAATGCTCTTTTTTTTTCTCTCTCGGAGGACCTGAGCCCTAGGACCATGCCTCAGGACTACCTGGCATGATGACTCCTTGCTGTCCCCAGTCCACCTGGCCGTGCTGCTGCTCCAGTTTCAACTGTTCTGCCTGCGGCTATGGAACCCTGACCTGTTCACCGGACGTGCTACCTGTCCCAGACCTGCTGTTTAACTCTCTAGAGACAGCAGGAGCGGTAGGGATACTCTCAATGATCGGCTATGAAAAGCCAACTGACATTCACTCCTGAGGTGCTGACCTGATGCACCCTCAACAACCACTGTGATTATTGTTATTTGACCATGCTGAACATTTGAACATCTTGGCCATGTTCTGTTATAATCTCCACCCGGCACAGCCAGTAGAGGACTGGCTACCCCTCATAGCCTGGTTCCTCTAGGTTTTGTCACAGGCCGGCTCATAGCCTGTGGCAAAAATGAGGGGATATGGACAACAGGTATAGGCCAATCAAAAGGTTCTTTATTATAAACCAAACTATTAACTCTATACCCAGAAAAAGGAATGAGGTATGGAAATGTCATAATGTAGGGTGAATGTAATGTGCATGGATGCATGAATCTGTGTGAACATGACTGAGTGGAAACTAAGTAAACCTACAAAGGAACAAACAAAACAGGATCATACCTGGAGGAGCAGGGAGAGAGAGAGGTTAGTGAAGCAGTTTAAATATCCTGAGCCCAGGTGGCTCTAATCACTAACGACCCTCCTCTGCCTGCAGGGGGAACCGCCCCTGCACTGCAGAGGGGCCGTGACAGTTTCTTCCTAGGTTTTGGCCTTTCTAGGGAGTTTTTCCTAGCCACCGTGCTTCTACACATGCATTGCTTGCGGTTTGGGGTTTTAGGCTGGGTTTCTGTACAGCACTTTGAGATATCAGCTGATGTAAGAAAGGCTATATAAATACATTTGATTTGACTTCACCCCTACCCACATGTACAAATTACTTCTAACCTGTACCCCTGCACACTGACTAACCTGTACTCCAGCACCGTAATCCCCTGTATGTATCCTACTGGTTAGAGAGTTGGGCCAGTAACTGAAATGTTGCTGGATCGAATCCCCGAGCTGACAAGGTAAAAATCTGTCGTTCTGCCCCTGAACAAGGCAGTTAACCCACTCTACCCCGGTAGGCCGTCATTGTAAATAAGAATTTGTTCTTAACTGACTTGCCTAGTTAAATATATTTTTTCAAATAGCCTTGTTATTGTGTTACTTTTTATAATTTTTTTACTTTAGTTTATTTGGTTAACGTTTTCTTAAGTCTTCTTTAACTGCACTGTTGGTTAAGGGCTTGTAAGTAACCATTTCACGGTAAGGTCTACACTTGTATTCGGCGCATGTGACAAATAAAGTTTGATTTGATATCTGTCTGTATCAGAGTTATTAATAGACTGTTTCATAAAAGCTGATAATTAGCACTTTAGACGATCAAAAGGGACAATCTAGCTCAAAATCTCTGAGGCATGAATTAACATGGACATCATATGGAAAGTGTGTGTGGGAGTGTGTGTGCGTTAGAGTTAACATGACTTAATGTGTCAAAGCAAAGCTTTTATATAACTTGTGTCTTGTATGTGTGACGGCTCTTGATATACGCGACGCTCATTCCATATCACAGCACAATACCGTGAATTGACTTAAGGTAACACTTCACTTTATTGAATATAAGTGTTGCCTAACTTAATATGTCAACACAAAACATTGTAAATCTTGTTTGTTTTATGAACTTGGGTCTTACCTTAGCTACTCTGCTTCACCATGGCGTATGTATGACGGCTCTTGATATACTGTTCCATATGGCTAATTAGGATGTATGATGCCTGTTGCGGCGTCTGTCTGCTTGTCTCTGCCTGCCCGTATGCTTTTAATCAGCACTCACCTTATCTGACTGACTTTACATGCAGAGCCCCTCTCTCTCGCCCTCTCTCTCTCTCTCACCCTCTTTCTGGCTTTTCTCTTCCTCTCTCACTTTTCTATTTTTCGACCTATCCCTCTCTGTCCCCCCCTCTCTGTATCTTTTGCTTTGTCTCCCTCCCTCCCCGTCAGCCTCCTCACAACAGAGAGGCAGCAGAGAACATTTCCAAACGTTCTCCAGAGACAGCTCTCGAACACAGCCTCATCCTCAAGTTCCAAGTAACACTGCGTAAGAATCCTCATGCGTCTGTCTTTGAGATCCTGAGGGAAGAGGCTAAGGGCTGGGAAGTGAACAGGGGATTGGGAATAGGAAGTGTGAAAACTACATGCAAGTGCCGTATGTCACAAGCTATCTAGATAGTGCTACGGTCTGTTTGTTCAAATGGCTGAATAGGGAGTTTGTAAACAACGTAAATGTGTTGTGTGTCACAGGCTATCTAGCTGTAGCATCTTTGTTCAAACTGCTGTGTTACTGGTATTGTTGTGATTCACGTTTTTGCCAGGTCATATTGAACAACCCCCGCCCAACAATGCAATACCATTTTGACACCTTAAACCTCCTTTGTCTATAGTTTTGATGTACGTAAGTGATAAGTGGATGTTCGCAAGTGTGTCTTTAGAGGTGTTATGTGTAGGGAATCATGTGCCATTCTTCCTGGTAGGGAGAGTTGGAAATAGAAAGGCTGCTGAATTCAGACACCACACACACACACCAGCAGCATCTCTCTCAGACTTAACGGGGATGTTTATTTCTGTTCAATCTAATTAAGAGGTTTTGTTCCCCGGCGCGAGGTGTCTAAATGTACGTCGTGATGGATTGTAATTTCACTGCTTAGATGATCACGGTGCCGCAAGGACCTATCAGGGCTGACAGATGATTCCAGAAATAAGAATCTGTTTACACATTTAATAACAGATCAAAATATAGTGTGGGTGAAAACGTTGACAGGCCTCATGTCTATAATTTATGTTTTAAAATTCGGTAAGTAGGACTGGAACCGGATTGGATATTTCAGAGCTTCTGCTGTTTTCTATCCATGCCATCTCATGGGACGAGACGGAGGAAAGGCAGGCATTTGAGATCCCTCAGCTACTGTATACAGTACCAGTCAAAAATTTCGGACACCTACTCATTCAAGTTTTTTTTATTGTTATATTTTCTACATTGTAGAATAATAGTGAAAACATCAAAACTATGAAATAACACGTGGAATCATTTAGTAACCAAAAAAGTGTTAAAACAATCAAAATATTTTCTATTTGATATTCTTCAAAGTAGCTACCTTTTGCCTTGACTGCTTTGCACACTCTTGGCATTCTCTCAATCAGCTTTGAGGTTGTCACCTGGAATGCATTTCAATTAACAAGTGTGCCTTGTTAATTTGTGGAATTTATTTCCTTCTAAATGCGTTTGAGCCAATCAGTTGTCGTGATGAGACTATCATTAATGTGATGACTGTTATTTATCGAATCAACTATGTTTAATTGTTACATGATTAAATTAATCATGTAACAATTAACTCATTAGGAATTTGGGGCACCACAGGATAAGTTACCATATCCCAAATTAAACTCTAAAGACATAGATATCTCTTACATCAATAAGTCACTTATTAATCATTACCTCATATCAGTCTCATTCTGAATGTTGTAGACCTCTTGAATCTGCAAGAACCCCAGCCTTTCTGGTTATTTAGTTCTAAACAAATATATTTATTTATTTACTAACCAACTAAATAATAACACAGAATACACATACAGTGATTCTTCCTTTAACCTGTTAGGGCTAGGGGGCAGTATTGACACGGCTGGATAAAAAAACATACCCGATTTAATCTGGTTACCACTCCTACCCAGTAACTAGAATATGCATATACTTATTACATATGGATAGAAAACACCCTACATTTTCTAAAACTGTTTGAATGGTGTCTGTGAGTATAACAGAACTCATTTGGCAGGCAAAACCCTGAGACATTTTCTGACAGGAAGTGGATACCTGATGTGTTGTATTACCTTTAAACCTATCCCATTGAAAAACACAGGGGCTGAGGAATATTTTGGCACTTCCTATTGCTTCCACTAGATGTCACCAGCCTTTACAAAGTGTTTTCGGTCTTCTGGAGGGAGATCTGACCGAACAAGAGCCATGGAACGATGATGGCCCATTAGACACCTGGCGCGCGAGTTCATGTTGGGTACCCTCGTTCCAATACGTTATAAAAGAGTATGCATTCGTCCACCTTGAATATTATTCATGTTCTGGTTAAAAAAGGCCCTAATGATTTATGCTATACAACGTTTGACATGTTTGAACGAACGTAAATATATTTTTTCCCCTCGTTCATGACGAGAAGTCCGGCTGGCTTAGATCATGTGCTAACAAGACGGAGATTTTTGGACATAAATGATGAGCTTTTTTGAACAAAACTACATTCGTTATGGACCTGTGATACCTGGAAGTGACATCTGATGAAGAGAATCAAAGGTAATGGATTATTTACATAGTATTTTCGATTTTAGATCTCCCCAACATGACGTCTAGTCTGTATCGCAACGCGTATTTTTCTGGGCGCAGTGCTCAGATTATTGCAAAGCGTGATTTCCCAGTAAGGTTATTTTTAAATCTGGCAAGTTGATTGCGTTCAAGAGATGTAAATCTATAATTCTTTAAATGACAATATAATATTTTACCAATGTTTTCTCATTTTAATTATTTAATTTGTGACGCTGACTTGACTGCCGGTTATTGGAGGGAAACGATTTCCTCAACATCAATGCCATAGTAAAACGCTGTTTTTGGATATAAATATGAACTTGATAGAACTAAAAATGCATGCATTGTCTAACATAATGTCCTAGGAGTGTCATCTGATGGAGATTGTAAAAGGTTAGTGCATCATTTTAGCTGGTTTTATGGTTTTGGTGACCCTGTCTTTGAATTGACAAAACATTACACACAACTCTTGTAAATGTACTGTCCTAACATACTCTAAATTTATGCTTTCGCCGTAAAACCTTTTTGAAATCGTAAAACGTGGTTAGATTAATGAGATGTTTATCTTTCAAAGGGTGTTCAATAGTTGTATGTTTGAAAAATTTGAATTTTGACATTTATTTGGATTCAAATTTGCCGCTCTTGAAATGCACCTGCTGTTGATGGAGTGCACCACGGGTGGCACGCTAGCGTCCCACCTAGCCCATAGAGGTTAAAAGTTACGAGCTTATGCTGCGACCGTTTGTGGTAGATGGTGGTATTCTGTCATTGCACCACACTATCACAAGGGGGAGTTTGAACACTGATCTATCGGTAGTCTAAACTGTGGCAATTAATGGAGGCGTTTTCAGTCTGAGTCTCTCCTCTGGCACTAGATTCTTGCATCAGGCAACAACAACAACAAATGCTGATGGACAGCTGGAGGCATTTTCTTTTTCACAAGCGTAGCAGGCTGTGAATTCTGCAAACAACGTTTCTAAGATGGGCTATTAGCAGTACAATAGACTCTTCAACCTTTACAAAAGGATAGGGTAATAGCTCGGCTACTGTAGGTGTGAACCCCCCCCCCCCCCCCCCAACTTGCAATGTATTAAGTACTCTAAAGTTTTACATTTCTAACTCCACACCTTATGCAATCGCAAAATGGCAGCTCAAGCATATACTGTACAGTATTTATGCTTTCGTTAACCTCTTGGGGCTATGTGGGACGCTAGCGTGCACCCTATCAACAGCAGGTGCATTTCAAGAGCGGCAAATTTGAAACCAAATAAATGTCAAAATTCAAATTTTTCAAACATACAACTATCTTACACCCTTTGAAAGATAAACATCTCCTTAATCTAACCACGTTGTCCGATTTCAAAAAGGTTTTACGGCGAAAGCATAAAGTTAGATTATGTTAGAGTACATTGACAATAGCTGTGTGTAATGTTTTGTCAATTCAAAGACAGGCGTCACCAAAACCATAAAACCAGCTAAAATGATGCACTAACCTTTGACAATCTCCATCAGATGACACTCCTAGGACATTATGTTAGACAATACATGCATTTTTAGTTCTATCAAGTTCATATTTATAACCAAAAACAGCGTTTTACTATGGCGTTGATGTTCAGGAAATCGTTTCCCTCCAATAACCGACAGTCTAGTCAGCACAACAAATTAAATAATTAATATTAGAAAACATTGGTAAAATATTATATTGTCATTTAAAGAATTATAGATTTACATCTCTTGAACGCAATCGACTTGCCAGATTTAAAAATAACCTTACTGGGAAATCACACTTTGCAATAATCTGAGCACTGCGCCCAGAAAAATACGCTTTGCGATACAGACTGACCACCATGTTGGAGAGATCTTAAATCGAAAATACTATGTAAATAATCCATTACCTTTGATTCTCTTCATCAGATGTCACTTCCACGAATCCCAGGTCCATAACGAAAGTAGTTTTGTTCAAAAAAGCTCATAATTTATGTCCAAAAAGCTCCGTGTTGTTAGCACATGATCTAAGCCCGCCGGACTTCACTTCATGAACGAGGGGAAAAAATATATTTACGTTCGTTCAAACATGTCAAACGTTGTATAGCATAAATCATTAGTGCCTTTTTTAACCAGAACATGAATAATATTCAAGGTGGACGAATGCATTCTCTTTTAAAACGTATTGGAACGAGGGTACCCAACATGACCTCGCGCGCCAGTCTAATCGGCCATCACCGTTCCAAGGCTCTTGTTCGGTCAGATCTCACAGTAAAAGACTCAAAACACTTTGTAAAGGCTGGTGAGATCTAGTGGAAGCAATAGGAAGTGCCAAAACATGAATAAGCCCCTGTGTGTTTCAATGGCATAGGCTTAAAGGTAATTCAACACATCAGGTATCCACTTCCTGTCAGAATCTGTCTCAGGGTTTTGCCTGCCAAATGAGTTCTGTTATACTCACAGACACCATTCAAACAGTTTTAGAAACTTTAGGGTGTTTCTATCCATATATAATAAGTATATGCATATTCTAGTTACTGGGTAGGATTAGTAACCAGATTAAATCGGGTACATTTTTTTATCCAGCCGTGAAAGTACTGCCCCCTAGCCCGAACAGGTTAACAAAATAATGAAACAAATACTCTTTCAAAATGCAGATGTTTATTTCAACTATCAGGAGGACAATAGGGAATACATATCACTGAATGACAGAGCATGGGGACTGGTCTTGATCAAATCAAATGTATTATTATATAGCCCTTCTTACATCAGCTGATATATCAAAGTGCTGTACAGAAACCCAGCCTAAAACCCCAAATCGCAAGCAATGCAGGTGTAGAAGCACAGTGGCTATGAAACCCTTCCTAGAAAGGCCAAAACCTAGGAAGAAACCTAGAGATGAACCAGGCTATGAGGGGTGGCCAGTCCTCTTCTGGCTGTGCCGGGTGGAGATTATAACAGAACATGGCCAAGATGTTCAAATGTTCATAATCACAGTGAACGGGTCAGGGTTCCATAGCCGCAGGCAGAACAGTTGAAACTAGAGCAGCAGCACGGCCAGGTGGACTGGGGACAACAAGGAGTCATCGTGCCAGGTAGTCCTGAGGCATGGTCCTAGGGCTCAGGTCCCCCGAGAGAGAGAAAGAGAGAATTAGAGAGAGCATACTTAAATTCCCACAGGACACTGGATAAGACAGGAGAAATACTCCAGATATAACAGACTGACCCTAGCCCCCTGACACACTACTGCAGCATAAATAATGGAGGCTGAGACGGGAGGGGTCAGGAGACACTGTGGCCCCATCCGATGAAACCCCCGGACAGGGCCAAACAGGCAGGATATAACCCCACTCACTTTGCCAAAGCACAGCCCCTACACCACTAGAGGGATATCTTCCCTCTAGTGGTGGCCGAGTATAGCCCACAAAGATCTCCGCCACGGCACAACCCAAGGGGGGGCGCCAACCCAGACAGGAAGCCCACATCAGGGACTCAACTCACTCAAGTGACGCACCCCTCCTAGGGACGGCATGGAAGAGCACCAGTAAGCCAGTGACTCAGCCCCTGTAATAGGTTTAGAGGCAGAGAATCCCAGTAATCCCAGAGAATCTTGATAAATCAATCAGATTTTTATTTGGAAATGTTAGGATCATTTTGCAGTCACATAAAAGTTTAGGCCTACTCCCGACCGGTCCCGTTGTACAGTGCCATATTTTCCTAACTGAAACCCGTAATTAAATCGCTTTAGCCGTGATTGTGAAATTTATCAGCTGATGCATTGGTCTAGAGCCAGGTGGTATTGGCGGAGAGTCACTCGTCATTGGCGGAGAGTCAGGCGGAGAGTCAGGCGGAGAATGACGCGTTGAAGAGGGCGAGGAACAAGATGGAGTCACAATCCATCCCAGGCACACCTGTGAGCTCTTGAACTCCAACTCCTGTTTGTGGACTCTGCAAACAACATATCCTTGATTGGTTAGAAGCCATCCACAGCATCAGCAGGACAATAGACTCTTGCTGAGTTTAGGGACTTTAAATGTACAGTATTAACCTGTTAGGGCTAGGGGGCAGTATTGACACAGCTGGATAAAAAACATACCCGATTTAATCTGGTTACCACTCCTACCCAGTAACTAGAATATGCATATACTTATTACATATGGATAGAAAACACCCTACATTTTCTAAAACTGTTTGAATGGTGTCTGTGAGTATAACAGAACTCAAATGGCAGGTCAAAACCTGAGAGATTCCTTTACAGGAAGTGGCCTGTCTGACCATTTGTTGAACTTCTTTTCCATCTCTATCATTTACTAAGGATCTCTGCTCTAACGTGACACTTCCCACGTCGTCCATAGGCGCTCAGAGCCCGGGAAAAAACAGAATGTCGTCATTCCAGCCCCAGGCTGAAACACATTATCGCCTTTCTCAAGTGGCCGATCAAGGGACACTGGCTTATGCGCGTGACCCCGACCGCCCCCGCCTTTGGGATTTTTTCCTCTGTTTGCCGAAAAGGAGATTCCCTGTCGGAATATTATCGCTTTTCTACGAGAAAAATGTCGTAAAAATTGATTTCAAACAGCGGTTGACATGCTTCGAAGTACGGTAATGGAATACTTAGAATTTTATTGTCACGAATTGCGCCATGCGCGCGACACTTCTTTACTATTTCGGATAGTGTCTGGAACGCAAGAACAAAACGCCGCTATTCGGATATAACGATGGATTATTTTGGACCAAACCAACATTTGTTATTGAAGTAGCAGTCCTGGGTGTGTATTCTGACGAAGACAACAAAAGGTAATGAAACTTTTATAATAGTAAATATGATTATGGTGAGTGCTAAACTTGCCGGGTGTCTAAATAGCGAGCCCGTGATGCCTTGGCTATGTACTTAGAATATTGCAAAATGTGCTTTCACCAAAAAGCTATTTTAAAATCGGACATATCGAGTGCATAGAGGAGGTCTGTATCTATAATTCTTAAAATAATTGTTATGCTTTTTGTGAACGTTTATCGTGAGTAATTTAGTAAAATGTTAGCGAATTCCCCGGAAGTTTGCGGGGGGTATGCTAGTTCTGAACGTCACATGCTAATGTAAAAAGCTGGTTTTTGATATAAATATGAACTTGATTGAACAAAACATGCATGTATTGTATAACATAATGTCCTAGGGTTGTCATCTGATGAAGATCATCAAAGGTGAGTGCTGCATTTAGCTGTCTTCTGGGTTTTGGTGACATTATATGCTGGCTTGAAAAATGGGTGTCTGATTATTTCTGGCTTGGTACTCTGCTGACATAATCTAATGTTTTGCTTTCGTTGTAAAGCCTTTTTGAAATCGGACAGTGTGGTTAGATTAACGAGAGTCTTGTCTTTAAATGGCTGTAAAATAGTCATATGTTTGAGAAATTGAAGTAATAGGATTTTTAAGGTTTTGAAAATCGCGCCACAGGATAGCAGTGGCTGTTACGTAGGTGGGACGAATTCGTCCCGCCTAGCCTAGAGAGGTTAAAGGAAGAACCACTGTACCCACTTAAATGAGATAAAAGTCCCTAGCGGACTGACAAGATATGATGGCTTGTTACACATATGGAGAGGTAGGGGTAGGTAAAAGAGTGAGAGACACAAGAGAGACAACACTTGGATACATTTGGAACCTACGCTCAAAGGAATAGTAATAATTTGCACATGAACCATCGCTCATTCGGATAAGAAATGCAATGTATATTTTTATGCGTAAATGTGTCTCTGTCATCTCTCTTTTGAAACCAATCGATCCATCTATGGGGAGTGGCTTGATGTAAGGCTCTGGTTGTCCACCAGAGGTCACAATGTCCTTCTTAGTTGTAGAGCTTCTCTGGTAGTGAAGTGTTTGTTAGACAGATTCTTCAGATGCACTAACGGTTGTCTGAGATGGGATTCTTCCTTCCCGCCTCGTGTCATTAGTCAAAGTTCTAGGACCACTTTTACATTCACAGCTGCAGACTGTGAATGTTTCTGTTCTCGTAGTGGAGGTTATCGTCTCACTTCATGTTGGTTTTCAGAGTTTCAACCATTTGTAATGTTTAGCTCACACTTCATGTTGGCTGGTCTCCTAGGTGAGATTATCTTCTCATCTAGTGTTGAGGTTGAGAGGTTCAGAGTTTCTAACCATTCGTAACATCCGGCTCACACCGTCCGTCTGCTGGTCTCGTAGTTGTCTCAATGATTGATTATTCAGGGATCAGCTCACGACCACTTTACATGCCAGTAGTAACCCAGCAATGTACTGGTCTCATCATTTTCAGCCGTGTAGCCACTTCTCCACGCTTTCCGGTCTGGTAGTTTCAACCATTCGGCTCACACCGTCTGTCTGCTGGTCTGCTATGTTAATTCTTAGCGAGTCCTTTTAAGCACTCTGGTCGGGAAGGTGGTTCCATCATGCTGACATGTACTTCTGACCACATTAGGGGTGCGGCTTAGGATATGCAATGGATATGAAAAACCATTATCTCATTAGAAGACTAAAATCACATTTCAATTTTGTCAAAAATACTCTCATACTTAATCATATATTTTATACAACATTTAAATGTAAACTTGACAGAATGTGTTTCCTTCCTAAGTGACAGTATTTTCATTATACAGTTTCTAATGACATCACAAAATGAAAAGCAATATGACAGGATTATTTCTTAGATCCCCACAGACCATTCTTAACATTCCTATCTTATAAATATTGGTCCCATATTCACTTTCTGGACAAAAAGGTTTTGGTGGCAAAAGTCTCTCTACACAAGGCACATTTCTTTCCCAGTACTGCAGGGCAGGAAAGACCCTTTTGCGGCATACAATTTATGACCGGATGTTAAGGTGTCAAAACCGGCCCAACTCCCCTCTCCTCTCCTGTGGGAGAGAGGGGGGGGGGGGGTCTGGCTATCTGTCAGCCATTTGTCAAGCTGATCCAAGGCCTTAGATCCTCAGCAAGGAGAGAGTCATGACACAGTTGTGCTGTGACATGGTAGGGGTGGCATACCGAAGATAGCCCTATTTGGTAAAAGACAAGGTCCATATTATGGCAAGAACAGCTCAAATAATCAAAGACAAACGACAGTCCATCATTACTTTAAGACTTGAAGGTCAGTCAATACGGAACATTTCAAGAGCATTTGAGATCCCTCAGCTACTGTATACAGCCAAGAGTGTCATCAAGGCTGTCATCAAGGCAAAGGGTGGCTACTTTGAAGAATCTAACATTTAGAATATATAGTTTTTTTGGTTACTACATGATTCCATATGTGTTTTTATTTTATTTCATTGTTTTTATTTTATTTCATTGATTTCTTCACTATTATTCAACAATGTAAAAATAAAGAAAAACCCTTGAATGAGTGGGTGTGTCCAAACTTTTGACTGGTACTGTATATCAAACCTGTTGGCAATGCAGGTGTTATAAAGGCACACTCTTCATGTTTCAAAGACTCACTCATCAAGTCGAAAAACAACAAAACGGCAGTCTTGGTTTGCAATAAAGCTATGGGATCTCAAATTCATAGATGTGGATATGGATGCCAAGACTGACAGTCGATGAGATTATCATGACAACTGTCACTGAGTCGGCCTTTAACAAAGGGAGAGTGTTGATTGAATATGCCACGTTTTTGAGCCCTCCCACCATGCCATCTATGGTATTATGATCTGTTGGTTATGTTTTATAAAGACTTTCTATTCTGTTCATTTCTTTTAAGATGAATTGATATGTAAAGGAAGGGCCCTTTTTGGAATGCAACGCCATACCCCAATCCTTTGCCCTTGATAAGTCATTAGCATCCTCTAATTCACCGTAACTTGGTTCATTTTAATGAACGATGCTGATGAGAATATTTAATAAAGCAATAAGTCCCAGATATTTTAATAAATAAATTTTAATAAATTATTATTATTATTATTATTTATTTATTTTTTTATTTATTTTTTCTTCATAATCAGTGCTATCCGTGAACGTGTAAGTCCACATTTTTAACCATTAACATTTAAAAACAAACCAGTCATAGCTTAAAATGTCATTGTATTTTGTATGCCCCATTGGTGTTTTACTTTTGTAAAAGGTGGTATATAATTTGATCTACAGCTTATTCATGTGACGTAACAAGCTCGTCATAACTAACCCAAGATCAGAATTGAGGATACAGACAGATTGGGCAAATTAATTATACTGCATGCACACACATGGGACATTAGGCGACTTGTTTGGAAGCTATATGAACATAATTATCTGGTTAGTCCAAGCCTTCCGGAAAAGGCCACCGCTTGCTAATGGAAAGCTAAATATCAGGGCTAAATACTGACATGGTGTCACTGTGTGTGTCGTGAAGAGACAATGACATTTAAACCAGAGTAAACTAGAGAGAGAGGAAGAGGGGTGTAAGATTGACTTAAGAAAATAAATCTTGTGTTTTTGTTTCTTTGTGTTCTTGATTTAACCTGTGTTAGTTACTCACCTGGTCTCATCAGCTCCTTATTTAGTTCATTTGTGAGGTATTGTTCGTTTTGACTCTCTCTAAGCCTTTTCCTAGCTCGTTTGTGCCTTCAGTCCTGCGTATGAAGAGAGAGAGAAAATATCTTAGGAGTGACCAAGGGACAGCAGTACCACACACGTGGGTTGTAACAGTAGAACAGAATTTTACACTGTGAAAGTTAACCTGTTAGGGCTAGGGGGCAGTATTGACACGGCCGGATAAAAAACGTACCCGATTTAATCTGGTTACTACTCCTGCCCAGTAACTAGAATATGCATATAATTATTGGCTTTGGATAGAAAACACCCTAAAGTTTCTAAAACTGTTTGAATGGTGTCTGTGAGTATAACAGAACTCATATGGCAGGCCAAAACCTGAGAAGATTCCATGCAGGAAGTGGCCTGTCTGACAAGTTGTGTTTCATCTTGGCTCTTTTTATTGAAGACTGAGGATCTTTGCTATAACGTGACACTTCCTACGGCTCCCATAGGCTCTCAGAGCCCGGGAAAAAGCTGAGCGATATCGAGACAGCCTCTGGCTGAAACACTTTATCGCGTTTGGCAAGTGGCCGATCAGAGTACTATGGGCTTAGGCGCGTGCCCGAGTCGACCCCATGCTTTATTTTCTTTCGTCTGTTTACCTAAACGCAGATTCCCGGTCGGAATATTGTCGCTTTTTTATGAGAAAATGGCATAAAAATTGATTTTAAACAGCGGTTGACATGCTTCGAAGTACGGTAATGGAATATTTAGAATTTTTTTGTCACGAATTGCGCCATGCTCGTCACCCTTATTTACCCTTTCGGATAGTGTCTTGAACGCACGAACAAAACGCCGCTATTTGGATATAACAATGGATTATTTTGAACCAAACCAACATTTGTTATTGAAGTAGAAGTCCTGGGAGTGCATTCTGATGAAGACAGCAAAGGTAATAACATTTTTCTTATAGTAAATCTGACTTTGGTGAGTGCTAAACTTGCTGGGTGTCTAAATAGCTAGCCCTGTGATGCCGGGCTATCTACTGAGAATATTGCAAAATGTGCTTTCACCGAAAAGCTATTTTAAAATCGGACATATCGAGTGCATAGAGGAGTTCTGTATCTATAATTCTTAAAATAATTGTTATGCTTTTTGTGAACGTTTATCGTGAGTAATTTAGTAAATTCACCGGCAGTGTTCGGTGGGAATGCTAGTCACATGCTAGTCACATGCTAATGTAAAAAGCTGGTTTTTGATATAAATATGAACTTGATTGAACAAAACATGCATGTATTGTATAACAATGTCCTAGGGTTGTCATCTGATGAAGATCATCAAAGGTTAGTGCTACATTTAGCTGTGGTTTGGGTTTATGTGACATTATATGCTAGCTTGAAAAATGGGTGTCTGATTATTTCTGGCTGGGTACTCTGCTGACAATCTAATGTTTTGCTTTTGTTGTAAAGCCTTTTTGAAATCGGACAGTGTGGTTAGATTAACGAGAGTCTTGTCTTCAAAATGGTGTAAAATAGTCATATGTTTGAAAAATGGAAGTTTTCCGATTTTCGAGGAATTTGTAATTCGCGCCACGCCCTATCATTGGATATTGGAGCCGTGTTCCAGCCAAGGTCATTAAATCAACTCTATGACATTTGTCAAAAGTTTTTGCATTCAAAAGTTTTTGCATTTTTGAGGAATTTAAATAACGCGCCACGGGATTACACTGGCTGTTGAGTAGGTGGGACGCTTGCCCATAGAGGTTAAGTACTGTCCTGTCTTTTTTTCTGTATTTTATGGTTGAATTTATTGAGTAGTGTGTACTTTTGATGCCATTACAATGGGCAATAGGCCTACAGTCTGTTTGTTTGATAGCAACTCTCCCTTCACTCTCTCGCTGTCAGTTACCTTGATGTTTTGGACCAATTGCAATTGGCTATAACAGAAATATTACCCCTGTGGAGCAGGGAACATTTGCCTCCTTTCTCCTTCAATATTATTTATCCGTCCAGCAGGAATACAATTACTCACCCGAAGGTACCGCACTGACACATGCAAGCACGCAGACACACGCTTGCTCACACACACACGCCTGCGCATACACACAAACACTATGTTTCCCTGCCTTCAGGAACTGCAGACACTGTTACAAATGTACCTCCCATTTATCTGAACCTCGATGTGCGGCAGAGAGTAAATCTTGATTCAGCAGGTATTATATATAGACTCTTGAAACACAGAGCTGTCAGGAAGCAAACAAATAGAGGGGGCAATAAAGTTCTAATTAAAACAATCTGGGGAGTGAAGAGCGCAAGTTTGGCATAGAGGACACTAGTTTCATCCTCACGTGTACTGTGTGTGTGTTCGTGTGTGCAGGGTTTCGGTATGTTACTTTCTAAATGTAATCACCTACAGTTATAGTTACCTGTCCAAAATTATAGTCAGTAACGGAACTTTTGGATTACCCAAACTCAGTAAAGTAATTGGATTACTTCACCCTTAAAATGCATTAGAAGAAGACAAAAAGGAGCCATCAAACAGACTTGGTGTGTCATCATAGTGGTCTCTGACTTGTGGTCAGACTCACTCAGGTTTTTTCAATGCCGAATTGAATGTCATTGAGAAAACAGAAAGGTGTCATAATGCATTTTTTCACAAACATCTTTTCTGAATTTAAAAACAATCAAAAAAGTCATCATCTCATTTTTCATCTCATCATCAAGTATCTGATTACAATATTTTAGCTGGTAACATAACTGATTACAGTTTGTTTATTTGTCATCAGATTACATATAATCAGTTACTCCCTAACTCTGTGTGTATCCGTTTGTGTGTGTGTGGAAAATTAATAGGAGCCATCAGTAAGCTTCTGGATAAGAACGCGTACGTCCCAAAGGTGAACCGAATTGCTAGACACAGAAATGTTCTATACCAACCAGTGGAGGCTGCTGAGGGGAGGATGGCTCATAATAATGGCTGGAACGGAGTCAATGGAATGGCATCAAACACCTGGAAACCATGTGTTTGATGTATTTGATACCATTCCACTAATACCGCTCCAGCCATTACCACAAGCCCGTTCTACTCAATTAAGGTGCCACCAACCTCTTGTGGTACCAATCCAACATAACGCAGTCATAATTAAATGCCACATACATTGTATCTCTATGGTGTGTCCACTGTGCGCTAGAGGACAGCTGCTATAGAGAATCAAAAAATGTTCAATGGCTCGTCTCATTAAATGAATTCTGTACAGTGGCCTGGGGTGGTCCAGCAATCCAAGGCGCTGCCTCTGGATCACACATACTGTGTATTGCTGCAAGCATGGGTTCGGATCGGACCCACTGCTAAAGGAGTGGGACTTTCCCTATCTTTAAAAGAAAGAAGTTCTATACAGAACATGTTCTTTTTTTTGCTGTATAGCTTTTGTCTACATTTGAGAGATGAGAAGAGTCAGGGTAAAGTGGGGGAGTAGGAGTGAAACCGACAAACGCAGCAAATGTTGTCGAGCTGAGAACAGCTAAATTGGAGTGAGCAATGCAGCAGCCGTCTTCAAACTACAGCAAATTATAAGACAAATGAAAAGTAGGGAAAATTAAATTGATGTTGATATTTCACTGGGGTGCTGACCATGATAAAATGTTCAGTCTCACTTTCAGCACAATCATTCCTGACATTCAGACACGCTCAGTTAAACTTTGGAAAGTTACAAATGTTTAGGGAAAAGTAAAATGAAGTGAAGCAAGCATTTTTGTCCCGAAGATAAAGGCCTCGAGGGTTACTTTGCCCTGTTACCATGGCAACATCTGATTCCGTCTGAGTAATTTGCCCTCTATTATATTAACGGATCTTATCTCTGGTTACTTTCTTGCTTTCAATATAGGAACATCATTAAGAACTTTTATAAACTTAATTTAAAGAAACCCACACGGAAGATACATTTTCATAATCATTAAACGTTAGATTGTTCATTTTCTATTAACTTTGCCTTTGTAAAATAAGTAACGAGAAGGATTTCCATTTTGGGCTTCTTTTAATTGCCTCCTTGTGTTGGGAACTTTCGAAGAAGCATAATAATCAAACTCCCTGCATTACATAATCCCCCTCCAAAAATGTCTATATTCAAATATTTAAACTATTTGCGCATCATTGCACTTCACAGCCTTTAAGCATAATTTTACCTTAAAAAAGCATACATGTCACAGACAGACAATGAGACATTGAATTAGGATGTATAGGTTTTGATCCTGACTGTTACATCTGGTCCTGCCACGCCCTCTAGTGCTCATCCGGTGTCTCCTTGACCTGCCGCCACTCCCCCAGTGCTCTCTCCCTCTCCCTCTCTCTGTGTGTGTGTGATTGTGTGGGCGGAGACAGGTGTGCTGGAGTCAGAGCAGATCCCCACCAGCTGCAACCTGTTCCACCTGTTCATCTCAGCCTCCTGCCCGGAACAAAACCTCCACAAACCCACTTCCGGTCTGCTTCACCCTCTTCCCATACCCAGTGGTCCCTGTTCACACATAGCTCTGAACTTCGTCACTGGCCTTACCCCATCTAACGGTGACTCAGTCATCCTCACCATTATCGACAGATTTTCCAAAGCGGTTCACTTCATTCCCCTTTCCAAGCTTCCATCCTCCAGGGAGACTGTGGATCTGCTGGTATCCCATGTGTTTTGGCTGCATGGCATTCCCACTGACATGGTTTCTGACAGGGGACCCAAGTTTACATCCCAGGTTTGGAGATCCTTCTGTTCAGGACTTGGTATTAATGCTAGTCTTTCATCTGGATATCACTCCCAGACCAACGGCCAGACCAAACGGGCCAACCAGGAGCTGGAGACCACCCTACGCTGTGTGACTTCGGCTAACCCTTCCTCCTGGAGTGCTCAACTACCCTGGGTGGAATATGCCGACAACACCCTCATCAACGCCTCGTCAGGTATGTCACCCATTGAGTGTGCTCTGGGCTATCAACCCTGCCCATGAGGTTGAGGTAGCAGTGCCCTCAGTCCAAGACCACATAAGCCATTGTCATCGCACCTGGAGGAGGGCCCGGGCTGCCCTTCACCGTGCCTCCGCCAGGACCCAATCCCAAACTAACCGTCGCGTGCCTCAGCTCCAGTCTACACTCTAGGCTGAAGGACTTGCCCTCTGACAAGAGAAAGTGGCTTCCAGGAAACTTGCCCCCTGATTCATTGGTCCCTTTGAGATTGATCATGTCATTAACCCCTCTGCTGTGCACCTGAATCTCCAAGACTCTCTTAAGATCCACCCAACCTTCCATGGGTCCCTGACTATACCTGTCTGCTTCAGTCCCCTGTCTCCTCCTGCAGCAGCTCCTCCACCACCTCGGCTCATTGATGACCATCCTGACTATACCATCCGGCGGCTTTTGGATGTGCACCGTCGGGGTTGCGGCTGGCAGTACCTGGTGGACTGGGAGGGATATGGGCCTGACGAGTCCTGCTCGGTGCCCCGACGTCACATTCTAGTCCCCCTCCACACGGGATTTCCAGGTGGCGCCCGTAGGGGGTACTGGGCCATCTGCTGCTGCCACGCCCTCCTAGTGCTCATCCAGTGTCTCTTTGACCTGCCGCCACTCCCCCAGTGCTCTCTCCCTCTCTCTGTGTGTGATTGTGTGGGCGGAGACAGGTGTGCTGGAGTCAGAGCAGATCCCCACCAGTTGCAACCTGTTCCATAATCAAGACCTCTACAAATACTCAATCCTGCCACTTCCACACTGCCAGATTGTAATCTCTGCCCACTCTGACTCTGGTCCCTGTCTCCAGTCCGACTTCTCGTCAGTCCTGCTACTCTGGCCATGGATTCCCCACTCTACGCTCCCTTGGATTCCCCTCCGGACCTGCTTACCCTGTCCCCACACCTCTCACTCCAGCCTCAGCCTCCGCACCTGCTTTCCAGCAACCCGCCCAAGCTACCCCTGGCCTGCACTCAATCTTCCCCCCCGTGTTTCAATAAATATCTTGGTTACCTCATCCCAGTCTCCTTGTCTGAGTCTGCTCTTGGGTTCACCTGTTCCACTCCGCTACCTTTCTAGGGTATTCTGGGGCCTTGCCCTGAAATATTGGCTGGCAGTGATGTTTTGACACTGGGTGGTCTGGTCTCAGTTATCCCCACCATGCAGATAATATCTAACACATCATGCAGAGAAAAAATACCCCTACTGATTTGACTGAACCACATTTACTGAAGAGAGATGGAAAGGGAGAGAAGGAGAGAAAACAGAAAGGCAGAGAAGGATTGAGAAGGGGAGACAGAATGAGATGAACGGAGAAAGAGAAGGAAACAGAAGAACAGGAACTTAGACAGGAGGAGAAGGAAAGAGAGGCAGAAACAGAAACAGAAGGCAGACAAGGACAAAGACAGAAGGGAGAGACAGAAGGACAGACAAGGAGAGAGAGAACAAAACAGAACATGTTCAGAGAAGGAGAGAGACAGTAAAGTACATGTTGAATCTGATCAACAACTCTGTGACACTCAATCTGTCAGTAAGTGTTCAGCCAACTCTGTCCTCTGTCTGGGAATAAGACCCAACAGATACAAGCTTTCCCATCTTCTCTCAGCATGGGGCTAACTAGACGACACCAGCCACCAGCTGACACCCTCTGTGTTACAATGAGCAGTAATGACTGAATCAGAGCAATACAGGGGTATGATTCCAAATGGCACCTTATTCCCTATTTTGGGTATGCAGTCAAGGACACGGCGAGGGGAGAAGGCATCGCAATCAAGTCACATTGATTCAAAATTAATTTACGGAACGCAATTATTGATACTAATCAATGCAATTGGATCCACAAAGTATGACTTTTATTTATACAACAAATATAAAGTGGTAACTTAAGAGATCGAGAGAGAGAAAGGTTAGGCCTCAACCAAATGAAGGAAAATACATTTTATTTTGAATTGTGTGATGTTTAATATTTGTTAGCAAAGTTTGCTATATTTCTAATTTGATTTGTGAAACTTAGAAGGGGGCGTTGGAACTGAAAGCAAGCAATTGATTAATGACTCCATTGAAATGTCATATGAAAGACCAAAAGATATATTATGAGAAATCGCTCATAACAACAGGACGGCATGGACAAGTCTGACAAGCCATTCATTACATTTGTCCGTGCTTAAAAGAGCATGGAAAATACAACTTTATAGTTTGTTTTAGACTCAAATAGCATTTCAAACACAGCACTTAAAGCACTTTTGAGAAGGGCTTCTTGGCTATGCTTTGCTTGACTGTGCCAAGCAATCTCTCTACATATCTGAGAGTTACAAAAGAGAACATGTTCATTTGCTATTTAAATCATACAAAAAAAATCTGCCTTGTCCCAGATCTGTTTATGGTGTCTTGTCACGAAATCAAGAGTTGACAAGAAAGCACACGAGGTCGTGCTGCAGTGTTCGGTTCGTGTAATGACATTAGCTAATATACGTTGCATTGAAGTACACTACCAGTCAAAAGTTTTAGAACACCTACTCATTCAAGGGTTTGTCTTTATTTGTACTATTTTCTACATTGGAGAATAATAGAGAAGACATCAAAACTATGAAATAACACATATGGAATCATGTAGTAACCAACCGCTATTTGGATATAACTATGGATTATTTTGAACCAAACCAACATTTGTTATTGAAGTAGAAGTCCTGGGAGTGCATTCTGACGAAGAACAGCAAAGGTAATAACATTTTTCTTATAGTAAATCTGACTTTGGTGAGTGCTAAACTTGCTGGGTGTCTAAATAGCTAGCCCTGTGATGCCGGGCTATCTACTGAGAATATTGCAAAATGTGCTTTCACCGAAAAGCTATTTTAAAATCGGACATATCGAGTGCATAGAGGAGTTCTGTATCTATAATTCTTAAAATAATTGTTATGCTTTTTGTGAACGTTTATCGTGAGTAATTTAGTAAATTCACCGGAAGTTTGCGGGGGGTATGCTAGTTCTGAACGTCACATGCTAATGTAAAAAGCTGTTTTTTGATATAAATATGAACTTGATTGAACAAAACATGCATGTATTGTATAACATAATGTCCTAGGTGTGTCATCTGATGAAGATCATCAAAGGTTAGTGCTGCATTTAGCTGTGGTTTGGGTTTATGTGACATTATATGCTAGCTTGAAAAATGGGTGTCTGATTATTTCTGGCTGGGTACTCTGCTGACATAATCTAATGTTTTGCTTTCGTTGTAAAGCCTTTTTGAAATCGGACAGTGTGGTTAGATTAACGAGAGTCTTGTCTTTAAAATGCTGTAAAATAGTCATATGTTTGAGAAATTGAAGTAATAGCATTTCTAAGGTATTTGAATAACGCGCCACAGGATTCCACTGGCTGTTACGTAGGTGGGACGATTTGGTGCCACCTACCCTAGAGAGGTTAACAGGTGTGCCCTCTTAAAAGTTAATTTGTCAAATGTATTTCCTTCTTAATGCGCTTGAGCCAATCAGTTGTGTTGCGACAAGGTAGGGGGGTATACAGAAGATAGCCCTATTTGGTAAAAGACCAAGTCCATATTATGGCAAGAACATCTCAAATAACCAAATATAATTGACAGTCCATTACTTTAAGACATGAAGGTCGGTCAATACGGAATATTTCAATAACTTTGAAAGTTTCTTCAAGTGCAGTCGCAAAAACCGTCAAGCGCTATGATGAAACTGGCTCCCATGAGGACCGACACAGGAATGGAAGACCCAGAGTTACCTGTGCTGGAGAGGATAAGTTACCAGCCTCAGAAATTGCAGCCCAAATAAATGCTTCACAGAGTTGAAGTAACAGACACATCTCAACATCAACTGTACAGAGGAGTGTGTGAATCAGGCCTTCATGGTTGAATTGCTTCAAAGAAACCCCTACTAAAGGACACCAATAAGAATCGAGACTTGCTTGAGCCAAGAAACACGAGCAATGGACATTAGACCGGTGGAAATTTGTCCTTTGGTCTGGAGTCCAAATTGGAGATTTTTGGTTCCAACCGCCGTGTCTTTGTGAGACGCGGAGTAGATAAACAGATGATCTCTGAATGTGTATTTCCCACCGTAAAGCATGGAGGAGGTGTTATGGTGTGGGGGTGCTTTGCTGGCGACACTGTCTATGATTTATTTAGAATTCAAGGCACACTTAACCAGCATGGCTACCACAGCATTCTGCAGTGATACGACATCCCATCTGGTTTGGGCTTAGTGGGACTATGATTTGTCTTTCAACAGGACAATGACGCAACACACCTCCAGGTTGTGTAAGGGTTATTTTACCAAGAAGGAGAGTGATGCATCAGATGACCTGGCCTCCACAATCCCCGACCTCAAGCAAATTGAAATGGTTTGGGATGAGTCAGACCGCAGAGTGAAGGAAAACAGCCAACAAGTGCTCAGCATGGGAACTCTTTCAAGACTGTTGGAAAAGCATTCCAGGTTAATCTGGTTGAGAGAATGCCAAGAGTGTTCAAAGCTGTCGTCAAGGCAGGGGTGGCTACTTTGAAGAATCAAAAATGTAAAATATGTTTTGATTTAACCTCTATGGGCTAGGAGGGACGCTTGCATCCCACCTACTCAACAGCCAGTGTAATCCCGTGGTGCAATATTCAAATACCTCAAAAATGCTAAAACTTCAATTTTTCAAACATATGACTATTTTACACCATTTTAAAGACAAGACTCTCGTTAATCTAACCACACTGTCCGATTTCAAAAAGGCTTTACAACGAAAGCAAAACATTAGATTATGTCAGCAGAGTACCCAGCCAGAAATAATCAGACACCCATTTTTCAAGCTAGCATATAATGTCACATAAACCCAAACCACAGCTAAATGCAGCACTAACCTTTGATGATCTTCATCAGATGACAACCCTAGGACATTATGTTATACAATACATGCATGTTTTGTTCAATCAAGTTCATATTTATATCAAAAACCAGCTTTTTACATTAGCATGTGACTAGCATGTGACTAGCATTCCGACCGAACACTGCCGGTGAATTTACTAAATTACTCACGATAAACGTTCACAAAAAACATAACAATTATTTTAAGAATTATAGATACAGAACTCCTCTATGCACTCGATATGTCCGATTTTAAAATAGCTTTTCGGTGAAAGCACATTTTGCAATATTCTAAGTAGATAGCCTGGCATCACAGGGCTAGCTATTTAGACACCCAGCAAGTTTAGCACTCACCAAAGTCAGATTTACTATAAGAAAAATGTTATTACCTTTGCTGTTCTTCGTCAGAATGCACTCCCAGGACTTCTACTTCAATAACAAATGTTGGTTTGGTCCCAAATAATCCATTATTATATCCAAATAGCGGCGTTTTGTTCGTGCGTTCAAGACACTATCCGAAAGGGTAAATAAGGGTGACGAGCATGGCGCATTTCGTGACAAAAAATGTCTAAATATTACATTACCGTACTTCGAAGCATGTCAACCGCTGTTTAAAATCAATTTTTATGCCATTTTTCTCGTAAAAAAGCGATAATATTCCGACCGGGAAATCGTTTTTTATTACAAAGAGAGTGAAAGTAAAAGCATGCTATCCCCTCATGCACGAGCCTCAGTCTAATGGCCCTCTGATAGAGCACTTGCCAAACGCGCTAATGTGTTTTCAGCCTGGGGATGGAATTACATCGTTCAGCTTTTTCCCGCCTTCTGAGAGCCCATGGGAGCCGTAGGAAGTGTCACGTCATGCCAGAGATCCCCTGTATTTGTTAGAGATGATCAAGGCGGGCAAGAAATGGTCAGACAGGCCACTTCCTGTAAGGAATCTTCTCAGGTTTTGGCCTGCCAAATGAGTTCTGTTATACTCACAGACACCATTCAAACAGTTTTAGAAACTTTAGGGTGTTTTCTATCCAAAGCCAATAATTATATGCATATTCTAGTTACTGGGCAGGAGTAGTAACCAGATTAAATCGGGTACGTTTTTTTATCCGGCCGTGCAAATACTGCCCCCTAGCCCCAACAGGTTAACACTTTATTTGGTTACTACATGATTCCGTATGTGTTATATCATAGTGTTGATGTCTTCACTATTACTCTATAATGTAGAAAATTGTTTAAAAAAAACATGCAATGACTAAGTGTGTCCAAACCTTTGACTGGTAGGTATAAATATTGTTTTTCAGAAGGTACTGCAGCACCCTCAGCACCCCTACTTCCCTCAGCTATGTGCTGTACTGTGGTGCCCTTGATATGATTCCACCATAACTGCAATGGCAAAGATGATGTGAGAAGAAAATACCAGCGCAGTAAAGGCTCTACTGTAAAAAGCATGAGTAACGCACACCCCAAAATGTTGGAGAGGTGCTGACTAACGGAATAGTAACTTGTGTAAAAATATATAAAGAAAGTCGCACACTCTATATACAGTATGATCACAATAATTAAATAGATAAACACGTGAGTAAAGGTTCCACGGTAACATCAATAGAAGAGAGTTCAACGTGATGAGTGATGTGATGAAGGAAGCCATTGCTCATCCTTTGGAAGAAATTAATCAGAGTTGAAATTTTATTTGATCTTTGAGTAATTCAGCTAATTGAGTACTCACTTTTTACTGTATGTACACACTGTATTCTCGACATAACTCATCCATATAACTACTTCTGCATATAGCTTTTTCCTACTTATATATTGGACTCTGACATTGCTTGTTCAGATATTTCTTAATTTCTTGTTTTTTCTTCTGTTTTTTCTTATTATTTGTGTATGAGTATTGTACTGTTAGACATACTGCACTGCTGGAGCTAGAAACACAATTTCGCTGCACCTGCTTTATCATCTGCTAATCTGTGTACATGACAAAAAAAACTTGATTTGATTTTGATTTCAAACACCAGAGATGCTGGTAGCTAGGTATTTACAGAGGGAGGGAACACTCTGTGCCTTCAACCACCACTAATCCTGCTAATCCAATCTGCTTTGGGTTGTGTCAAAAAGGAAAAGATCTAGTAAATGTATATGGTTTGGGGAGAGTAAATAAAAATTCAGTCTGTGGGATACTAAGTGACAATGTGCTGCTGTACTTCCCATGAAATAGTCGGAAAACTATATTTTACAGAATAGTATTGCACAGGGTTATACAAACTCAACTCAATGGTAATACTTTTTATTGCACCGTACACAAACTTTTGATTTGAGCTGAAATTGTAGGCCCACTTATGCAATTTGAATACATAATCTAAATGAAAAGCAGAAAACCTTTTACTGTGCTATTGAAATTCCAAATAACATCCCAGCTAGCATATTTGGTTCCTTGGAAGTTGTTCGAATGTACGTTTTTGGGTTCGCATTGGTTCTGCGAACAAAGTCATACGTTTCCTGACCGGTAAAACGTAACATTTTTTAAACGATCTGAGAACGGACATGAACATTTTGCCTCTTCTGGGAACATCAGTTGAAGTTTTTATACACTTAGGTTGGAGTCATTAAAACTAGTTTTTCAACCACTCCACAAATTTCTTGTTAACAAACTATAGTTTTGGAAAGTTTGTTAGGACATCTACTTTGTGCATGACACAAGTAATTTTTCCAACAATTGTTTACAGACAGATTATTTCACTTATAATTCACTGTATCACAATTCCAGTGGGTCAGAAGTTGACATACACTAAGTTGACTGTGCCTTTAAACAGCTTGGAAAATTCCAGAAAATGATGTCATGGCCTTAGAAGCTTCTTTATTTATTTTACCTTTATTTAACTAGGCAAGTCAGTTAAGAACAAATTCCTATTTTCAATGACGGCCTATGAACAGTGGGTTAACTGCCTTGTTCAGGGGCAGAATGACAGATTTTTACCTTGTCAGCTCAGGGATTCAATTTTGCAACCTTTTGGTTACTAATCCAACTCTCTAACCACGAGGCTAACTGCCTCTACCTGCTGCTTCTGTTAGGCTAATTTACATAATTTGAGTGTACCTGTGGATGTATTTCAAGGCCCATCTTCAAACTCAATGCCTCTTTGCTTGACATCATGGGAAAATCAAAAGAAATCAGCCAAGACCTCAGGAAAAAAATTGTAGAGTTCCACAAGTCTGGTTCATCCTTGGGAGCAATTTCCAAACGCCTGAAGGTACCACGTTCATCTGTACAAACAATAGAAAGTATAAACACCATGGGACCACGCAGCCGTCATACCGCTCAGGAAGGAGACGCGTTCTGTCTCCATTAGGTGAACGTACTTTGGTGTCGTAAAGTGCAAATCAATCGCAGAACAACCGAAAAGGACCTTGTGAAGATGCTGGAGGAAACAGGTACAAAAGTATCTATATCCACAGTAAAACGAGTCCTATATCGACATAACCTGAAAGGCCACTCAGCAAGGAAGAAGCCACTGCTCCAAAATCGCCATAAAAAAGCCAGACTACGGTTTGCAACTGCACATGGAGACAAAGATCGTACTTTTTGGAGAAATATCCTCTGGTCTGGTGAAACAAAAATAGAACTGTTTGGCCATAATTACCATTGTTATGTTTGGAGGAAAAAGGGTGAGGCTTGCAAGACGAAGAACACCATCCCAACCGTGAAGCACGGGGGTGGCAGCATCATGTTGTGGGGGTGTTTTGCTGCAGAAGGGACTTGTGCACTTCACAAAATAGATGGGATCATGACGAACGAAAATGATGTGGATATATTGAAGCAACATCTCAAGACATCAGTCAGGAAGTTCAAGCTTGGTCGCAAATAGGTCTTCCAAATGGACAATGACCCCAAGCATACTTCCAAAGTTGTGGCAAAATGGCTTAAGGACAACAAAGTCAAAGTATTGGAGTGGCCATCACAAAGCCCGACCTCAATCCTATAGAAAATTTGTGGGCAGAACTGAAAAAGTGTGTGCGAGCAAGGAGGCCTACAAACCTGACTCGGTTAGACCAGCTCTGTCAAGGGGAATGGGTCAAAATTCACCCAACTTATTGTGGGAAGCTTGTGGAGGGCTACCCGAAACGTTTGACCTAAGTTAAACAATTTAAAGGCAATGCTACTAAGTACTATTTGAGTGTATGTAAACTTCTAACCCACTGGGAATGTGATGAAAGAAATAAAAGCTGAAATAAATCATTCACTCTACTATTATTCTGACATTTCACATCTGACATTTCCTAACTGACCTAAGACAGGGAATTTTTACTAGGATTAAATGTCAGGAATTGTGAAAAACTGAGTTTAAATGTATTTGGCTAAGGTTTAAATTTTTAGATTGCAGGCAGGCTCTGAGAACATTTTACTATGGTACCCTAAAAGTTTTTGTGGAAGGTTTTATTAATGTTCTGAGAATCAAAATGATAGGTTTGCCTCCCGAGTGGTGCAGCGGTCTAAGGCAATGCATCGCAGTGCTGGAGGCGGTATGGGAGGGACAGGTCTGCTGCCGCAGGAGGACACCAGGCTCCGTCATCGTGAGCATAACGGACCATGTATTACTTAGTTCCATTTTGTCTTCTATATGCATACGCGGACTATGTTATATCGTTTTATAGATACACCTCTCCTGAATCGAACCACGTTGTCCGATTTCAAAAAGGCTTTACAGCAAAAGCAAAACATTAGATTATGTTAGAGGAGTATATCGTAAAAGTAGCCACATAGCCATTTTCCGACCAACCACATGCATCACAAATAACCAAAAAACAGCTAAATGCAGCACTAACCTTTGACAATCTTCATCAGATGACACCCCTAGGACATCATGTTACACAATACATGCATTCATTTGTTCAATAAAGTTCATATTTATATATAAAAACAGCATTTTACATCGGCGCGTAACGTTGACTAACTATTTTCCCTCAAATGCATCCGGTGAAACAGCGCTACAATTTACTAAATTACTATTCGAAAACATTTTTAAAATGTAATATTGTCATTCTAAGATTTATAGATGAATATCTCTTGAAAGCACCTGTAATGCCAGATTTAAAAATAACTTTACTGGGTAATCACACTTTGCGATAAAAGGGGATGCGATACTCAGAACAATAGGCTAGCAATACAGGTCAGCGCCATCTTGGAACAATCGCATATCAAATCTAGTCTTGTATACTATTGTCAATAATCCCTTACCTTTGGTTGTCTTCATCAGAAAGCACTTCCAGGGATCCCAGGTCCACAACAAATGTATTTTCGTTCGAAAAAATGTATCCTTTATGTCTTCTTGTTAGCGCGTTCTGAAGGCTGCTCCAAAACTTCCGTCGTGCGCGGGACACCTCTTTCGAAAAAAATGCATATTTTTTTATTTAGGTTCGTTCAAACATGTCAAACGTTGTATAACATAAATCTTTAGGGCCTTTTTCAACCAGAGCTCCAATAAGATTCAAGGGAGATGATTGCATTGTCTTTCAAAACGTTTCGAAAGGGGAGGGTAGCCAGGGGCGCCGGCGTCATAATGGTGATGGCCCTCCTCATGTGACCAATTTCCACAGCGTCTCATTCATTCAGTTTTCACAGTAGAAGGCTCAAATCACTTTGTAAAGACTGGGGACATCTAGTGGAAGCAATAGGAAGTGCTCAATGAACCATTGCTCACTGTGTGAATTACAGGCAACGTGGTGAAGTTGAGTCCGCAATTCAGAATTCCACATCCTGTTACGATCGGTCTCGGGGTTTTGACTGCCATATGAGTTCTGTTATACTCACAGACACCATTCAAACAGTTTTAGAAACTTCAGAGTGTTTTCTATCCAGATCTACTAATAATATGCATATTCTAGTAACCTGTTTAAATTGGGTACGTTTTTCATCCGGCCGTGAAAATACTGCCCCCTAGCCCAGACAGGTTAATCAAACTGATTTCAGGAGAGTAATGGTCCTCTAACCCCAAACAATAGGGGTAGACCCGTATTCACATTCAATCGTAACTTCTATCACTAAAAGTTAGACTAATGTTGTTGGAGTTTTATGGCTTCATATATTAGTAATACCCATCTGTACCGTAATATATCAAAGTCATGTTCAGTACATGCCACCCATCACCAGAGTTAGAAACACTGCTTTGGGAGAAGTGTGAATAAATTATGTATATAGTCATTTATATGCCATGCACCATTCTGCCATGGGCACTGACTACCTCGTCTACTCTCCTCTCAAAGTCCAACTCAGGTCAGTGTTTTTCACTCCTGGTCTTGGACAGCTTGTGTGTACGTGCACGCTTTTCTTCCAGCCCACCACTAACACACCTGATTAATTGAATTGAGGTCTTTATTAGAGTAATTGATTCTATTGATTAGAGTAATAAAATCCAATATACAGTGCTAGGTTGTGCAGGCTTTTGTCCCAGCCAAAAGACAAAAAGAGGGCATCATGTCAAGTAAATGAAATGCAAACAACAATTATATTTCTACAGGGTCTGTTACAAGTTAAAATAAATGTATGGGTTCATGCTCTATAATGGTAACATAAACACTTTTAGGGGGTTGATAAACACAGCGTTCCTTTTGATATCATCTTCTCTTGCCGGCAGTACCACCAGTCTGAAAACAAGTTTAGAAGTTATTCTCTCAGGTCTCAGGTCAATCACAGTGTTTGAGCTGGGTGTTTGTCAGTGTGGGTGTTTTCTTGTAGCTTTACTTAGCATCAAAAGTCCCCTTCCATCTGTCCAAGTTGAGGTTCTAGCAGAATGGAACATGTTTACCTGCTTCCCCCTTGCCACCTAGGTTAGAGACTTCAAAGCAGGTTATTTGGAGCTTGGTTGCAGGGTTATCCTCTTTTCATTTTGGCCAAAGACCTTTGAAGACTTCTGCAAAACATGGTGCCGTGTTCTAAACGTTTTATACTATTTTTACTCAATAATAAAGCATAGCAACAGTGCAGATAGGAACATATCTGAAAGTGAATAGCGCTTCCGTTTTTAGCCCCGTACTTCGTGGCTAAACTCAGTTCTTTGTTTGGTCGCTTATATCTCCATGTTTTAGAGGAGTGAGGGGAGAGGTCTGAGTGGGTCTGCCATGACAGTTTTGGTGACAGTTTATGGTCCTGTGTGGACATGGTCCATCCTTGGTTATTTCCGCTGGCTGTAGCTTTAGCCGCAGGCAACTCCGTGGAGATTGGAGATTCAGTGTGTGTGTGCATCCATTGAAGTCTCTCACAAAGGAAACATGTTTTATTCCCTATTATGTGAATTAGCAGGCAGAGGAGAAACTATTCAGATTGGAAAACTTTGTCCGTTGTATCCCATTTTCAACTATGAAGAAGCCCTTGTGTCCTTGACATTTAGAACACACCGACAGCTAACCGTTTGGACCAAATCCACTCTACAAATGTTCTTCAGTCTCATCTAATCTGCATGAACCTAGCCTGATTGGACAGTCCAATAAAACAATGTATACAACCAATTAAGCATAAGACACTGAGGTATATCACGTTTATCCTATCATCATATTTCTATCTATTCAACATGTTAATTCCAGCGAAACATTGAAAACAGGGGTCCTATTCATTGGTGCAAAACGTAGCGAAATGTTTTTCAACAAAAACAAAAGTTTGTTATTGGGCAAGTTCAGGTAGTCCCTCGCCATTTTGGTGTGCTTGCCTCTGTTTGGTTCCTTGTGAATACAACCCAGCTATGGCAATATGGAATTGGTAACAGACTTCAATTTCTGCTGGTAATAAAAGTTACCCAGTGACTTTCAACCTGCGTTCCATGTTTTGGAGGTTACATTGACAATTTCTTCACCTGATGCCCTTGGAGCCATCAAACGTTGATCTGTTATGGAGAAAAACAAAGAGTTTGTCACGGTGTGAGGGGCCACCTTTCTGCCAGCCTGAAGTGTACAGATGTAGGATCTTAATTTGACCTGTATTGTCGCAGACAAATTATCCTGCAGCAACAGGATTTGAACATTTAGTCCATAACATTGCTTGATCAGTGGTTAGGCTATTAGCTGGTCGAAATGAGGCTACATGAAAAGTGGAATACTGTTAATATAACTGTTAGTGAGGGTTTTCAGTGAATGTATGTAAATCACGAAGCTCATCTGCATTTCCTGCGGCACAGTAAAATTCTCAGCAACAAAAGAGTGATCAAATAAAGATCCTATCTGTAGTAGTCTTTTTATCTTTATATTTATGAGTCATGACAGGAGAAGATGCATCTCACTCCTTTCATCAGTAGCTTTCAAATCCCTGCACTCTATACTTCATGGGGGAAAAGGCAGGGGAGGGGGTAGAGAGAGAGCCAGAGGGAAAGACACGAGAGGGGGAGAGTGAGTGTCTGTAGTTTCTAGAGAGAGAGAGAGAGAGAGAGAGAGAGAGAGAGAAAGGAGCAGAGAGAGCAAAGGGAGGACTGGAGAAGGGAGAGGGTGAGTGTCTGTAGTTTATGGACAAAGAGAGAGAGAGATGGAGAGGGAAAGAAAGTCTGTGTGAAAGAGAGAGTGAGTTTTATTGGTGCCACAATGTGTCGGCTTCCTCACTTTCTCGACCCTCCTAAATCAAAGAAGCATGTTGGAGAAAACACAAAGGGAGGCAGGGTTTAGCACCTGATTGCTTTTCCCTCCCACGCAGGGGCGAAAATCTGATATCAACTTTGGAGGGGACAATTACATGACATTTTCTCAAGAGCAATTCCTGAGGGGGGCACCAAAAGTAATGCTGTAAGACAGACTACATTGTAATATGTTAAATGTATATTGAGGAAACAATCACTACTACTGGATAATTGATAGGTACAGTAGTTAACTGAAGGGTTGTCCCAACTTGTTCAAATGTTTAAATCATTATAATAATACTACTAATAATAGTTATAGCAGTGTTCCTTATCAGTCCAGTATGTATGCAGGTATTTGTACTTACAACCAGCAATACCAAGAATGGTACTGTACACTGTATGGGTGCAGTTTTCGTAAATACAATGAACATGGTGTGATCTCGTCTAAAATAATCTTCATTGAGAAACATCACAAAGTTGGTCTCCGTATTGAATTGACCTTTTAATTGTACTTTTTCTGATACATTTATATAGTCATTAAATATGTGCCACTGGCCTGAGTCTACTACAATAGCTTTACAAGAACAAAAAGCTAAAAATAAGTACAGTTCTAAAAGCAAAATAACTACTTCAATGAATAACCCAAATAAATCAACCAAAATATCCTTCCGTCAGTGTCTCAACTCTTCAAACAGCAGCTATGGACAAGTATGTCACACAAAGTATGCAATTTTAAATAAAATAACATGAAATAAATAATTAGTAAGTGTACTGTCATGTACTAAAAACTGAAAACTACTAAACAAAATAACAAATATACTATACACCAGGGGTTCTCAAACAGGGGTCCATGGACCCCTAGGGGTCCCTGGTGTAATTGCAAGGGGTCCGTGAAATAAAACAAGTGTAATGAACGTATTCAGTACCACAAGGTTTCCAGTAACTGTACATATAATGTAGAAGGGGTGGAGGTCCCTGAGGACCGCTCAAAACCTTGCCTGCCTTGCCTCAAAATATGCAGTGGTTCCAGTACCCCAAAAAAGGTTGAGAACCACTGCCATACACACTACTGAACAAAAGAACCGAACATATGTTTGCGTGTTTCAATGGATCCAACAAATTGCTGGCAGATATTTTCCCTCTTGCAACTGTCCAGCCTGTCTTTATGTACGTTACAGACAACTACGCCGTTCAGTCTCTCTTGGCCCATGCTAGCCCGTAGCCAAGTCTTTAACCTGCGGAGTGCACTGAAACTCCTCTCAGCCTCACATGAAGACACTGGCACCACAAACAAAATTCTGATCAGCACCTCAACTTGGTCAAACAACCCCCGCACCGCCACTGGAAGCCTCCTGAGAACCTCTGCTGCCTCTCTACTGCTGCTACAGGGCTATTTGTTGTGAAAGAGAGGGATCTGCACTGAAAAGAGAATCTATGTTCTGCTCTGGGTACTGATCTAGAGATTCACCCAACTCCCCCGTGAGAAGCGTTCTTTCCAACTTTTGCAGGACGTTTAGACTGAATTAATTCCGTTTCTATAATCTTTGCTACTTGGATAAATAAATGTGAAATAAAAAATAAAATAAAAAGTTCCCTAGCGACAATTTAGCTTTTGCAATGAGACCATTAAATATATTTAAGACAATGGTAGAAGAGAGTGTAGTTCTGTTCAGTTTGGAGTTCAGTTTATCGCTAACCTTATCACAGGGACTTTGAAGCACTACAGCTGCATGCTGATCTTGGAATAAACTGACGATAGCAAAGATTCCATCTTTGACAACGCCACATAAATGGAATAGGTACTAGCTAGCTTGATAATTCATGTTTGTTTTAGTTTGCGCGCTAGCTCTGCAAATTCAGCTAGTGTGTGTGTGAACCCTGCCAACATAAAAAAAAAACATTGCTATGGTGCGATTGACTGGATTAACCTCACGTCAGTTACGTGCATTGAGTGCCTTTCAGACAGTAGATAGGAACCCTCTGTTACCTTGCCAACTAAGGAACTGGCAGTGGATCAAACCATTGTGAGGCAAAGGGCGGGGGGGTTGCACTCTTTTGAAACGTAAAAACACGCTATTAAGTGTCTATAATCAGCACAAGTGCATTCATTGCGTATTATTAATATTATTGAAATTACATAGTTATGCTTACAGTGATACATTGGGGGGGACAAATCATATTTTTCCCAAGATGGGGGGGTCGTGTGTCCCCCGTCCCCCCTGAGATTTCCGCCTATGCTCCCACGGACAGACTTGCCCATATATCCCTACTTATTCGGTGCATTTATATAATAATGTCTCGAGTGCCCTGAAGAAGATCAAAAATAGTACTCTTTTTCTAAACCCTTCTGGTAAGAACCCTTCACCAGCAATATGTCCAGACTGCAGCGGATCTAAAAATATATCTGTAGATTAGAACAACAAGACTTTTCAAATGCCATTCCTCTAAGGAATAAGCTTGGTCAGTCTGGACTTGAGTTCTGTTATAATTGATTTGCTTAGCTGATAGCCTTATCCGGCGTAACTTACACTCAACGTGTTTCCCTTCTCCACTGATGAATGCTCATTGAGTGTGCAGGTTAACCTGTTAGGGCTAGGGGGCAGCATTGACACGGCTGGATAAAAAACATACCCGATTTAATCTGGTTACCACTCCTACCCAGTAACTAGAATATGCATATACTTATTACATATGGATAGAAAACACCCTAAATTTTCTAAAACTGTTTGAATGGTGTCTGTGAGTATAACAGAACTCAAATGGCAGGTCAAAACCTGAGAGATACCTTTACAGGAAGTGGCCTGTCTGACCATTTGTTGAACTTCTTTTCCATCTCAATCATTTACTAAGGACCTCTGCTCTAACGTGACACTTCCCACGTCGTCCATAGGCGCTCAGAGCCCGGGAAAAAACAGAATGTCGTCATTCCAGCCCCAGGCTGAAACACATTATCGCCTTTCTCAAGTGGCCGATCAAGAGACACTGGCTTATGCGCGTGACCCCGACCGCCCCCGCCTTTGGGATTTTTTCCTCTGTTTGCCGAAAAGGAGATTCCCTGTCGGAATATTATCGCTTTTCTACGAGAAAAATGTCGTAAAAATGGATTTTAAACAGCGGTTGACATGCTTCGAAGTACGGTAATGGAATACTTAGAATTTTATTGTCACGAATTGCGCCATGCGCGTGACACTTCTTTACTACTTCGGATAGTGTCTGGAACGCACGAACAAAACGCCGCTATTCGGATATAACGATGGATTATTTTGGACCAAACCAACATTTGTTATTGAAGTAGCAGTCCTGGATGTGTATTCTGACGAAGACAACAAAAGGTAATGAAACTTTTATAGTAGTAAATATGATTATGGTGAGTGCTAAACTTGCCGGGTGTCTAAATAGCGAGCCCGTGATGCCTGGGCTATGTACTTAGAATATTGCAAAATGTGCTTTCACCAAAAAGCTATTTTAAAATCGGACATATCGAGTGCATAGAGGAGGTCTGTATCTATAATTCTTAAAATAATTGTTATGCTTTTTGTGAACGTTTATCGTGAGTAATTTAGTAAAATGTTAGCGAATTCCCCGGAAGTTTGCGGGGGTATGCTAGTTCTGAACGTCACATGCTAATGTAAAAAGCTGGTTTTTGATATAAATATGAACTTGATTGAACAAAACATGCATGTATTGTATAACATAGTGTCCTAGGGTTGTCATCTGATGAAGATCATCAAAGGTGAGTGCTGCATTTAGCTGTCTTCTGGGTTTTGGTGACATTATATGCTGGCTTGAAAAATGGGTGTCTGATTATTTCTGGCTTGGTACTCTGCTGACATAATCTAATGTTTTGCTTTCGTTGTAAAGCCTTTTTGAAATCGGACAGTGTGGTTAGATTAACGAGAGTCTTGTCTTTAAATGGCTGTAAAATAGTCATATGTTTGAGAAATTGAAGTAATAGGATTTTTAAGGTTTTGAAAATCGCGCCACAGGATAGCAGTGGCTGTTACGTAGGTGGGACGAATTCGTCCCGCCTAGCCTAGAGAGGTTAACCTGTTGGGGATTGGGGGCAGTATTTACACGGCCGGATAAAAAACGTACCTGATTTAATCTGGTTACTACTCCTGCCCAGTAACTAGAATATGCATATAATCATTGGCTTTGGATAGAAAACACCCTAAAGTTTCTAAAACTGTTTGAATGGTGTCTGTGAGTATAACAGAACTCATATGGCAGGCAAAAACCTGAGAAGATTCTGAACAGGAAGTGGCCTGTCTGACAAGTTCTTGTTCATCTTGGCTCTTTTTATTGAAGACTGAGGATCTTTGCTGTAACGTGACACTTCCTACGGCTCCCATAGGCTCTCAGAACCCGGGAAAAAGCTGAATGATATCGAGGCAGCCCCAGGCTGAAACACATTATCGCCTTTGGTAAGTGGCCGATCAGAGGACAATGGGCTTAGGCGTGTGCACGAGTCGACCCCGTGCTTTATTTTCTTTCGTCTTTTTACCTAAACGCAGATTCCCGGTCGGAATATTATCGCTTTTTTACGAGAAAAATGGCATAAAAATGGATTTTAAACAGCGGTTGACATGCTTCGAAGTACGATAATGGAATATTTAGAATTTTTTTGTCACGAAATGTGTCGTGCTCGTAACCCTTCTTTACCATTCGGATAGTGTCTTGAACGCACGAACAAAACGCCGCTATTTGGATATAACTATGGATTATTTGGGACCAAACCAACATTTGTTATTGAAGTAGAAGTCCTGGGAGTGCATTCTGACGAAGAACAGCAAAGGTAATAACATTTTTCTTATAGTAAATCTGACTTTGGTGAGTGCTAAACTTGCTGGGTGTCTAAATAGCTAGCCCTGTGATGCCGGGCTATCTACTGAGAATATTGCAAAATGTGCTTTCACCGAAAAGCTATTTTAAAATCGGACATATCGAGCCAAGATGAACAAGAACTTGTCAGACAGGTCACTTCCTGTGTGGAATCTTCTCAGGTTTTTGCCTGCCATATGAGTTCTGTTATACTCACAGACACCATTCAAACAGTTTTAGAAACTCTAGGGTGTTTTCTATCCAAAGCCAATAATTATATGCATATTCTAGTTACTGGGCAGGAGTAGTAACCAGATTAAATCGGGTACGTTTTTTATCCGGCCGTGTAAATACTGCCCCCTATCCCCAACAGGTTAAGCACTGGGTTTAAAGTGTTATTAAAGCGTAACAGTCAGTGTCCCTTTTGGTATTTTAACCTGGGACCTTTTGTTATGCCACAGCCCACTACCCTGTGCACTGCTTTGTTGCCAAAAACAGAGCCCTCTTGTAAATACAAGGATTTATGGGAGCACAATGTTACGTCCAAGCTGCAGGTTCATTGGACCACAACTCATCTCAGGATCTGTCCGAACCAATCAAGACACTTCTTTCGACTAGTTGGAAGTAATGGACCTGACCCTGGGTTTCATGCTCTCAATGGTCATCACCCAGATTCTCCCTGTGTAGGCACAGTAAACGATGTGATCCTTTAAATACCTGGTATTGTAAGGGGTGCGTACTGGTGGTAGAGAAGTCAGGCGCAGGAGAGCAAAACTGATTTACAACGGCGCAGTTTAATAATAAAAACCACCGTTAAAACCTCTTGAGGATACCGTAGGATAGGGGGCGCCACAGCGCATTTTGAAAAAAAATCGTTCCCATTTTCAACGGCCTACTAATCAAACTCAGAAGATAGGGCATGCATATACTTATTATATATGGATAGAAAACACTCTAAAGTTTCTAAAACTGTTTGAATGGTGTCTGTGAGTATAACAGAACTCAAATTGCAGTCAAAACCCCGAGACCGATTGAAACAGGAAGTGGAATTCTGAATTGTGGACTCGACTTCTCATCTTTCCTTATTAATCACACCGTTAACCATGGTTCAGTGAGCACTTCCTATTGCTTCCACTAGATGTCGCCAGTCCTTTCACAGTGGTTTGAGCCTTATAGAGTCAAAACTCAGTGAATGACACGAGTTTGAAATTGGTCACAGGGGATGGGCCATCACCATTATGACGCCGGCGGCCATGTCTGCCCCCACCTTTGGATACGGTTTTAAAGGCCATGACATCATCCCCCTCGAATCTTATTGGCTCTCTTGGTGTTAGAGGCCCTGAAGATTTATTTTATACAACGTTTGACATGTTTGAACGAACCTACATGCGGGAGCATTGCATTTTATTCTGAACTTCAGCCCTGCGCTTGGAGAGAGCCATAGGACGCGCTACCAACATCAGGCTAATGGAACGTGAAGTATGGACTTTTTGACCGAAAATACATCTGTTGTGGACCTGGGATGCTTTCTGATGAAGACAACTAAAGGTAGGCGATTATTGACAATATTATACAAGATAAGATGTGACATGCGATTCTTTCCAAGATGGCGCCGAGCTCTGTATATTAGCTAATTTTCTGAGTATCGCATCTCCTTTTATCGCAAAGTGTGATTACCCAGTAAAGTTAATTTAAAATCTGGTATGACGGGTGTTCTCAAGAGATATTCATCTATAAATGTTAGATTGACAATATACATTTAAAAAATCGTTATAGGATAGTAATTTAGGGAAATGTAGCATTGTTTACCGGGACGCTTTTGAGGGGAAATTATGTAGTCAACCTCAGACAGAGATGTAAAATGCTGTTTTTATATATAAATATGACCTTTATTGAACAAAAGAATGCATGCATTGTATAACATGATGTCCTAGGGGTGCCATCTGATGAAGTTTGTAAAAGGTTAGTGCTGCATTTAGCTGTTTTTTGATTATATGTGATGCAAGTGGTTGGTCGGAAAATGGCTATGAAGCTGCTTTTTACGATGGACTCATCTAATATAATCTAATGATTTGCTTTTCCTGTAAAACCTTTTTGAAATCGGACGACGTGGGTCGATTCAGGAGAGGTGTATCTATAAAAAAAAAATATATATATATATTTTTTTTTAATGCTAATTGGCGATATGATTTTTCGCTGGATTTTGATCCCGGTGACGGGATGAGACGCTATCAAATGGGTACAAAACCCGTCACACACCAGCAAAACGTGCACAAGCACTTACAACAAACAATTCCGGACAAGGACATGGGGGAACAGAGGGTTAAATACACAATATGGAACGATGGAATTGAAACCAGGTGTGTGGGAAAACAAGACAAAACAAATGGAAAATCAAAGGTGGATCGGTGATGGCTAGAAGACTGGTGACGTCGACCGCCGAACATCGCCCGAACAAGGAGAGGGACCGACTTCGGAGGAAGTCGTGACAGGTATAACGTCCCTAGTTAACTCTGGCATAGATGTAACCCCTCAAGCCATAGAATTCCAACAAATATATTTGCAATATTTCATCGATACATTCCAAATAAGCATTCCTTGTCTAAGGGCCTCATTTGGATGCATCCAAAATAATACGCCCGCTTGGCTAAAGCCCTGTTTGGTTTCATTTGGATCACTTCTTCTGTCTTCATATGCATGACTGAATTATGACAGGGGTAACAGAAAGTCTGGACGTTGTTCTGAGTCTGTCTGTCTGTCTGTCTTCACCTCTCTACAAGGCCAAGGTACTTTAATGTTCTCCATTCCCTCTGCCTCTCAGACAAACAGACACAAATGCAGACCATGCAAACGAGTTTCAAATAGTATTTGTTTTCTTTCAAATTCTTCCGCTGCGTTTGATTGAGTTTCTTTGGTGCAATGAATCCAATGGAATGGCCCCATAAGTGCAAATCCCACTCATCTGGTACTCCGGGCATGCTCAATCAAATGGATAAAATAATTAGAAAGATAAACAAACACTTGTTGAACCCAGGTTTGCTGCTGTAATGTCCATTCCCTCAGTCCCTCAGTCTCTGTTTTTCAGTCTCTCGGACAGACAGAAAGATACCAGCACAGACAGTGCAGTCTCGACATTTCAGTCAGAGAGATCAACATGTCGCTCACATCTCTCTCACACCCTTGGGAGCCAAGAGTTTAAAGGCTCTTTCAGCAGCTCTCATTTAGAGCCCATTCATCTGGATAAAGTTGTCGGAGCTTGGCTCGTCCACCCACGGTCCAGAGTAGACTAGAGATGGAGATGATAAAGACACTCACACACACTAAAGAAACACTCTTAGACTCGTATTCCTGCATTCCCGGCTTAAACCTTCCCAGAAATTGCAACATGGCTATGTATTCAATTTGGAGAACCTGCACTGCTGATGACAGTTGCTTCTTTTGTGAGAGAGCTAAGAAACTATTGTATTTTGTAATCTCAACCAAAACGTTTCTAGATCTGTAATTTCACTTAACACTAGAACTGCTAAAGCAGTCATTTTGACTCCTCATTATTTTTTTTTCTTCCACTCTGCCATTTTTTAAGTCATGCCCCCCTCCGTTCGTGACTTTCTTAAATACGTCTATATAACACACTGTCTGTGTTAGGATCTTAATATCACAAACAGAAGATGAGTTATAACCCGTTTTAGAAGGGCATAGCACCTGTTTGTTGTTCTAATTTTCCATTTTGTTTTTCAAACTAAAAGCATTGTATTGGGACCTAAGTAGGTCTGATGTGTTACCTAAATTCCAAATATAACATTCAGAAGTACTATAAGCTTCAAAATATTAACTGTTCTAGTCAGCAATAAAAACATATATTTGTTAGCAGCTAAAGAGAATTTCAGCCAAAATAGTCCCTTTTGGTTGTAAAATTGCACATAATCAAATAATGCAGAAGGACAGTCAAGAAACAATCAAGGAAAATCTGTGAATATCTGTCAGCTTTACTGAATAAAAACCTCTGGACAGCCCACACAGAAGCCCACACAGAAGCCTAAAACAAGGTGACAACTTCCATGACAGGAGCATTGGGACACTATCCTACTGAGGAGGAGGAGGAGGAGACTCCCAAAAAGGGTCAGGGACACCCACATCCCCCCTCACCTCCCACCACACTCCCTCCCTCAGCTGTGGGAAAATCCGGGAAATTTCAGAGGAGCACAACCTCTCTTCGTCCCAGGACGGACAGTATCATCCAAGACAATAAACAACCCCAGAGTTTGGGGCTTTACCTCGGAACGTCAGGTTAAGAATGGAGTCTTAGCCTCCAAATTAAAGGGAAAACAACTGGGAGGCTGGAGAGTCCAAGGGTGAATCTCAGTAGTCTTTGCATGATTCCTCTTATGTCATTGCCTCCTTCACAAAACCCATTGGAGGAGAAGGTCAGATGGGAGGGACCTTGGAGCTTCACCTCCAATAGGGTGTGAGGATGCAAGGAGTGAGAATACGAGGAATAGAGGTAATACTTTTCAAATTCACCCCAGTGTGCCTGCAGTCTCTATCCTATCAGTACAGAGGAGTTGTCGATGTATGACATGCAGAAGGAAAGAGAAACTGACCCACTTTGTGAGAAGTGCAATTTATTAACAATGTCCAGACTGGTGGCATCAAATAATTAAAAAAAAAACATTTTGTACATTTTGTCCATTAATCTTACTGCTGTTACATCTTGTTGCCGGTGAAAGTCAGGGTAACTTGTTTTCCAACTCCCTTTTTGTTACCTTATTTATGTTCCAAATCCTGTTTAAATAAACCATCTGGTAGTTTACAGGACTTTTTGGGCCAAGTCAAACATATACACTGCTCAAAAAAATAAAGGGAACACTTAAACAACACATCCTAGATCTGAATGAAAGAAATAATCTTATTAAATACTTTTTTCTTTACATAGTTGAATGTGCTGACAACAAAATCACACAAAAATAATCAATGGAAATCCAATTTATCAACCCATGGAGGTCTGGATTTGGAGGCACACTCAAAATTAAAGTGGAAAACCACACTACAGGCTGATCCAACTTTGATGTAATGTCCTTAAAACAAGTCAAAATGAGGCTCAGTAGTGTGTGTGGCCTCCACGTGCCTGTATGACCTCCCTACAATACCTGGGCATGCTCCTGATGAGGTGGCGGATGGTCTCCTGAGGGATCTCCTCCCAGACCTGGACTAAAGCATCCGCCAACTCCTGGACAGTCTGTGGTGCAACGTGGCGTTGGTGGATGGAGCGAGACATGATGACCCAGATGTGTTCAATTGGATTCAGGTCTGGGGAACGGGCGGGCCAGTCCATAGCATCAATGCCTTCCTCTTGCAGGAACTGCTGACACACTCCAGCCACATGAGGTCTAGCATTGTCTTGCATTAGGAGGAACCCAGGGCCAACCGCACCAGCATATGGTCTCACAAGGGGTCTGAGGATCTCCTCTCGGTACCTAATGGCAGTCAGGCTACCTGTGGCGAGCACATGGAGGGCTGTGCGGCCCCCCAAAGAAATGCCACCCTACACCATGACTGACCCACCGCCAAACCGGTCATGCTGGAGGATGTTGCAGGCAGCAGAACGTTCTCCACGGCGTCTCCAGACTGTCACGTCTGTCAAATGTGCTCAGTGTGAACCTGCTTTCATCTGTGAAGAGCACAGGGCGCCAGTGGCGAATTTGCCAATCTTGGTGTTCTCTGGCAAATGCCAAACGTCCTGCACGGTGTTGGGCTGTAAGCACAACCCCCACCTGTGGACGTCGGGCCCTCATACCACCCTCATGGAGTCTGTTTCTGACCGTTTGAGCAGACACATGCACATTTGTGGCCTGCTGGAGGTCATTTTGCAGGGCTCTGGTAGTGCTCCTCCTGCTCCTCCTTGCACAAAGGCGGAGGTAGCGGTCCTGCTACTGGGTTGTTGCCCTCCTACGGCCTCCTCCACGTCTCCTGATGTACTGGCCTGTCTCCTGGTAGCGCCTCCATGCTCTGGACACTACGCTGACAGACACAGCAAACCTTCTTGCCACAGCTCGCATTGATGTGCCATCCTGGATGAGCTGCACTACCTGAGCCACTTGTGTGGGTTGTAGACTCCGTCTCATGCTACCACTAGAGTGAAAGCACCGCCAGCATTCAAAAGTGACCAAAACATCAGCCAGGAAGCATAGGAACTGAGAAATGGTCTGTGGTTACTACCTGCAGAACCACTCCTTTATTTGGGGTGTCTTGCTTGTTGCCTATAATTTCCACCTGTCTATTCCATTTGCACAACAGCATGTGAAATTTATTGTCAATCAGTGTTGCTTCCTAAGTGGACAGTTTGATTTCACAGAAGTGTGATTGACTTGGAGTTACATTGTGTTGTTTAAGTGTTCCCTTTATTTTTTGAGCAGTATATATATATATATATATATATATATATATATATATATATATATGCATTTTTTTCTCAGATAGACAATATTAAAGGGGAAGTTCACTTCCATTGATTTTTAAGCAGGGTGTGGCTAAAGTTGGCGGAGGTTTGTAGGGGCTGTTTAAAGAAATTTGAATATAACTTAGATTATTGCTAGGATCCTACAAAACCTTGACACTGATATCCACACTTATTATTAAAATCCACATTTATTTATTTTTTGGTATCAAGTTTAAGTATCCATCCCCACCCATTTCTTGCGGGCGGCTGGCTAACCACCGTGTCAGCAAGATTGAAATTGAATTCCTTTGGAAGGTTGGTGCTTAGATAAGACTAGAAATGAGTTTCATTAGGAAGAGATGAGAGAGAAAGAATAGAGGAGAGAGTGAAAATAGAAGAAGTGAAACAAAGGGCATGAGATACAGGCCGGCTTCATCAGGGTTTGGAGTAGTTAGAAGAACGAGACCTGGGTTCAAATAGTGTTTTTCTTTCAAATACTTCAGCTGCTCTTGATTAAGCTTGTCTGGCGCAATGGAACCAATGGAGTAGTCCCGAAAGTGTAAACCCTGCCCATCTGGCATTCCAGGTCAGGCTCAATCAATATGCTCAAGATATTATTTAACTATTTGAACCCAGGTCTGGTTAGAACCAACTCCTTCTCTGGTCTGACTCCCAAGCTGAAGGGATGAGAGGAGATAAGAGGAGAAAATAGAAGATAATCTAGTAGTAGGGTCCTTATTAATCACCCTGGCATATTTGATTTAATTTAATTTCAAAAATAGTTTGGCAGTGGTTCTCTCTCTTTTGCTGTAGAACAGAAGCTATATTTTTGAATTCCTTTTCCTTTTCTCAAGTCTTTCAGCAGGTTAATTAAGTCCTGCAGCTCTCTCAGGAGAAATGTCTAGCCTTCACAAACTTACTAGCCACCACAGTTGAGTAAGTTTTTTTCTTTTTTTTCTTGCAAAGTCACCACATTTAGCCGACTTGTAACTTCTTCTGCATAGGTTACATAAACCATGGCTTGTGGTATTGGACTATAAGGGTATTATGAATGGACACGAGTTGTGGCTGTGGGAAAGAGGAACACTTGGTTAGGTTTTGATGGGTTTTTACACGGCGGCACCATCTTTCATCCATGACAAATTAAGCGCTGCAATCGAGAATCCTACGCACTCGCATGTCTTAGCCCCGCCTCCGTCCCGCTCCTGCCCATTACTATGGTTACGGGGTGTCATTGTTGACTCAACTCCTAGGAGCTCGTCAGTCCAGTGGAGCACTCGATAGCCTGAACAGAAGTCTCTTAAACCTTGACAGACCTCAGTATCTTACATAGGGTAACGATTAGCCCATGGTTTTCTTTAGAGCACAACGGGGCCAGGTAAGCTACTTCTATTGTGGTGCATCTGTCATGAATTGAGCCAAAAGGTTTGGAGGAGACTCCAAACGCCATAATGTGAGTCTATACCATCTGTCAGTTTGACTTGTAACTCTCTACAAGATCTTGTTTTTTTATCAATGTTTCCAGCTATGCCGCACTTCACCATGTCCATCCAAAATCTGTAAAATACATTTTATGTAATAAAATATTAGCACATTTTATGTCCATTAAAATAACATCAAATTGATCAGAAATACAGTATAGACATTGTTAATGTAGTAAATGACTATTGTAGTTGGAAACGGCAGATTTTTTGTGGAATACCTACATAGGCGTACAGAGGCCCATTATCAGCAACCATCACTCTTATGTTCCAATGGCACGTTGTGTTAGCTAATCCAAGTTTATAATTTTAAAAGGTTAATTGATCATTAGAAAACCCTTTTGCAATTATGTTAGCACAGTTAAAGACTGTTGTTCTGATTAAAGTAGCAATACAACTGGCCTTCTTAAGCCTAGTTGAGTATCTGGAGCATCAGCATTTGTGGATTTGATTACAGGCTCAAAATTGCCAGAAACAAAGCACTTTATTCTGAAACTCGTCAGTCTATTCATGTTCTGAGAAATGAGGACTGTTCCTTGCGAGAAATTGCCAAGAAATTGAAGATCTCGTTCAACGCAGTGTACTACTCCCATCACAGAACTGTGCAAACTGGCTCTAGCCAGAATAGAAAGAGGAGTAGGAGGCCCCGGTGCACAACTGAGCAAGAGGACAAGTACATTAGAGTGTCTAGTTTGAGAAACAAACACCTCACAAGTCAATCAACTGGCAGCTTAATTAAATAGTACCTGCAAAACACCAGTCTCAACGTCAACAGTGAAGAGGCGACTCTGGGATGCTGGCCTTCTGGGCAGAGTTTCTCTGTCCAGTGTCTGTGTTCTTTTGACCATCTTAATCTTTTCTTTTTATTGTCCAGTCTGAGATATGTATTTTCTTTGCAACTCAACTAGTCAAAAAAAAAGGCCTGTTTTATTGCTTCTTTAATCAGAACAACAGTTTTCAGCTGTGCTAACATAATTGCAAAAGGGTTTTCAATTTTTTATCTTTATTTAACTAGGCAAGTCAGTTGAGAACACATTTTTATTTTCAATGACGGCCTAGAAACAGTGGGTTAACTGCCTTGTTCAGGGGCAGAATGACAGATTTTTACCTTGTCAGCTCGGGGATTCGATCTTGCAACCTTTCGGTTACTAGTGCAACACTCTAACCACTAGGCTACTTGCCGCCCCAATTAGCCTTTTAAAATGATAAACTTGGATTAGCTAACACAATGTGCTATTGGAACACAGGAGTGATGGCCGGAGACTTTAATGCAAGGAAACTTAAATCAGTTCTACCAAATCTCTATCAACGTTAAATGTGCAACCAGAGGGGAAAAAAATCTAGATCACCTGTACTCCACACACAGAGACGCGTACAAAGCTCTCCCTCACCCTCCATTTGGTAAATCCGACCACAACTCTATCCTCCTGAATCCTGCTTACAAGCAAAAATTAAAGCAGGAAGCACCAGTGACTCGGTCTATAAGAAAGTGGTCAGATGAAGCAGGTGCTAAACTACAGGACTGTTTTGCTATCACAACTGGAACATATTCCGGGATTCTTCCGATGACATTGAGGAATACAGCACATCAGTCACTGGCTTTTACATTTACATTTTACATTTAAGTCATTTAGCAGACGCTCTTATCCAGAGCGACTTACAAATTGGTGCATTCACCTTATAATATCCAGTGGAACAACCACTTTACAATAGTGCATCTAAATCTTTTAAAGGGGGGGGGGGTTAGAAGGACTACTTTATCCTATCCCAGGTATTCCTTAAAGAGGTGGGGTTTCAGGTGTCTCCGGAAGGTGGTGATTGACTCTGCTGTCCTGGCGTCGTGAGGGAGCTTGTTCCACCATTGGGGTGCCAGAGCAGCGAACAGTTTTGACTGGGCTGAGCGGGAACTGTGCTTCCTCAGAGGTAGCGAGGCGAGCAGACCAGAGGTGGATGAACGCAGTGCCCTTGTTTGGGTGTAGGGCCTGATCAGAGCCTGAAGGTACGGAGGTGCCGTTCCCCTCACAGCTCCGTAGGCAAGCACCATGGTCTTGTAGCGGATGCGAGCTTCAACTGGAAGCCAGTGGAGAGAGCGGAGGAGCGGGGTGACGTGAGAGAACTTGGGAAGGTTGAACACCAGACGGGCTGCGGCGTTCTGGATGAGTTGTAGGGGTTTAATGGCACAGGCAGGGAGCCCAGCCAACAGCGAGTTGCAGTAATCCAGACGGGAGATGACAAGTGCCTGGATTAGGACCTGCGCCGCTTCCTGTGTGAGGCAGGGTCGTACTCTGCGAATGTTGTAGAGCATGAACCTACAGGATCGGGTCACCGCCTTGATGTTAGTAGAGAACGACAGGGTGTTGTCCAGGGTCACGCCAAGGTTCTTAGCACTCTGGGAGGAGGACACAATGGAGTTGTCCACCGTGATGGCGAGGTCATGGAACGGGCAGTCCTTCCCCGGGAGGAAGAGCAGCTCCGTCTTGCCGAGGTTCAGCTTGAGGTGGTGATCCGTCATCCACACTGATATGTCTGCCAGACATGCAGAGATGCGATTCGCCACCTGGTTGTCAGAAGGGGGAAAGGAGAAGATTAATTGTGTGTCGTCTGCATAGCAATGATAGGAGAGACCATGTGAGGATATGACAGAGCCAAGTGACTTGGTGTATAGCGAGAATAGGAGAGGGCCTAGAACAGAGCCCTGAGGGACACCAGTGGTGAGAGCACGTGGTGCGGAGACAGATTCTCGCCACGCCACCTGGTAGGAGCGACCTGTCAGGTAGGACGCAATCCAAGCATGGGCCGCGCCGGAGATGCCCAGCTCGGAGAGGGTGGAGAGGAGGATCTGATGGTTCACAGTATCAAAGGCAGCAGATAGGTCTAGAAGGATGAGAGCAGAGGACAGAGAGTTAGCTTTAGCAGTGCGGAGAGCCTCCGTGACACAGAGAAGAGCAGTCTCAGTTGAATGCCCAGTCTTGAAACCTGACTGATTAGGATCAAGAAGGTCATTCTGAGAGAGATAGCAGGAGAGCTGGCCAAGGACGGCACGTTCAAGAGTTTTGGAGAGAAAAGAAAGAAGGGATACTGGTCTGTAGTTGTTGACATCGGAGGGATCGAGTGTAGGTTTTTTCAGAAGGGGTGCAACTCTCGCTCTCTTGAAGACGGAAGGGACGTAGCCAGCGGTCAAGGATGAGTTGATGAGCGAGGTGAGGTAGGGGAGAAGGTCTCCGGAAATGGTCTGGAGAAGAGAGGAGGGGATAGGGTCAAGTGGGCAGGTTGTTGGGCGGCCGGCCGTCACAAGACGCGAGATTTCGTCTGGAGAGAGAGGGGAGAAAGAGGTCAAAGCACAGGATAGGGCAGTGTGAGCAGGACCAGCGGTGTCGTTTGACTTAGCAAACGAGGATCGGATGTCGTCAACCTTCTTTTCAAAATGGTTGACGAAGTCATCCGCAGAGAGGGAGGAGGGGGGGGAGGGGGAGGAGGATTCAGGAGGGAGGAGAAGGTAGCAAAGAGCTTCCTAGGGTTAGAGGCAGATGCTTGGAATTTAGAGTGGTAGAAAGTGGCTTTAGCAGCAGAGACAGAAGAGGAAAATGTAGAGAGGAGGGAGTGAAAGGATGCCAGGTCCGCAGGGAGGCGAGTTTTCCTCCATTTCCGCTCGGCTGCCCGGAGCCCTGTTCTGTGGGCTCGCAGTGAGTCGTCGAGCCACGGAGCAGGAGGGGAGGACCGAGCCGGCCTGGAGGATAGGGGACAGAGGAAATCAAAGGATGCAGAGAGGGAGGAGAGGAGGGTTGAGGAGGCAGAATCAGGAGATAGGTTGGAGAAGGTTTGAGTAGAGGGAAGAGATGATAGGATGGAAGAGGAGAGAGTAGTGGGAGAGAGAGAGCGAAGGTTGGGACGGCGCAATACCATCCGAGTAGGGGCAGAGTGAGAAGTGTTGGATGAGAGCGAGAGGGAAAAGGATACAAGGTAGTGGTCGGAGACTTGGAGGGGAGTTGCAATGAGATTAGTGGAAGAACAGCATCTAGTAAAGATGAGGTCAAGCGTATTGCCTGCCTTGTGAGTAGGGGGGGAAGGTGAGAGGGTGAGGTCAAAAGAGGAGAGGAGTGGAAAGAAGGAGGCAGAGAGGAATGAGTCAAAGGTAGACGTGGGGAGGTTAAAGTCACCCAGAACTGTGAGAGGTGAGCCATCCTCAGGAAAGGAACTTATCAAGGCGTCAAGCTCATTGATGAACTCTCCAAGGGAACCTGGAGGGCGATAAATGATAAGGATGTTAAGCTTGAAAGGGCTGGTAACTGTGACAGCATGGAATTCAAATGAGGAGATAGACAGATGGGTCAGGGGAGAAAGAGAGAATGTCCACTTGGGAGAGATGAGGATTCCAGTGCCACCACCCCGCTGGCTTGATGCTCTAGGGGTATGCGAGAACACGTGGGCAGACGAGGAGAGAGCAGTAGGAGTAGCAGTGTTATCTGTGGTAATCCATGTTTCCGTCAGCGCCAGGAAGTCTAGGGACTGGAGGGTAGCATAGGCTGAGATGAACTCAGCCTTGTTGGCCGCAGACCGGCAGTTCCAGAGGCTGCCGGAGACCTGGAACTCCACGTGGGTCGTGCGCGCTGGGACCACCAGGTTAGAGTGGCAGCGGCCACGCGGTGTGAAGCGTCTGTATGGCCTGTGCAGAGAGGAGAGAACAGGGATAGACAGACACATAGTTGACAAGCTACAGAAGAGGCTACGCTAATGCAAAGGAGATTGGAATGACAAGTGGACTACACGTCTCGAATGTTCAGAAAGTTAAGCTTACGTTGCAAAAATCTTATTGACTAAAATGACGAAAATGATACAGTACTGCTGGCTGGTGGAGTAGGCTAGCTAGCAGTGGCTGCGTTGTTGACTTTGAACGTTTAGCTGGCCAGGTAACCTCGATAGTTTCAGTACTACACCTTGTCATGATACAAAAGCAACTTTGTAGCTATCTAGCATAACACTAATCAAGACGTTCCTTTGTAATGTATTTCGTTTCTACAATGCTGCTCGTCGGTAATAGTTGGCTGGGTTTGGAAAAATGGCGTCGCGGGGGACGGAAATAGCTGGCTAGCTAACCTCGATAATTACTAAACTACACAATTATCGAGCTATGACAAAGACAACTATGTAGCTAGCTAGCTAACACTGCACTAGTCAAATCGTTCTGTTGTAAAGTATTAGTATCTACAGCGCGCTAGTCGGTAACGGTTGGCTAGCTAGCAGTGGGTTAATGATGACTAGGTGTGTTGACTAAGTCTGGCGTCGCGTCGCGGCTGGCTAGCTCACCTCGGTAATTACTCTAAACTACACAATTATCTTAGATACAAAGACAGCAAAGACAACTATGTAGCTGGCTAACTAACACTAACACTACACTAATCAAGTCGTTCCGTTGTAATGTAATAGTTTCTACAGTGCTGCTAGTCGGTAGAAGTTGGCTGGTTGGCTAGCTAGCAGTGTTGACTACGTTAGGAGGACGAAGATAGCTGACCTCGATAATTACTCTAAACTACACAATTATCTTTGATACGAAGACGGCTATGTAGCTAGCTAAGAAAAATTGCTCAGATCAAACAAATCAAACCGTTGTAATGTAGTGAAGTGTAATATTACCTGTGGAGCGAAGCGTAGTGCGACTGCTCGCTCCAAACCGGAACAGTACAGTACAGTACATTTGTCACGTCTGCTCTCGCTCTTCCCTTCCCCTGGCGCTTGAGGGCGCCAGATGACCCTTCATCACGCACTCCTGCCAACCATCACACACACCTGCCTTCCCTAGTCACATGCATTCAGCATTATTGGACTCACCTGGACTCACTTATCACCTGTCATTTCCTCCCCTATATTTGTCAGTTCCCCAGCTCTGTTCCCCGGCTGCTGCATTGATTGTTTTTTGTCTTAGTTTCTGTTTGCTGACGCTGTGCTTGTCTCGTGTTATGTCCGTTATTTATTAAATGTTTACTCCCCGTACCTGCTTTGTCTCTCCAGCGTCATTCCCTGTGATAGAATGCAGCAGCCAACATGCGAAGCATCGGGGAGTACTGGCGTTCCGGTTGGAATGGTGGCAGCGGCTCTGGGTCGCCACCGATGGAACCAGGGAAGCCTAGCCAGCTCATCGGGCTTCCACGCCCTAGCTGGCTTAAGAGGTTTCTTTGCCCCGGTTGGCTCGGATGGCGCCCATCCCACGTTGGGTCTCAGCCGGATCATCTGTTCTTGTTTGCCCAGCCGGTCCAGGAGTTTTTTGTTGTTGTTGGTTTTGTTTTGTTGGTGACGTCGGGGTGGATTCCGCCGCCGATGGAACCGGGGGTGCCTAAGCCAGCCCGTCGGGCTTCCACGCCCTGGCTGGCTCGAGAGGTTTCCCATCCCACGTCACACTCCACCGGATCATCGGGCTTCCTCAGCGGGATCGACAGGCTTCTTGCCTCAGCCGGATCGTCGGGCTTCCATGCCCCAGCCGTTTCGCCAGGCTCTCACGCTCCTGCCGGTTGGTTGGGCTCACACACCCCTACCAGCTTGCCCAGCGCCCATGTCTTGGCCGGTTCGCCCAGGTGGGATGCTAGGTGGCGTCCCAAGAGGGAAGGGTACTGTCACATCTGCTCCCGCTCTTCCCTTCCCCTGGCACTTGAGGGCGCCGATTAACCTGCATCACACGCTCCTGCCATCCATCACCCACACCTGCCTTCCCTCGTCACTCGCATCGGCGTTATTGGACTCACCTGGACAAACTTATCACATGTTAATTTCCTCCCCTATATTTGTCTGTTCCCTTGCTCTGTTCCCTGCTGGTGCATTGATTGTTTTTTGTCTTAGTTTCTGTTTGCTGAGGCTGTGCTTGTCTTGTTATATGTCAGTTTATTTATTAAATGTTCCTCCCCGTACCTGCTTTGTCTCTCCAGCGTCATTGCGTGCGACAGGCTTAGTCAATAAGTGCATCGAGGACATCGTCCCCACAGTGACTGTACGTACATACCCCAACCAGAAGCCATGGATTACAGGCAACATTCACACTGAGCTAAAGGGTAGAGCTGCCGCTTTCAAGGTGCGGGACTCTAACCCGGAAGCTTACAAGAAATCCCGCTATGCCCTGTGACGAACCATCAAACAGGCAAAGCGTCAATACAGGGCTAAGATTGAATCATACTACACCGGCTCCGACGCCCGTCGGATGTGGCAGGGCTTGCAAACTATTACATACTACAAAGGGAAGCACAGCCACGAGCTGCCCAGTGACAAGAGCCTATCAGACGAGCTAAATCACTTCTATGCTCGCTTCGAGGCAAGCAACACTGAGGCATGCATGAGAGCATCAGCTGTTCCGACTGTGTGATCACAAACAGGTCAACATACACAAGGCTGTGGGGCCAGACGGATTACCAGGACGTGTGCTCCGGGCATGTGCTGACCAACTGGCAGGTGTCTTCACTGACATTTTCAACATGTCCCTGATTGAGTCTGTAATACCAACATGTTTCAAGCAGACCACCATAGTCCCTGTGACCCAAGAACACAAAGGCAACCTGCCTAAATGACTACAGACCCATAGCACTCACGTCCGTAGCCATGAAGTGCTTTGAAAGACTGGTAATGGCTCACATCAACACCATTATCCCAGAAACCCTAGACCCACTCCAATTTGCATACCGCCCAAACAGATCCACAGATGATGCAATCTCTATTGCAGTCCACACTGCTCTTTCCCACCTGGACAAAAGGAACACCTATGTGAGAATGCTATTCATTGACTTCAGTTCAGCGTTCAACACCATAGTACCCTCAAAGCTCATCACTAAGCTAAGGATCCAGGGACTAAACACCTCCCTCTGCAACTGGATCCTGGACTTCCTGACGGGCCGCCCCCAGGTGGTGAGGTTAGGTAGCAACACATCTGCCACGCTGATCCTCAACACTGGAGCTCCCCAGGGGTGCGTGCTCAGTCCCCTCCTGTACTCCCTGTTCACCCACGACTGCATGGCCAGGCACGATTCCAACACCATCATTAAGTTTGCAGACGACACAACAGTGGTAGGCCTGATTACCGACAACGATGAGACCGCCTATAGGGAGGAGGTCAGAGACCTGGCCGGGTGGTGCCAGAATAACAACCTATCCCTCAACGTAACCAAGACTAAGGAGATGATTGTGGACTACAGGAAAAGGAGCACCGAGCATGCCCCCATTCTCATCAACGGGGCTGTAGTGGAGCAGGTTGAGAGCTTCAAGTTCCTTGGTGTCAACATCAACAACAAACTAGAATGGTCCAAACACACCAAGACAGTTGTGAAGAGGGCACGACAAAGCCTATTTCCCCTCAGGAAACTAAAAAGATTTGGCATGGGTCCTGAGATCTTCAAAAGGTTCTACAGCTGCAACTTCGAGAGCGTCCTGACCGGTTGCATCACTGCCTGGTACGGCAATTGCTCGGCCTCCGACCGCAATGCACTTCAGAGGGTAGTGCGTACGGCCTAGTACATCACTGGGGCAAAGCTTCCTGCCATCCAGGACCTCTACACCAGGCGGTGTCAGAGGAAGGCCCTGAAAATTGTCAAAGACCCCAGCCACCCCAGTCATAGACTGTTCTCTCTACTATTGCATGGCAAGTGGTACCGGAGTGCCAAGTCCAGACAAAAAAGCTTCTCAACAGTTTTTATCCCCACGCCATAAGCCTCCTGAACAGGTAACCAAATGGTTACCCGGACTATTTGCATTGTGTGCCCCCCCGCCCAACCCCTCTTTTACGCTGCTGCTACTCTCTGTTTATCATATATGCATAGTCACTTTAACTATACATTCATGTACATACTGCCTCAATTGGGCTGACCAACCAGTGCTCCCGCACATTGGCTAGCCGGGATATCTGCATTGTGTCCCACCACCCGCCAACCCCTCTTTTTACACTACTGCTACTCTCTGGTCATCATATATGCATAGTCACTTTAGCCATACCTACATGTACATACTACGTCAATCAGCCTGACTAACCGGTGTCTGTATATAGCCTTGCTACTGTTATTTTCAAATGTCTTTTTACTGTTGTTTTATTTCTTTACTTACCTACACACACACACACACACACACATACTTTTTTTTGCACTATTGGTTAGCCTCTCTGGGCTAGGCGGGACGAATTCGTCCCACCTACGTAACAGCCACTTGCAGCCTGTGGCGCGATTTTCAAAACCTTAAAAATCCTATTACTTCAATTTCTCAAACATATGACTATTTTACAGCTATTTAAAGACAAGACTCTCGTTAATCTAACCACACTGTCCGATTTCAAAAAGGCTTTACAACGAAAGCAAAACATTAGATTATGTCAGCAGAGTTCCAAGCCAGAAATAATCAGACACCCATTTTTCAAGCCAGCATATAATGTCACCAAAACCCAGAAGACAGCTAAATGCAGCACTCACCTTTGATGATCTTCATCAGATGACAACCCTAGGACATTATGTTATACAATACATGCATGTTTTGTTCAATCAAGTTCATATTTATATCAAAAACCAGCTTTTTACATTAGCATGTGACGTTCAGAACTAGCATACCCCCCGCAAACTTCCGGGGAATTCGCTAAAATTTTACTAAATTACTCACGATAAACGTTCACAAAAAGCATAACAATTATTTTAAGAATTATAGATACAGACCTCCTCTATGCACTCGATATGTCCGATTTTAAAATAGCTTTTTGGTGAAAGCACATTTTGCAATATTCTAAGTACATAGCCCAGGCATCACGGGCTCGCTATTTAGACACCCGGCAAGTTTAGCACTCACCATAATCATATTTACTATTATAAAAGTTTGATTACCTTTTGTTGTCTTCGTCAGAATGCACACCCAGGACTGCTACTTCAATAACAAATGTTGGTTTGGTCCAAAATAATCCATCGTTATATCCGAATAGCGGCGTTTTGTTCGTGCGTTCCAGACACTATCCGAAATGGTAAAGAAGTGTCGCGCGCATGGCGCAATTCGTGACAATAAAATTCTAAATATTCCATTACCGTACTTCGAAGCATGTCAACCGCTGTTTAAAATCAATTTTTACGCCATTTTTCTCGTAGAAAAGCGATAATAAGAGGAAAAAATCACAAAGGCGGGGGCGGGCGGGTCACGCGCATAAGCCCAGAGTCCCTTGATCGGCCACTTGAGAAAGGCGATAATGTGTTTCAGCCTGGGGCTGGAATGACGACATTCTGTTTTTTCCCAGGCTCTGAGAGCCTATGGAAGACGTGGGAAGTGTCACGTTGGAGCAGAGATCCTTAGTAAAAGATAGAGATGGAAAAGAAGTTCAAGAAATGGTCAGACAGGCCACTTCCTGTAAAGGAATCTCTCAGGTTTTGACCTGCCATTTGAGTTCTGTTATACTCACAGACACCATTCAAACAGTTTTAGAAACTTTAGGGTATTTTCTATCCATATGTAATAAGTATATGCATATTCTAGTTACTGGGTAGGAGTGGTAACCAGATTAAATCGGGTATGTTTTTTATCCAGCCGTGTCAATACTGCCCCCTAGCCCTAACAGGTTAAAGCCTGTAAGTAAGCATTTCACTGTAAGGTCTACACCTGTTGTATTCGGCGCACTTGACACATAAACTTTGATTTGATATAAATAATTATCCCTCCTAAATCAGGGAGATTATCTACCTGCTCTACTGTAGTCTTTATGATCTGGGGAGGTATTATATTGAATGTTTAATTCTATAGCAATACATTATCTCTAAGAACTAACTAAATTCTCTGTGCTTGCTCTTGGATTACATTCAAGTCAAAGAAGGAAACGAGAATATGTATTTAGATGTTTAGGTGCTCGATTTGTAATCCAGAGTTCTCATGTCTCAATAGAGCAATGACACACCCACTTTGTCAATCAATTAAATCATCCAATTAAAAAAATACACCAAGGAAATGCTCAGAAAATCCATCACCCCTTTTTAAGGGTTTATCATGTCTAACATGTTTGCTTTGATAAGAGAGATAAAGCTATTTGTTTGTGGCAGATCTCTCATCTGCTGTTTTCACAAGGCTGGACCCACACATTGAATTAGTTATAGCAAAGGAGTTCTCTCATTACCTACATGTACCTGTTTATTGACAAACTTTGTGAATGTTTAGTCAGGCTTAGACTGCTGACAAGATAGCCTGCACTGAGTTTCAGCTAATGGCCCTCTGGGGGTCAAATTATTTTCACAATCTCTGTCTGCGCCATGTCTCTAGGACAGATTGGCAGTTATCGAGGTCATTGGCTACCGATTTGGCATTTGAACAGGAAGCAGTGTTTCTAAGACCATGGCCTGTGGCCCTGTGGCACATCACAAATCAACATTAGGCCTCATTCAGTACAACTAAGGCCACTGACTGCATCACTCACTCCGTCTCAGTATTTACCGTCGTCTGTCGCTTCCAGTAGACCATGAATCCATTTACCTTAGCCACTTGAACTCTATATACCGCTTTGAGGGGAAATATATGCCAGTATTTCAACTGATGTATGGGGTAGACTGAAAGTTGAGCATGTCGTTGGCGTTTTAGAGTGCCAGGATGTACTTGACAGTCTGTCTACTTGCGGCTTGTCATGATTATTAATGAACATCAATTTTATATGGAAATAAAACCCCATCTACTCCCTTTTGAAAGCTGAGCCATCTACAGTATTTGACCCTGACTTAGCATAACTGTAGTTACTGGAAACAATGAAGTTTACGTAAGAACACTTCTTTGCAAAATATGCTACAATATTTGTAGGCGCTTAGAAAATGTCTATCCACAATTTCTGTGACAAACATTTTAGGTAACTGAAGACAAATCCAGAATAAACTATTTATAGGCTATGTAGAGGCTGAATAGTTCCACGTAGGCAATATATTTACATTATTTACATCATGACTGCACCAGCAAATTGCAAGATTGAGCCTTTGCCAGCACTCTAATTGCTTCTGCATGCATTAACGTAAATTGCCACTAAATTGAACAAATTGGAAGTAAAGAAAGCACAAACATTCTTCCAGGGAGAGAAGGAGGGGGCAGGGTTGAGGGGGAAGGGGGAGACTTGAGCACACTGTAAGCATAATGTACTGTATCATCTGAGTGTGTTGATGGTAAGCTGGAAAGTTAACACAGGGAGAATGAGGAGCATCATTACATGGTAGAAACAAATCGTCCTGAAGATTTTTCTCTACTGAACTCTCTGGTAGATTTGTGACTTGGCCTTGACATGAACAGATAAGAGACGGCCAATAAACAGACACATTATGCTTCAAGGACCTTGAGCCTCAACATTTAAAAATCAAAGAGAAGATACGCTGTGTTACACTCTCTGAGTTGTTTCTAGGGCCCTGCCAGATTGATTCGCCTCACTGATCTGTTTGATAGATTTGTTTTATCTTTCGGGTGCGCTACTGCTATTCCTACAACACATCAAATGATTGAATGTTTTGCAACTGTGAGACACACACACACACACAGCGACTCCTTGTGGCGGACCAGGCGCCTGCAGGCTGACCTTGATCATCAGTTGAATGGTGTTTTCCCTGACACATTGGTGCAGCTGGCTTCCGGCTTAAGCAAGAGGGTGTTAACTTCTTGCATCTAGGCGTTCCGCTAGCGGAACCCCTAGCCAACAGCAAATGGAACAGCAGGGCGCAAAATTCAAAACATCAAACATGTAATAATTTCAATTTCTCAAACATATGACTATTTTACACCATTTTAAAGATACACTTCTCCTGAATCCAACCACATTGTCAGATTTCAAAAAGGCTTTACAGCGAAAGCAAAACATTAGATTATGTTAGGACACCACCTAAACAAGAAAAGCCACACAGCCATTTTCCTAGCAAGGAGATGTGTCACAAAAACCCCAAATCCAGCTACAATGAAGCACTAACCTTTGACGATCTTCACCAGATGACACTCCTAGGACATCATGTTACACAATACATGTATGTTTTGTTCGATCAAGTTCATATTTATATCCAAAAACAGAATTTTACATTGGCACATGATGTTCAGAAAATGATTAGCCTCCAAAACTTCCGGTGAATGACCACAATGTGCACATTCATTTACAGAAATACTCATCATAAACGTTGACAAAATATATAACAATTATTTAAAGAATTATAGATATACTACCTCTTAATGCAACCAATGTGTCAGATTTCAAAATAACTTTATGGAGAAAGCACATTGTTCAATATTCTGAGTACATAGCTCAACCATCAATGCAAGCTATACAGTTAGCCGTCAAGCCACAGCGTCGTCAAAACTCTAAAATACTGTTATAAATATTTTCTTACCTTTGCTGATCTCCGGCGGAATGCACTCGGAAGGACTCCCACTTCCACAAGAAATGTTCATTTGTTTGATAAAGTCCATAATTTATGTCCAAATACCTCCGATTTGCACGAGGGTGAAAATCAATAGACGAAAAGCTAAAAAGTTCCATTACCGTTTGTAGAAACATGTCAAACGCTGTTTCCAATCAAACCTTAGGGTGTTTTTAACATAAACAATCGATAATATTCCAACCAGACAATAGCGTATTCATTACAGAAGAAAAAAAAAATGCTATCCATGCGTGAATGCACATGAAGTAACTACATGACCTCAGACAGTACACTGCTTGAACCGGCTGTTATTCGGTCAAAATTCACCATAGAAGACTCAAACAATTTTGTAAAGACTGTTGACATCTAGTGGAAGCCTTAGGAAGTGCAAGTTGACCCCACAGACACTGTAGTTTCAATAGAAAATGGTCTGAAAGACTACAATTCTCAGACTTCCCACTTCCTGGTTGGATTTTTCTCAGGTTTTTGCCTGCCATATGAGTTCTGTTATACTCACAGACATCATTCAAACACTTCAGAGTGTTTTCTATCCAAATCTACTAATAATATGCAAATATTTGACTCTGGGCCCGAGTAGTAGGCCGTTTAATTTGGGTACGTTTTTCATCCAGCCGTGAAAATACTGACCCTATAGCGAAGAGGTTAAGAAGCAGCTTGGCGGGTCATGTTTCAGAGGACGCATGACTCAAACTTTGTCTCTCCATAGCCCATTGGGTAGTTGCAGCGATGAGACAAGATTGTAATCACGAAATTGGGGAGAAATTGGGGTACATTTAAAAATAAGGAAATACACACACACAGAAAAGGGGGGTAAAAATGTAAAAAAGGGGGGTAACAAAAAGGACACACACACACACGTGGCTCCTGTTGGGATGTGATGGGGTCAGTTGAGGTTACTGGGATGTTTCCTGTGTCGTCTGCCACAAGGTGTGTGAGATGGAGATGGCCCCGGCATACTGCCTGGCTGCTGACTGGCTACTGCTGGGACTGTGAGGAACATATGGCTATTTCCACAGCCCCTGGCTGTTCCTCAATAGTCCTTCATTGATTCCTTGTGTTCTGTCCTGTAGTCCTCTCTCCCCTTGCCTTCTGGACATTTTAGAGGGATTCGTATAGAGGATTTGAGGACCTTACAAGTCGTGTTTTCACTTTGTGAATCCTCTCCTCGCTTCTCACTGTTTTGAGAAGGTGTAGTCAGAGAGGACGGGAAAATAGGACTCAAGGGATTGTCATGACTTTGGCCTGTGGGTGACGGTTATGACCCCCCATACATACCTTTCTCCCTTTCCTCTCTCCTGAGATCCTCAAAAGGTTCTACAGCTGCAACATCGAGAGCATCCTGACCGGTTGCATCACTGCCTGGTACGGCAATTGCTCGATCTCCGACCGCAATGCACTTCAGAGGGTAGTGCGTACGGCCTAGTACATCACTGGGGCAATGCTGCCTGCCATCCAGGACCTCGTGCCATGGAATATCGCTACAGGCTCCGGGCCATGGATCATCACTAGAGGCTTAGTGCCATGGATCATCTCTACAGGCGTCGGACCATCGATTATCACTGGAGGCTTTGTACGTGGAGCAGGAACCGGTCTCACCGGACTGGGGAGACGCACTGAGGACCGAGTGCTCAAAGCAGGCACCGGCCTTACTGGGTTATGGATGCGCACTGGAGGGAGAGTGCGAGGAGCAGGCACAGGATGTACTGGATGATGGAGGCGCACTGGAGGGAGAGCGCGAGGAGCAGGCACAGGACGTACTGTGCTATGGAGGCGCACTGGAGAGAGAGTGCGAGAGGCAGGCACATGCTCACCACACAAAGCATGGGTAGTTGACTCAGGCCTCACCCCTGGCCCAGCCAAACTAACCGTGTGGCCCCCCCAAAAAAATGTTTGGGGCTGCCTCTCGTTCTTCCCAGGTAGGCTCCGGTATCTCTCGATTACCTGGCCCCAGGTCCAATTTCTCCTCTCCGTCCACTCACTATGTGACCAGGTGTCCATTTCAGGCCGGGCACGCCGCTTGATCCAATCATGGTGGGTAGTTCTGTAACGTGGGTCGTATAAAGGGGACCAAGGCGCAGCGTGTAGAGTGCTCATTTCTTGACTTTAATGAATACACTTAAACAAAACGACAGCCAACAGTTCTGTCAAGTACATTAGACAAAATGGAAAACAACTACCCACAAAAACCCAGGAAGAAAAACCCCTACTTAAATACGATCTCCAATCAGAGGCAATGAGGATCAGCTGCCTCCAATTGGAGATTAATCCAAACAACCCCAATATAGAAATAGAAAAACTAGGACTTTAACATAGAAATAGAAAACATAGAAAACCCAAAACACCCCCTGTCACGCCCTGACCTACTCTACTATAGAAAATGACATTTTACTAGGGTCAGGACGTGACATGATGTAAAAGATTACCAGGTCTTTAAGAGTTTATTCGTAAGATAACAGCTCTATAAACGTTATTTCGTGGTGCCCCGACTTTCTAGTTAATTACAAACCTGATTAGCTTAATCAGGTAATATTCAGGTAATATTAATTACAGAGAAATTATTTTATAGAATAGCATGTCATATCACTTAATCCGGCATAGCCAAAGACACGACAGGATTGAGGAAAGAATATTGACAAAGAACCCCAGAGTTAGTGGGAAGACAGGTGGATGCTTCTCCCCTGGGTGAGTCAGCTATGCTGGGAAGGGTACAGTTATTCACAGAGCCACTGTTGAGGGATTTTCCCCAATATCAACCCAGGACAGGCAAGGCCTTCAAGGCCACCCACAGAGATAAAGCAATTTCCTTAATGAGCCCTCAGAAAACATGTTCCCCTCCAAATGACATATTGAAAAAGTTAACTTTAAGAGGAACTAATTTTAAACAGCTGCTTAAATGTGAAATGTCCTAAAAACCATCCATTTTCTGGCACGGCGTCTTGACTGATGAGTTTGTTCGCCATGCATGTAATCAAATCAGAGACAGGTTTGACATTGGAGATGAAGATAGTGCTTTTACAGTACCTATAATACCTGGATATACATCATGACTGATCCTCTCTCAAACGCAGAGAACAAATCAATAATTTTGTGAGCATTACGAAATCAGCAGAGGAACTTTTGAAATATGTGCTCTGTCAAAATTGTACAACAAAACAAACCAGATTTTCTTCCTTCTATTTTGTAGTAATGTGTTATGCCCACTGTGTATAGGATTGTACATTTACAAAAAAAGAGCATACATTATAGGGCACAATTGGATTATTTATTTATCTTGTTACTATAATCCATTTTCATGGAAACCTTGTTTTACTGAACCCATAAATGTTCATATTGGAGATTTCCAATCTTTGAAGCCAGGCATTCTCCCTCTTAGAATCCTCCAACCCACACAAGGTGCACATTCATTATTTCCTGTGTTGAAAATAAAATTCACGAGTGGCGCAGCAGTCAAGGGCACTGCATTGCAGTGTTGCGGTGTCACTACAGCCTGGGGTTCGATCCCTGTGTCATTACCGGCCGTGACCGGGAGTCCCATAGGGCGGATCACAATTGGCCCAGCGTCATCCGGGTTAGGGAAGGGTTTGGCAGGGTGGGCTTTACTTGGATCATTGCGCTCTAGCAACTCCTTGTGATGGACCAGGCTCGGTCTTTGCCTCTCCATAGCCCGTTGTGTAGTTGCAGCGATGAGACAAGATTGTAATCATGAAATCAGCTGACAGCATCAGCTGATATTGCACCAATTAGGCTGCAGTCAACAGGTTTTTAACAACACCAACAACAACCTCGAGTCCCACGTTTTGGACTAACCCCTTTTAAACATGTCCTTGAGCTATAGACTGCTGTTGTTGCATTGCATTTGTCTATTTATTCCGCTGATGCCAACCATTAGTCTGTAATTGATAGGGGTTAAGCTAGGGCTGTGTTTTTGAGACGAGCAGATCCCAAAAAGCGGTTATTCTCACAAAAACGTCTGTAAAGTCTGAACGGTTTGAGCTGCAAGCTATTATGATCCACGAACACTCACATGTAACCTGTTTTTCTCTATGACACTCACAATCCACACCAGAGTCCTGAGAAGGTAAGAGGGTTTTTTACATAGAAGATCATAGGAAATCCCAGGACATAGTGTCTGTAATACTGTAATAAGCTCACATAGTTGCTGTCACAAACTCCAAACTCCACACCGTTGTCACTGACTAGTTAGATATTCGTTTGGCACTGAGAAAACAATTTTGGTATCAGGTTTAGGTTTGGCGGACCATATTTGTTTATTGACATTCGTCAAGAAAACTCATGAATGCAACTGTTTATGTCAAATTGTTTTGTATTATACTTGTAGCCCTGGTTGTCCTGAAAATAAATGATAAAACACTTCAATGTGAGGCTAAATATGAGAGCAGAACAAGCAGATGAATGAAAGTAGTGATTTCAGCTTTTTAACTGTGGGAGACCTGGGAGCGATGAAGACTGGGTAGTAATTTAAACAGATCGAATAACCCTGGTCCCATCTGTAGGGGATACTGTCAATACCATTCACACTTGTTTAGAGAATACTTTTAAAGCACATCTTTGACTAGGCTAGTATTGAATATAAATTAGTCCTGATATTTACGTTGTCAAATTGTCTTTCAAATTGTATTTGTAATGGGTGTCGTCGTAATGAGACCAAGGTGCAGCGGAGGATGTGTGTTCATCTTAGATATTTAATGAAAAAAGGAGAACACTATACAAAAATAAACCAAAGACGACAGCCAAACAGTCCTGTCACGAAAAACTCTCAACAGAAAACAATCACCAACAAAACACAAAGGAAAAACAGGCTACTTACGTGTGACTCCCAATCAGCCACAACGAACTACAGCTGTGCCTGATTGGGAGCCACACACGGCCAAACCAAAGAAACCAGCCAACATAGAAAAATGAACATAGAACGCCCACCCAATGTAACACCCTGGCCTAACCAAAATAAAGAACAAAAAACCCCTCTCTATGGCCAGGGCGTTACAGTATTAGTCACATGTGCCGAATACAACAGTTGTAGACCTTAGAGTGAAATGCTTACTTACGAGCCCCTAACCAACAATGCAATTTAAAAAAAATACAGAAAAGAATAATGGATAAAAGTAACAAGTCATTAAAGAGCAGCAGTAAAATAACAATAGCAAGACGATATACAGGGGGGTACCGATGTAGAGTCAATATGCGGGGGCACTGGTTAGTTGAGGTAGTATGTACATTTAGGTAGAGTTATTAAAGTGACTATGCATAGTGGACAACAGAGAGTAGCAGTGGTGTAAAGAGGGGGAGAGGGGTGGGGGGCAATGCAAAGAGTCTGGGTAGGAGTCTTATGACTTGGGGGTAGAAGCTGTTTAGAAGCCTCTTGGACATAGACTTGGCACTCCGGTACTGCTTGTCGTGCGGTAGCAGAGAGAACAGTCTATGATGAGGGTGGCTGGAGTCTTTGACAATTTTTAGGGCCTTCCTCTGACACCACCTGGTATAGAGGTCCTGGATGGCAGGGATCTTGTCTCCAGTGATGTACTGGGCCGTTTGGACTACCCTCTGTAGTGCCTTGCGGCCAAGCAGTTGCCATACCAGGCAGTGATGCAAACAGACAGGATGCTCTCTATGGTGCAGCTGTAGAACCTTTTGAGGATCTGAGGATCCATGACAAATCTTTTCAGTCTCCTGAGGGGGAATTGGTTTTGTTGTGCCCTCTTCACGACTGTCTTGGTGTGCTTGGATCAAGTTAGTTTGTTGGTGATGTGGACACCAAGGAACTTGAAGCTCTCAACCTGCTCCACTGCAGCCCCGTTGATGAGAATGGGGGTGTGCTCGGTCCTCTTTTACCTGTAGTCCACAATAATCTCCTTTGTCTTGATCACATTGAGGGTGTGGTTGCTGTCCTGGCACCACACGGCCAGGTCTCTGACCTCCTCCCTGTAGGCTGTCTTGTCGTTGTCAGTGATCAGGCCGACCACTTTTGTCATTGGCAAATTTAATGATAGTGTTGGAGTCGTGCCTGTTCGTGCAGTCATGAGTGAACAGGGAGTACAGAAGGGGACTGAGCACGCACTCCTGAGGGGCCCCTGTGTTGAGGATCAGCGTGGCAGATATGCTGTTATCTACCCTTATCCCCTGGGGGTGGCCCGTCAGGAAGTCCAGGATCCAGTTGCAGAGGGAGGTGTTTAGTCCCAGGGTTCTTAGCTTAGTGATGAGCTTTGAGGGCACTATGGCGTTGAACGCTGAGCTGTAGTCAATGAACAGCATTCTCACATAGGTGTTCCTTTTGTCCAGGTGGGAAAGGGCAGTGTGGAGTGCAATAGAGATTGCATCATCTGTGGATCTGTTGGGGCGGTATGCAAATTGGAGTGGGTCTAGAGTTTCTGGGATGAGGATGTTGATGTGAGCGTTGACCAGCCTTTCAAAGCACTTCATGGCTACAGATGTGAGTGCTACAGGTCGGGAGTCATTTAGGCAGGTTACCTTAGTGTTCTTGGGCACAGGCACTATGGTGGTCTGTTTAAAACATGTTGGTATTACAGACTCGGTCAGGGAGAGGTTGAAAATGGGCGCATGCCCGCAGTACACATCCTGGTAATCCGTATGGCCCTGCGGCCTTGTGAATGTTGACCTGCGGAGAGCATGATCACACAGTCTTCCGGAACAGCTAGTGCCCTCATGCACTAGCTGTGTTTTTTGCCTCGAAGCGAGCATAGATGTAGTTTAGCTCGTCTGGTAGGCTTGTGTCACTGGGCAGCTCTTGGCTGTCCTTCCCTTTGTAGTCTGCAATGGTTTGCAAGCCCTGCCACATCCGACAAGCATCAGAGCCGGTGCACGATTCAATCTTAGTCCTGTATTGATGCTTTGCTTGTTTGATGGTTCGTCGGAAGGCATAGCGCAATTTCTAATAAGCTTCTGGGTTAGAGTCCCGCTCCTTGAAAGCAGCAGCTCTAGCCTTTAGCTCAGTGCGGATGCTGCCTATAATCCATGGCTTCTGGTTGGGGTGTGTACGTACGGTCACTGTAGGGACGACGTCATCGATGCACTTATTGATGAAGCCAATGACTGATGGGGTGTAGTCCTCAATGCCATCGGAAGAATCCCGGAACATATTCCAGTCTATGCTAGCAAAACAGTCCTGTAGCTTAGCATCTGCTTCCTCTGACCACTTTTTTATTGACCTAGTCACTGGTGCTTCCTGCTTTAATTTTTGCTTGTAAGCAGGCATCAGGAAGATATAATTATGGTCAGATTTGCCAAATGGAGGGGGAGAGAGAGCTTTGTGTTGAAATCTGGTAAAACGGATTTAAGTTTCCCTGCATTAAAGTCCCCGGCTTCTAGGAGCGCCACCTCTGGGTGAGCGTTTTCTTGTTTGCTTATGGTGGAATACAGCTCATTCATTGCAGTTTTAGTGCCAGCCTTTGTCTGTGGTGTTATGTAAACAGATACGAAGAATGCAGATGAAAACTCTCGGTAGGTAGTGTGGTCTACAGCTTATCATGAGATATGCTACCTCGGGCGAGCAATAGTTCGAGACTTCATTAGACATCGTGCACCAGCTGTTATTTACAAAAATACATAGTCTGCCGCCCCTTGTCTTACCAGACGCCGCTGTTCTATCCTGCCGGTACATCGTATAAAGAGCCATCTGTATGTTGATATTGTCGTCGTTCAGCCACAACTCCGTGAAGCATAAGATGTTACAGTTTTAATATCCTGTTAGTTTAACCTTCCGCGTAACTCGTCGATTTTATTCTCCAAGGATTGCACATTTGCTAGCAGAATGGACAGAAGTGGTGGTTTATTCGATCGCCCACGAATTCTCAGAAGGCAGCCCGCCCTTCGGCCCCTTTTTCTCCGGCCTCCTCTTCACGCAGATCACGGGGATCGGGGCCTGTTCCCGAGGAAGCAGTATATCCATTGCGTCGGGCTCGTCAGAGTGGTGAAAGGAAAAAAAGGATTCTGCTTGTCTGTGGTGAGTATTCACAGTCCTGATGTCTAGAAGTTTTTTCCGGTCATAAGAGACAGTAGCGGCAACATTATGTACAAAATAAGTAAAAAAATAAGTTACAAACAAAAAAACACAATTGGCTGGGGGCACGTAAAACATCTGCCTTCTTCTCCGGCGCCATCTTTTTATGTTGATATGGTGTTTATATCGTCAAAGGTGCTCTAGTGAATCTAATATGGGTGATTAGTGGATTCTAATTGGTGACAAAAATGATATTGAACTTTAAGTTACACCCTGTATTGATATTGCTAAAATATCAGCCATTGTTCTGACTGATTCAGCTCTGTTGGACCATAGCCTTCATAAAATATTCATACCCCTTGACTTATTCCACATTTTGTTGTGTTATAGCCTTAATTCAAAATTGATTAAAATCTTTTTTTCTCACCCTTCTACACACAATGCCCCATAATGACAAAGTGAAAAAAAAAATCTTTACATTTTAACACATTTATTGAAAATGAAATAAAGAAATATCTATTTTACAGTACATAACTACACATGTGTATATACACACATACACGTGTATATTGATACTGTCGATACACTATATATACAAAAATATGTGGTCACCCATTTAAATTAGGGGATTCGGCTATTTCAGCCACATCAGTTGCTGACTGGTGGATAAAAACGAGCACACAGCCATACAATCTCCACAGGCAAATATTGGCAGTAGAATGGCCTTACTGAAGAACTCAGTGACTATCAACGTGGCACCGTCATAGGATGCCAACTTTCCAACAAGTCAGTTCATCAAATTTCTGCCCCAGTCAATGGTAATTGCTGTTATTGTGAAGTAGAAACGTGTACGAGCAACAAGCTGCGAAGTGGTAGGCCACACATGCTTACAGATTGGGTCCGCTGAGTGCTGACGCGCATAGCATGTATAAACCATCTGTCCTCGGTTGCAGCACTCACTACCGAGTTCCAAACTGCCTTTGGAAGCATCGTCAGTATAATAACTGTTCATCGGGAGCTTTATGAAATGGGTTTCCATGGCCGAGCAGCCGCACACAAGCCTAAAATCACCATGCGCAATGCCAAGTGTTGGATGGAGTGGTGTAAAGCTCCCCGTTATTGGACTCTGAAAAGGTGGAAACGCATTCTCTGGAGTGATGGATCACCCTTCACCATCTGGCAGTCCGACGGATGAATCTGGGTTTGGCGGATCCTTGGAGACCACCACCTGCCCGAATGCATAGTGCCAACTGTAAAGTTTGGTGGAGGAGGAATAATGGACTGGAGCTGTTTTTCATAGTTCGGGATAGGCCCCTTAGTTCCAGTGAAGGGAAATCTTAACGCTACAGCATTCAATGACATTCTAGACGATTCTATGCTTACAACTTTGTGGCAACAGTTTGGAAAAGGCCCTTTCCTGTTTCAGCATGACAATGCCCCCTTGCACAAAGCGAGGTCCATACAGAAAAGGTTTGTAAAGATTGGTGTGGAAGAACCTGACTGGCCTGCACAGAGCCCTGACCTTAACCCCATCAAACACCTTTAGGATGAATTGAACTACGAGCCAGGCGTAATCGCCCAACATCAGTGCCCGACCTCACTAGTGCTCTTGTGGCTGAATGGAAGCAAGTCCCTGCAGCAATGTTCCAACATCTAGGGGAACGCCTTCTCAGAAGAGTGGAGGCTGTTATAGCAGCAAAGGGGGGACCAACTCCATATTGGATGAATGAGATATTCGACGAGCAGGTGTCCACATGCTTTTGTTCATGTCGTGGAATATTGATACTATCAATATATCAATAGTATAAATATTCCAAAAGGTTTTTTAAGCTTTCGTATGAGACTCATCTCTCACTTACTGAAAAAAGACAGTTGACCACCCTTTATTATTAACTGACCACACACTGTGTTCCTGTTCCCTCTCAATCTATGAACGCATAGTGAAATCACAGACTTTTCACCCTTCAGATGAAGCATTGGGTTTTGCCGCAATCCCAATGCTAATGTTAATGACTTCTTGTCTCAGCAGATGTCGCTTGTCTCTCAACAGTCCTCTTGATAAGCCCTGCACACCACATTAACATTGCCGGAATTGATTTTGAAGTGTTGAGGCCAAGGGTTTATGCGGCTTGTATTTAAAGTGGTTTAAACTTTACAGGACATTCTGTTAGAGGGTGAGATTGAAAGTTGGGGGTCTGGACACACACGGGTGCACACACACACACACACAGACTTTGCCATGGGTCAGAGAGAAAAATGTGTCGTTTTATAATGCTATTCTACACATTTTGTCTTAAGGCTGAGAATTGGTTTTGCCGTTTTATTAAAGCAAATATCCTGCAATTCTACACATTTTGCCATGAGGCAGAGAAAAATGTCCAGTTTTATAGCTCATCTCATGCTATTCTTCAAATTTAGCAATGAGGCTGAGAGAAAATGATGCGGTTTTATAGCAAATTTCTTGCAATTATGCACATTTTACCATTGCTTAATACGCTATCTGGGCCCCCCGGCCAATAGGAGGTCTGGGCACCGGGGCAAGTGCCCTGCGTGCCAGGTCGGTAATCCTGCCCTGCACACACACACACACACACAACATGTACACACACACACTTTTCAGGGCCTATGACCAACCACTATACTAAGCGACATGTATATCAGATTGACAACGAGATGAGTCCCAGCACTCTTCTTGATTTACCCTCCGATTACTCTTATCTCTAGTTACAGCCATTACAGCTGTGTGAAAGCCTGACTGTATCGTAATGGGGCCTGATTGCTCCCCATTTGCAGGAAATAGCCATCATTTTGAAGCCCCAATTACTTTCTCTCAGACTGGATGTGACGGGCAGCGAGAGACGCTTCCTGTAATTTGATGGCCTAATGAATTGATTTGCTCATTGCTTGCCGCAGGGATTTCAGACGTATGTGTATGTGTGTGGTTTTATTCACTCTGGACGTGAACTCATCCCCAGTCAGTCAGCTGTATCAGCCAGGGTCTGGCTAGCTCGTCCAATGTTTACACAACCCAAATTAAAACTAGCCCTGCTGCTGTTAGGCTGTTTGTTGATACGGTCAAGAGAGAGGTATGACTGACCGCTGACTAGTCATTCTCTATCTATGAACGTGCTGCAGGAATTTCTCTATTGAGCCATCTCATGTCAACGAAATCACTCAAAACACTGTGTGAACCTACATGACTACATGGCAATAGATATGTGGTCTTCTGTACCTCTATTGGTAGAGCATGACGCTTGCAACGCGATAGTGGGTTTGAAACTCGAGAACACCCATGTGTAAAAATGTATGCATGCATGACTGTTAAGTCGCTTTGGAAAAAAGTGTCTGCTAAATGGCATATATTATATTATCTGAAATTAAAACAAGAAGGGATCACTTTTGGAGATGAATGTTTTTTCCAGTTTGCCAACAATTTTTAAATCTGCTGCATTGATGGGAATAGCAAATGTGTTCTGATTTTATTGGTCCAGGCCCGGTACATTCAAGGGCTACTACTTCATGGCTAACTGAAGGCAGCTGCTTTTGTGGGTTTTAAGGGACTAGATCATGACGTCGAAGTATATTCATTTAAACAACTGCTGGCTCACTATCACTGTGCATTAATCATCACTCAGCTTCTCTACTGGGAATACTGATTCATTATCTGATATAGCAATCATTTTCATTCCTGAAGGTTGTAATATAGGCTTCATACAATTATCAGGCTTTTAAAAAGACCACATCATCGTGGCGTGCTGCCAACACGATGTGAACATGCACAGAAAAATAATCCTACTCTGCATAAAATAGTACAAATTTACAAAAGTTTTTTTCAGTCCTGTAGTTGAGTAGCTGTTGTGTCTATATTGACCTTGTCTATTCACATTCCAACGAGAGGTTATGCTTTTTTTGGTCCTTTTTGGATTGTGGTACACGTAGCTGTTTTGACTCTGCCTACTACTGCTTCCATTTGGGAAGCGGGCATGGCCAAGGGGTGATGGCCTGTTACGAGTCTGAGTGAGAAATGATGCATCAACATTGGCTGTACAGTCAGAGAGAGGTCAGGCGTACAGTTCCAACAGTATCAACTACCTCTAATTCAATGTGTATCGAACGATATAAAATACATATCGACCTTAATTAACTCGAACCCCTGCATGTATAGAACCCAGTTATCGTTACTCAATTCTTTGTGCTATTTTTTTCCTATTATTTCAAAATGTTTCTCTCTGCATTGTTGGGAAGGGCCCGTTAGTAAGCATTTCACTGTTAGTATACACCTGTTGTTTATGAAGCATGTGACAAATACAGTTGATTCTGTTCTTGGAGTTAGGTCTTGACACTCGAGTGTGATAGTGATAGTCAATGGCACCCTGTTTTGACAGCACCTGTATCTCCCCTGACAATCTACAGACATACAAGATTAACGAGAAGGCAAGGGACCTCTCGCTCCCTCGTTTTCATTGCCCAGTCCTCTTTCTTCCCCCCAAACCCCTTCTTTCTCAGTTGTTTATTGTATGTGATTACAGCGATTCACCTCAGCCTTACTCCTCTAACCACACCATGCCAAGGCAACTTTCAGTCTTTACTGCCTCCCATAGTTTTTTTACTGTATGTGTTTCACCTCCGCCTCACACCTTCAACAGGACATTGGCAAGTGTCAAATCATGTTTTCCAGGAGAATCACAAGGGAAGTGAATATGATGTGTGAGATAGTATGTGTGTATCAGTGGCAGTCGGTGCCATTTAAGATGAGGGGGGAAAAATTGTTATGAGCATGGCCTTATTTGTATTACAGCGTCATATTGGATGACTGGCATTCATATTCCATTCACCCAGCTCAATGTAACATCAATAGGTTCAGGCCACTACATGATACACTGGTCGAGAGAAAGAATTGAGTAGTCAAGGTAACAGGCAGTGACACATTCAATAATGCCTTGCACACTCTAGCCTACATCTAGCTGATCTAGGGTGTAATTATTAGTCCAATAGTTGCAAATTAGACTTTTTCTATTGGATAAATTCAGGTATGTTTATCACCGCTTTTTTCCATTTGCTTCCATTTAAGAAACATTTTTCAACAGAATCGGTGGATTGAATACACCTCTGATCACCACAAACACAGTTCACTTTCATAGCAGCCACATACAAACAGCATGATCATTTGCTCGTTGTATAATTCCTTCTTGCATCTATGCGCTCTCCTCCTCTTATCTTTTCCCTTCGCTTGTGGACTTCAGTGCACATTACAACAGCTGTCTGTGACCAGGTGAAAAAAACATTTCCAAGCCAAACCTTCATACCATAACCGCTAACTGCTACACACAGCCTACATCATTGTCACCTGCCTAGCATTCACTGTGGCAACTGCCAAGCAATCAAAAAAAAATACTTGATTGTCCTGCTTTTAAAATGCTTTACTTCTTATCCAAACCGTGGCTCCCTCTTCTGTCTGAATGTAGCAGAAAAAGATTGCCAGGTGCCGTATGAGAGAAGTGACAGAAAGCTGGTGGTCTCATAACTCGCCAAAGAAGAAGAAAAATAGAGCCTTGTTCTCATGGCAACCAATTGAAATGCACACGTAGATCCCATTCAATTGTAAAGTTCATGGCAAAGCATTTACATCTCCATTTATACCCTGTCTGTGTCCCAAATAGCACCCTATTCTCAACATTCGACCAGAGCCCATTTTAGTCATTTAGAAAACACTCTTAATTAATCAGAGTGGTTTACGGGAACAATTATTGTTAAGTGACTTGCTCAAGCGCACATCAACTAGTTGGCATTTGAACCAGCAACTTTTCAGTTACTGCCCCAATGCTCTTTACTGCTAGGCTACCTGCCACCCTTAAAAATGGATAGGCGTAAGCAATAGAGTTAATGCACTTTTAAGTAAATGTCACTCAAGAAAATATTTGATTGACTCAGGAGTGTAATTAAAATGGGTCAATATGCCCCACAAACATTAGTCAACTATACAGAAAGGCCTTAAATTTCTGAAGTAAATAAATCCATAATGAGAGAACAGTCAGATTAACTGATACCTGACATGGACATGTTGGCGTAACAGGAACATAGGAATACTGTGAACCAACAGGTTGTGAGTTCAAATCCCAGGTGAGGACATGTTGAATAATCGTTACTGTATAAATGAGCCGGCTCAATGTAATTATGTGAGGTGAGTATGTTAGTTAAAAGCACTGTGTGTATTCCTAATCTTGCCAACAAACGAAAGGTTTTGAATGGATCAACACTAATTGTGTTTTGTTTTGAATGGATCATCACTAATTAGGGCCTTAATTGGCTCGGCAACAGTAACGTGTTTTTTATTTTTTACACATAAATGTTCTCGAAACGTTTCCAGGAAACATGTCTAGAACATGAATGTGTTATATTCTAAGAACATGGCAACCATGTTCTGTGAATATTTGGTGGAACGTTGATGGAATATTCTCAAAGTGCAACGTAACCCCACAGATACTGTAGTTTCGATAGAGAATCAAAAGAAGAACTACAATTCTCAGACTTTCCACTTCCTGCTTGGAATTGTCTCAGGTCTTTGCCTGCCATATGAGTTCTGTTATACTCACAGACACCATTCAAACAGTTTTAGAAACTTCAGAGTGTTTCCTATCCAAATCTACTAATAATATGCATATTCTCATTTCTGGGCAAGAGTAGTAACCAGTTTAAATCGGGTACGTTTTTTCCTCCGGCCGTGAAAATACTGCCCCCTATCCTAAACAGGTTAAACATTCTCAACTACATCCCATCCTCTTGTTTTTCCCATAGTATGTGTCCCTATAGGGGATATACTTTACTTTGTAGCACTGATTCTCATTATTTTACATAGCTCCTCATTAAAAAATGGTCTTAAATCTACAGTGGGGTCCGAAATTACTGACATCTTTGATAAAGCTTAGCAAAAATGACTGTATAAAATGATCAAAAAGTCGATTTTGTGGTCAATTAACCATTTCTTTGTGGATTATGTGTGCTTGGGGTTATTGTCTTGCTGGATAATCCACTTGCTGCCTAGTTTCAGCCTCCTGGCAACCAGGTTTTTGGCTAAAATGTCCTGGTACTAGATAAAGTTCATGATGCTGTTGACCTTAACATGGGCCCCAGGACCATTGGACATCAAAGATCCACTGACATATTTTACAGTAGGTAAGGGGTTATTTTCTGTTTATGCATTCTCATTTCGACGTCAAACCCACCACTGGTGTGCGTGGCCAAAGAGCACTATTTTCATGTGATCCAACAAATGTAAATGCCTGGAGTTTGCTAAACAGCATTGACACTTGTATTGGAACATGTGCTTTGGTCAGATGACATGAAAATAGATCATCAATCCATTCAGCAAAAACCTTAGAAAAAGTTGTCAATTTTCCTGTCATTTCATGTAATGATGTATAGCCTACCCATTGATTCTTGAAGAGCATAACCTATGTACAGCCTCATTAGACTGTACAGAAAACAGAAGGACACTGATAACATGTGCTTTGCCTGGCTGGAATATAAATGACTTTTATTATGTGGTAAATGGCATCATATTCACTTCAATGCACTACTTTTCAACAGAGCCCTATGGGCCCTGGTCAAATGTAGAGCACTATATAGAGACTGGGGGGCCATTGACATTGAAAGTGTCCTGCTTCCCGTCCCTGTATGCATGCATTCCACACTCTGAATTCTGGGTTCCAAGCCAGTGTTCCTGGCAGCTAAAACTGGTTGTATTAGCAGACTGCCTTAGCCCATGGCCCACCCAGGTTTAAATGGGACTCTTTAGCAATTAGCGTCGATACAGAGGAACTTAAGGAGCTTTGACACCGTCTATGGAACGGTACTGCCAAACTACGGCGCGCACACACACGGGCAGTTAAATTGAGAGAGTTGGAGAATGGGAGAGATTAAGAGCGGGAGAGAGAGTAAAGTTGGTGGAAATGGGTAAAATGAGGGAAAGAGAGGGGGAACGAGAGTGACAGTCAGATAGCATCATCAGAAAGAGGATGAGGGAAGAATCCGAGGAGGAGACGGAGGTAAAGATAACAGGTGGCATATTATTGACAACAGAGATGACTGGCCGTTCTAGTTGAGAGATGTCAGCTAGGCCTGCAGGCCACCTGTGGATATAAGTTCCATGGCATTCATAAATATACAATGATCTGTCAAACTGCGGAAATGTATTACCTTTTGATACAAAAAAAAAATCCACAGAACTGCAATGCGTCAGGTTCCTTACCACTCACAATGAGTATATAGGCTATTTCATTATATAGTTCAGTGTTTATTTCAGAGTCAACATCTTTTTCAGTATCTTTACGAATGTCCATTTCAGAATCTGCATCTATTCCATCAGGACCACAAGTGAAACCACACATGTTAACCCCCGGGTTGTACTCAGTGGATGTGGTTTTTTGACCAATCACATCAGATCTTTTCACACCATATGTTTTTTGGGCTGATCTGATTGGTCTAAAGAACAATTAGTGAAAAAAAGATCAGAATTGTTCTGCCTGTCTAAACACAGCCACTGCATCTTTTTTCCCTATCAATCAATGAATTCTATTTCAGTATCTCTTTCAGAATCCGTATTTATTTCAGTATCTATTTCAGAATCCTTACTTATTGCAGTACCCATTTCAGTTTCTATTTCAGAATCTCCATCTATTTCAGTATCTATTTCAGAATCAGCATCTAATTTGACATTTCATTACTTAAGGTTAACTTAGATGTTAAATCCCCTATTTAGGGGACTTTGAGCAGTTCTGGACCAGTTCCGACTGACATTTTGGTGTGCAAAGTGCTCTGTGAACATCGCAGGGACGTTTGCCTTATAATGCCAGAAAGCCCCATCTGTCTGCTTTCATCTACCACTCTGTCAGTGGAGCTGACTTGAAGTGTTAGGTTTCACACCCCACATTTGCATAGGGAGTGACCTGTCACATTTGCGTGCCTATCCAGACAAAGAATCGATTTCCTCTTACCCTGGGAGATGGCATATTAAAGGGGACAGTATAGCGATGTCAGCAATCGTGGTTCATCCAGCTGTGATATTCTCAACCGGATTTACAACTCTCAACAGGAAAAAAGGCTAATGAATTTAGTAGAATTTAAACACCATGTGGCACCGTGAGAGGCATGGACATAGACGTGGCTGAAGATCTCCCAGTGCAGCACCACGGACAGAGCCACCCACCTCAGCACAGGAGACAGGTGCGTTCACTTCAGCACCATGGACACCGGCACTGGCTGCAGCACATTGGACAGCGGCACTCAGGTCAGCATTGTGGAAGGCCACCTTCAGCACCAGACCAACCGAAGGCAGCCCACAGCTCTGCTCACCCATCACACCTGTACAGGATTACTAATCAGCACACCTGCAAGGCATTCCCTTATCAACTGACTGGCACAAGAGTACAGGCTGGACCTCACTCAAGTGGAGCAGTTAGGAAGACGCAGCTTGCCTACTCTCCCACTTACCCTGTGTTTCACGCCCCTGCGACAGACTCTGCTAGTGAGGCCATGCTGCCGCAAGAGACTACAGGTGGCCCCCGGATTTTTAACGAGCCTCTTGCCTTAATGGCTTGTGGACTAGAGCGTCAGAGACACTAAAAGCTCAAGTTAAAGTATCTGAAACTTGAGCTCTTGTCGAGTGTTTACTCATTGTCGCTTGTGTAGTCGGGCACACCCCACTCTTCCTGACACCACCACTTTCTCTTGGTCACAGGGGGATGAAATCACTGTGTGTGTAAAACTGAAGTTGTAATTTTTTGCAGACATTCGAATGGTGTCTCTGAGTCGCTCAGAGGAGGCTTGACCGAAAATGCTCTGGCAGTTATATCAAATGGGGTCAAATTTGTACTGTCATTAAATGTTATCTTATAGTACGTCTGTTACGAATCCCTTTGGCCCTGCAGTCTAGGGGGGATGGAAACGAGACCCGTAACATAACTCATGCAAATTATAATAGTGATAAAGAACAGTGAGAACAAAAACCACAGACAACTGAAATTTACAGTCAAACACTAAAGGTTTATTTTAAAACACACGGTAAAGGGGGGCGGGAAAAGGGGCTGAGCCGGACCCAAGGAAAGAAACAATCCAAAACACCCCTAAGCTAGACTAGCCTACTTCAAAAACAGCTAGCTAACTAACTAACCAAAAATACAGTGGGTGGTCCGCCCAGTTCTAACTAGGGTATTTAGACAAGGGTTACCTACGGGTAGTGTATGCCCATGGCGACTTGTCTTGGTACCCCCTTTTCCCACCATCAAACAAACAGTCAACACTAACAAAAACAATACTCACAGGCTGACAGACAAAGTGACATGTAGTTGCCAAAAACAAAGAGATCAATCCATAGAGAGAGATTGAACACAAAGAGATTGATCTGGGGAGAAAACAACTGACAGGGTTTTTAAACCAAGGGAAAGGGATGTGATTGGTTGAGGGAAAAGGAGCAGGTGTCTTGGTTGGTGACTGATTGATGACTGATTGGGGAATGATGATTGTCACCTGTGAGGGGAGAAGGAGAGAAAAGAAACACACACACAGGATACATACACAGGATACCTGTATCCGTAACACTCCCACCCTTAAAAGAGAAACCCTAGGGGGGATTGTGAACAAAGTATTTACAAAGTATACCCACAATATCAATAAACAAAGGCAACCTTACAAAACATACATATTTTTTTGTTTTTACATTTTTACACACGAGACAAAGCATCTGCTAACACATTATCAGAACCCTTTTTGTGGCGTATCTCTAAATTATAATTCTGCACAATAAGCGCCCAACGCATAAGGCGCTGGTTCTGGTTGTACATCCGGTGGAGAAACACTAAGGGGTTATGATCAGTAAATACGATCACAGGTAGGGCACTAGAACCAATATACACTTCAAAATATTGCAGAGCTAACAACAAAGCTAGAGCTTCTTGCTCAATGGTGGCATAGTTTGTCTGACATTTGTTACATTTCCGTTAAAAATAACACACCGGATGATCCACTCCACTCTTGTCCTGCTGCAGTAGAACAGCACCAGCACTTCTGGCACTAGCTTCTACTTCAAGTTTAAACGGTTGTTCTGGAGCAGCAAGTTCAGGGGTATTACATAAGAGTGCTTTAGCAGTTTCAAAAGCTACCTTACAATCCGGGGACCACACAAGCGATCTTGCCGGACTGAGCAAATCGCTCAATGGAGCAATTACCGCAGAGAAGTTTTTACAGAAACTACGGTAGTAGCCAACCATCCCTACAAAACGGGGTAGCTCTCGTCTGGTGGTAGGTGCGGGGAACGCAGTGATAGCCAAGACCTTAGCATCAACAGGGCGCACCTGTCCATGGCCGACCTCTTTGCCGAGATAGGTAACAGTAGCCTTCCCAAACTCGCACTTTGCCAAGTTCAGGGTTAAAGAAGCATCTGCCTAACGCTCACATACTACCCTTAGAGAGTTAACATGATCTCTCCACTCAGATGAATAAATCACTAGATCATCTAGATAGACACTACAATTGGGAACGCCAGCTAATACAGCGTTAACCAGTCTTTGAAAAGTGGCTGGTGCATTCCGCATCCCAAAAGCCATGACAGAGTATTGTAGGAAGTTGTCTGGGGTCACAAAAGCAGAAATCTCAGAAGCACGTGAGGTTAACGGAACCTGCCAGTAACCTTTTAAGAGGTCCAACTTTGTTACATAAGTAGCAGCACCAACAGTGTCGATACAGTCGTCCAGTCTGGGTAACGGGAACGAATCTGGCATTGTGACAGAATTTCCCTTTTCGATAATCCGTACATAACCTAACGTACCATCAGGTTTAGGAACCAGAATGCAAGGAGAACTCCAAGGGCTTGAACTTGGCATAGCCAGGTCACTCTCCAACAAATATCTCACTTCATCCCTCATTATCTTCCTTTTAGAAGCATTGACATGATATGGGTGTTGCTTGATAGGGGCAGCATTTCCAACATTAATGTCATGTTCCAACACGTTTGTGCGAGTAGGAACGTCATTAAAGAGACATGGAAAACTGTGTAGTAGCCTCACAATATCGTCGGCCTGTCCGGCCGTTAAATGAACCAGATCTGACTGGAGAGACAGCAGCATTTCTGAGTTGGGCAATCTAACACACTGCTGCTGAGTATTGCGCAACTCTAAGCCATCATCATTAATATGACAGTCCACTACCATAGCAGTAGAAGCAGAAGAGACAGCAGTACCTTCCGCTGTTTTTGAACTATCCACCTGGGTGATGGTATGCTTTCAACATGTTAATGTGGCACACACGAGATTGGCGTTTTCTATCAGGAGTTTGAAGCACATAATCAGTTTCACTTAACTTCTTTTAAATCAAATACGGACCAGAGAAACGAGCTGACAGTGAAGATCCTGGAACAGGCAATAACACCAGTACTTGGTCACCTGGCTGTAGTGGACGAGAAACAGCCTGTTTATTATAGTGTCTTTTCATACTTGTCTGTGAGGAAGACAGAGCTTCCTTTGCGAGAGCACAGGCTTGGTGTAGGCGCCACCGAAAGCGACTAACGTAGTCGAACACATTCTCATCTCCAGTACACAACTCTTGGGACAAAAACTGTTCTTTAACCTGTTATGGATAGGGGGCAGTATTTTCACGGACGGATAAAAAATGTACCCGATTTAATCTGTTTATTACTCCTGCCCAGAAACTAGAATATGCATATAATTGATTGATTTGGATGGAAAACACCCTAAAGTTTCTAAAACTGTTTGAATGGTGTCTGTGAGTAAAACAGAACTCATATGGCAGGCCAAAACCTGAGAAGATTCCAAACAGGAAGTGCCCTCTGACCATTTCTTGGCCTTCTTTAGCCTCTTTATTAAAAACAGAGGATCTCTGCTGTAATGTGACACTTTCTAAGGCTCCCATAGGCTCTCAGAAGGCGCCAGAACGTTGAATGATGACTCTGCAGTCCCTGGCTAAAAAAACAGTAGGGCATTTGGATAGTGGTCGATCTGAGAAAAATGAAACGTGAAGAGTCCATTTTACATTTTCAGTCTTTGAACGAAAACGACATCTCCCGGTCGGAATATTATCGCTATTTTACGAGAAAAAAAAAACGCATAAAAATTGATTTTAAACAGCGTTTGACATGCTTCGAAGTACGGTAATGGAATATTTTGAAATTTTTTGGCACGATACGCGCCGGCGCGTCACCCTTCGGATAGTGTCTTGAACGCACGAACAAAACGCTGCTATTTGGATATAACTATGGATTATTTGGAACCAAACCAACATTTGTTGTTGAAGTAGAAGTCCTGGGAGTGCATTCTGACGAAGAACAGCAAAGGTAATCCAATTTTTCTTATAGTAAATCTGAGTTTGGTGAGTACCAAACTTGGTGGGGGTCAAAATAGCTAGCCTGTGATGGCCGGGCTATCTACTCAGAATATTGCAAAATGTGCTTTCACCGAAAAGCTATTTTAAAAATCGGACACCGCGATTGCATAAAGGAGTTCTGTATCTATAATTCTTAAAATAATTGTTATGTTTTTGGTGAACGTTTATCGGGAGTAATTTAGTAAATTCACCGGAAGTTTGCGGGGGGTATGCTAGTTCTGAACGTCACATGCTAATGTAAAAAGCTGTTTTTTGATATAAATATGAACTTGATTGAACAAAACATGCATGTATTGTATAACATAATGTCCTAGGAGTGTCATCTGATGAAGATCATCAAAGGTTAGTGCTGCATTTAGCTGTGGTTTTGGTTTTTGTGACATTATATGCTAGCTTGAAAAATGGGTGTCTGATTATTTCTGGCTGGGTACTCTCCTGACATAATCTAATGTTTTGCTTTCGTTGTAAAGCCTTTTTGAAATCGGACAGTGTGGTTAGATAAAGGAGAGTCTTGTCTTTAAAATGGTGTAAAATAATCATATGTTTGAAAAATGGAAGTTTTCGGATTTTCGAGGAATTTGTAATTCGCGCCACGCCCTATCATTGGATATTGGAGCCGTGTTCCAGCCAAGGTCATTAAATCAACTCTATGACATTTGTCAAAAGCCTCCCACGTAGGGTTATCCAAAAAGGATTTCAACTCAAAACTAGCCATCTTGAACTACAACACAAGAGCCAACAAATAGCAAACACTAATGCTATGACGCTCAACACTGAACTGGACCACTACAACAAGTTGCACGAGCGGCATGGGTGTCAGTAAAGACATATCCCGGATGAGCCCCCACTTATGTTATGAATCCCTTTGGCCCTGCAGTCTAAGGGGGATGGAAACGAGACCCGTAACATAACTCATGCAAATTATAATAGTGATAAAGAACAGTGAGAACAAAAACCACAGACAACTGAAATTTACCGTCAAACACTAAAGGTTTATTTTATCCTCTACAGGCTAGTTTACTCTGGACCCTGATCTCTCTTTTGAAGAACATATCAAGACTGTTTCAAGGACAGCTTTTTTCCATCTACGTAACATTGCAAAAATCAGAAACTTTCTATCCAAAAAAGATTCAGAAAAATGTATCCATGCTTTTGTTACTTTTAGGTTGGACTACGGCAATGCTCTACTTTCCGGCTACCCGGATAAAGCACTAAATAAACTTCAGTTAGTGCTAAATACGGCTGCTAGAATCCTGACTAGAACCAAAAAATTTTAACATATTACTCCAGTGCTAGCCTCACTACACTGGCTTCCTGTTAAGGCAAGGGCTGATTTCAAGGTTTTACTGCTAACCTACAAAGCATTACATGGGCTTGCCCCTACATATCTTTCCGATTTGGTCCTGCCGTACATACCTACACGTACACTACGGTCACAAGACGCGGGCCTCCTAATTGTCCCTAGAATTTCTAAGCAAACAACTGGAGGCAGGGCTTTCTCCTATAGAGCAACATTTTTATGGAATGGTCTGCCTACCCATGTGAGAGACGCAGACTGTCTCAACCTTTAAGTCTTTACTGAAGACTCATCTCTTCAGTAGGTCCTATGATTAAGTGTAGTCTGGCCAAGGGGTGTGAAGGTGAACGGAAAGGCTGGAGCAACAAACCGCCCTTGCTGTCTCTGCCTGGCCGGTTCCACTCTCTTCACTGGGATTCTCTGCCTCTAACCCTATTACAGGGGCTGAGTCACTGGCTTACTGGTGTTCTTCCATGCCGTCCCTGGGAGGGGTGCGTCACTTGAGTGGGTTGAGTCACTGACGTGGTCTTCCTGTCTGGGTTGGCGCCCCCCCCCCCCCCCCTTGGGTTGTGCCGTGGCGGAGATCTTTGTGGGCTATACTCGGCCTTGTCTCAGGATGGTAAGTTGGTGGTGGGAGATATCCCTCCAGTGGTGTGGGGGCTGTGCTTTGGCAAAGTGGGTGGGGTTATATCCTGCCTGTTTGGCCCTGTCCGGGGGTTTCATCGGATGGGGCCACAGTGTCTCCTGACCCCTCCTGTCTCAGCCTCCAGTATTTATGCTGCAGTAGTTTATGTGTTGGGGGGCTAGGGTCAGTCTGTTACATCTGGAGTATTTCTCTTGTCTTATCCGGTGTCCTGTGTGAATTTAAAAATGCTCTCTCTAATTCTCTCTTTCTCTCTTTCTTTCTCTCAGAGGACCTGAGCCCTAGGACCATGCCTCAGGACTACCTGGCATGATGACTCCTTGCTGTCCCCAGTCCACCTGGCCGTGCTGCTGCTCCAGTTTCAACTGTTCTGCCTGCGGCTATGGAACCCTGACCTGTTCACCGGACGTGCTACCTGTCCCAGACCTGCTGTCCCAGACCTGCTGGAACCCTGACCTGTTCACCAGATGTGTTACCTGTCCCAGACCTGCTGTTTTCAACTCTCTGGAGACAGCAGGAGCGGTAGAGATACTCTCAAAGATCGGCTATTAAAAAGCCAACTGACACTTACTCTTGAGTTGCTGACTTGTTGCACCCTCAACAACTACTATGATTATTATTATTATTTGACCATGCTGGTCATTTATGAACATTTGAACATCTTGGCCATGTGCTGTTATAATCTCCACCCGGCACAGCCAGAAGAGGACTGGCCACCCCTCATAGCCTGGTTCCTCTCTAGGTTTTGGCCTTTCCTAGCCACCATGCTTCTACACCTGCATTGCTTGCTGTTTGGGGTTTTAGGCTGGGTTTCTGTACAGCACTTTGAGATATCAGCTGAAGTAAGAAGGGCTATATAAATACATTTGATTTGATTTAGGTGGGACGTTAGCGTCCCACTCTATTCAACAGCCAGTGGAATCGCGAGGCGCGAAATACAAATACCTCAAAAATTCAATAATTTCAATATTTCAAACATACGACTATTTTACACCATTTGAAAGATAAGACTCTCGTTAATCTAACCACATTTTACAATTTCAAAAAGGCTTTACAGCGAAAGCAAAACATTAGATTATGTTAGGAGAGTACATAGACACAAATAACCACACAGCCATTTTTGAAGCAAGCAAATATGTCACAAAAACCCAAACCACAGCTAAATGCAGCACTAACCTTTGATGATCTTCATCAGATGACACTCCTAGGACATTATGTTATACAATACATGCATGTTTTGTTCAATCAAGTTCATATTTATATCCAAAAAAATATTTTTACATTAGCATGTGATGTTCAGAACTAGCATTCCCACCCAAAACTTCCGTTGAATTTACTAAATTACTCATGATAAACGTTGACAAAATACATAACAATTATTTTAAGAATTATAGATACAGAACTCCTTTATGCAATCGCTATGTCAGATTTTAAAATAGCTTTTCGGCAAAAGCACATTTTGCAATATTCTGAGTACATAGCTCAGCCATCACAGCTAATTTGACACCCGCCAAGTTCGGAGCAACCTAAACTCAGAATTATTATTAGAAAAATTGGATTACCTTTGCTGTTCTTCATCAGAATGCACTCCCAGGACTGCTACTTCCACAACAAATGTTGTTTTTGTTCCAAATAATCCATAGTTATGTGCAAATATCCCCATTTTGTTCGTGCGTTCAGGTCACTATCTAAAGGGTAATGCGCGAGCGCATTTCGTGACAAAAAATGTCAAAATGTTCCTTTACTGTACTTAGAAGCATGTCAAATGCTGTTTAAAATCCATTTTTATTGTATTTGTCTCGTAAAATAGCGATAATATTCCAACTGGACAATGCTGCATTCATTCAAAAAGGAAGAGAAAAAATGGCGAGGTCTCGTGAACTTGCATGTCCATTCCCTTTGTCCTCAGGCAGACCACTGACAAACTGAGTTACTATACTTTGCCCAGAGACAGGAGACGCCCCAATCCGCTTTCTGGCGGCTTTAGAGAGCAAATGGAAGCCTTAGAAAGTGCAACATAACCCCACGGATACTGTAGTTTCGATAGAGAAGCAAAAGGAGAACTACAAAATCGCAGACAGGCCACTTCCTACTTGGAATCTTCTCAGGTTTTTGCCTGCCATATGAGTTCTGTTATACTCACAGACACCATTCAAACAGTTTTAGAAACTTTAGAGTGTTTCCTATCCAAATATACTAATAATAAGCATATTCTCGTTTCTGGGCAAGAGTAGTAACCAGTTTAAATCGGGTACGTTTTTTATCCGGCCGTGAAAATACTGCCCCCTATCCCAGACAGGTTAAAACACACAGTAAAGGGGGGCGGGAAAAGGGGCTGAGCCGGACCCAAGGAAAGAAACAATAATCCAAAACACCCCTAAGCTAGACTAGCCTACTTCAAGAACAGCTAGCTAACTAACCAAAAATACAGTGGGTGGTCCGCCCAGTTCTAACTAGGGTATTTAGACAAGGGTTACCTACGGGTAGTGTATGCCCATGGGCGACTTGTCTTGGTACCCCCTTTTCCCACCATCAAACAAACAGTCAACACTTTAACAAAAACAATACTCACAGGCTGACAGACAAAGTGACATGTAGTTGCCAAAAACAAAAGAGAGATCAATCCATAGAGAGAGAGATGGGGGCACAGAGAGAGAGAGAGAGATTCAGAGAGAGATTCAGAGAGAGAGAGAGAGAAAGAGATTCAGAGAGAGAGAGAGATTGAGAGAGAGAGAGATTCAGAGAGAGACAGAGAGAGATTCAGAGAGAGAGAGAGAGAGATTTAGAGAGAATGAGTTAGAGAGAGATTCAGAGAGAATGAGTTAGAGAGAGATTCAGAGAGATTGAGCACAAAGAGATTGATCTGGGAAGAAAACAACGGACTGGGTTTTTAAACCAAGGGAAAGGGATGTGATTGGTTGAGGGAAAAGGAGCAGGTGTCTTGGTTGGTGACTGATTGATGACTGATTGGGGAATGATGATTGTCACCTGTGAGGGGAGAAGGAGAGAAAAGAAACACACACACACAGGATACATACACAGGATACCTGTATCCGTAACACTCCATCCGGGATCTGAACCCGGGACCTCTCGGACAAAGTCATTTGGAATTTGATTGTTACTATATTTATAAAGCCTTTCAGTCATTTCAAGTCCTATTCATTTCAAGTCCTATTCTCCCACTTTTGTTGAGTAGCTAAAAAAGCATAAGATTTTCTATATTTTCATAATATTTGCACTGTGTACTTGAGCTTGTGTCCTCAAAAGTGAGTACACCTTGGTCTCCGGGTGGTGCAGTGGTCTAAGGCACTGCATCACAGTGCTAGCTGTGCCACCAGAGACTCTGGGTTTGAGCCGGGAGGCCCATGAAGCAGCGCACAATTGTCCAGGTTAGGGAGGGTTTGGCTGGCAGGGATATCCTTGTCTCATCGTGCACTAGTGACTCCTGTGGCGGGCCAGGCGCAGTGCACGCTGACCAGGTCGCTAGGTGTACAGTGTTTCCTCCGACACATTGGTGCTTCTGGCTTCCGGGTTGGAGGCGTGCTGTGTTAAGAAACAGTGCGGCTTGGTTGGGTTGTGTTTCGGAGGACGCATGGCTCTCGACCTTCGCCTCTCCCGAGTCCGTTTGGGAGTTGCAGCGATGAGACAAGACAGTCACTACTAACAATTGTGAGTACACCTCAGCAATTTATAACTTATGTTTACCAGAAAGGTGAGTTTTTCTTTCTAGAACTACGCCGCTTTACAATTTATTATTTATGGCCTCTCATTCAAAATAATTACTTTTGGGTATGTCTATTTAAGCAGAAATCTACATTTTGACGTAACGTTTTAACCTCTTGTGACTATCTGAAATTCCTCATTCATGTACACTATTTCAATTGTGTTTTGTTTTGCTTGGCTTTTGCCGTATATTGGCAATCTCAACTTCTATGTCTTTCGACCTGACCTAGGAACCCCTCATTTATTAACAGCAATTATTTATCATCACTCACTTCTACTTTGTCCATGCATTCCAATGGACATGTTAAAAGCACATGGTTAAACAAAAAGGAAGTAAACCTTTGGAATACATTGAAATGTGTCATCATGCAGTCATGCATTGTGAATGATACATTTCAACTGAATCCAATGGAAGTTTTTCCTTTTTTCCTTTCCATCATGCAGTCATGCGTTACGAATGTAACTCCTGTGAGGGTGAGAGAGTGAGAAGAGGCCGATTACACGCGCAGACTACTGGTTATGTTGCACTGAGCGGTTGGAAGAAGTGGGCTGTGATTTTGTGTGTGTGTGTGTGTGTGTGTGTGTGTGTGTGTGTGTGTAGAGTGTATACCCACTACCCAGAGTGGGTGAAAATGCGCTTTTGTGATGAAATTTCACCTCCTTATGCTATAAAATACATTTTACCAAGACAAATATGATTCTTCATGTTCTGAATCGTTCAGTGGGGTGTTTCGGGGGATTTACATTTTGTGGTGATTGTTGGCGAAAAGCTCAGTTAACATGACACAAGATGAAAGAAAGGTAAATGGCTTTGAAAATAAAAAGCTTGGTATACACTCAGCGCTCCGTTGACATTTCACAGAGATATGTTTGTTTTTCTGTGAAATCTTGGAAAAAGAACAGGAATTTCAAATGAATATGAAATACGAAATTACTACATGTCATGTCTCAAAATCAATATCCATCTTAGCTCTATATTGTTATATATCCTGCGGATTAAAGAATAAAGATGACGAGTTCAATGGGAAAGTGAGCCTGCCAGGTAGCTAGTAGCCTTTATTCTTTTCACAGAATCCAGCCTAGCTGTCCACTTTTTTCTCAGGCTTTTTTTAGTCACACTAATTCTGACCATCCTACAAGGTTAAAAACTTAAATAACAAGGGTAAAATCGCAACAATTATTTTGCACATTTGTCAAAATATGAATTTTTGATCGGACACCCTAGTGTGTGTGTGCTTGTGTGCATTCTTGCATGTACGTGTGTGAGCTGAGACCAGAGGCACCACCACAGCTTCACCTCTCCTCTCCTGCCCCCTACGGACTCCCTCTGGCCCAGACGACAGAGATTTAATAATAGGCGCTCCACCAAGTAAAAATTAACACAGTGTGAGACAGGCCCACACACACAGAAATATAATTACTAGATGGGACATTGCCCCATAGCACATGTATGGCAATTTGACTGGTCCGTTCTAGTAATTATAATTCTAAGGGTTTATACGTGTGTATCTGTTGGTGAGAGTGTGTAGGATACCATCCAGTCCAGCACTGATGAGGTGGCCCCCTGCCGCCTCTCTTGACAGACAGATGGCATGTGTCCCTGAGAGAGGTCCTCTGGAGCTGCCTTGGCAGCGCCTGATTAAAAGTCTGATTTACATCCAGGAGTGTTGACGAAATCAAAAAATGATCCACAAAAGAGTGAGAAGCTGGAAGATGTATCATCACCGTGGACGCCACCTTTACAGAATGTCTGCGTCTCAAATGGCACCTTATCTCCTACATTGTGTGGGCCCTGGTCAAAAGTAGTGCAGTATATAGGGAATAGGGCGCCATTTAGGATGCAGACCACTTTTGATAAAGTGGCAGTCTTTTTCGCTGGCCAACTTTTTATCTCCAATCATGAAACGCTTCATTACACTAGATGGGTAGTGGTCTGAATCTGAGAGATCTGAGAGACTGCCCCAAGTGCTTTTTAAAATATTTTCTTGGATCACAATTCAGAGGTAATAAACACCCTTCAACTCTGTCACACCATTCTAAGCTATAGGTAGACATAATTAGACCTCAGCTGTCTGATTTTCATTTATTCTACGTATATGGTCGCATACATATGCGTCATTGGAACATACACAGTTGTATGTGACATGTTCATGTAAATGTAGCCTCCTTCAGTCATGTTGATACTTTGTGACATGTTATATGATGTAACGTAAAATGTACAGTATGTCTTCAAATGCAAAAGTGTTTGATGTGTTCAGTCTCTGTCTAAAAATGAAGAGCAACAATCAACCCTTTATATGCTCGCACCCCTTTCATGGATCAAATGATGACCTTCTCATCAAAGCAGATAAACACAAAGCTTTGATGTCTCTGACATCAGTCTCAGTGTGCGACAGTTCCTTATGATCTTGAATACATTGTGGAGTTTTGGGCTGATCAGCTAGGGGTCTGTTTCAGCGAATAGCACCTGTGGGGAGGAAAGATATGAAAACAGTGATGAAAAATGGATGATGGCGAAATAAAAGTCAGCCAGCTACAGTTGTTGCTCCAGGGTAGTTGGTCTTTTGGTCAAACCTAAAGTGTGAATATCCAGGATGTCTATATAAACTGAGGCCCGCACAATAACGTTTTATCGAGCCCCTATATAACTGTAAAATTATCAAGCGGTGCACTTAAAAGAAACAATGATGTTTCATCATACAAATGATTTTGATGGCGAGAAAAGTCAAATTAGCTGTGGCTAGGCGCGGTTGGACAGACGGTGGGAAGAAAAGAGTTGGATGGGGGGGCGTCAAAAAGTAATATTTATGAGTGGAGGTGAAAGTTTAACTAAACTTTAACAATTTTGGAGAAAAATATAGGAGCGATAAATTATGAACTGGTGACATACACATTTGAAATGTTTGATCTTGGGTACGCTTTTGGGGCCTATTCAATCAAAACAGTTTTCATTGGAACATTAAATTAAAACTGTTTTGATTGGAATACTATAAAAGAGTTGCTGTGTACAGCAAGAAACCATATTTAAATTCAGTTTCTCTTTGTAAACAATGTTTTGTTGAGACCATGCAGGGGCAAGAAGAATCTTTCAAACTTATTCCCGGATACCAAGTTACCAAAGTTGATTGAATTAGGCATCTTGTTGCGCACTTGGCAACAGAAGAGTGAGTAACAGGTGTTTACTTGTAGAACAGAATGTGTCAAATGAAGATGTGCAATGTTTTACACAGCTAATGGAGAGAACAACAAGATGTATTTTCCTGTGAAATGATTTCTGCCAGTGTGAAAGAGATTGGCTTTCATCTTTTTAAGCAGCCGAGGCTGCCAACCCTGCATTCACTGGCTAATGTGTGAAAAGCTTTAGGCTTCTGGCTTTTCTGGTTTCTCTGCTTTTTAAGTTCTTGTTTTGGAGAAGAAAATGGTTTAAGACACGACGTGTTGGTGGATCTCTGCTCGCACCTTGCCCCGTTATGTGCTTTTGAACTCTAAAGCTTCAAGCCTCTTATGTAAACAGATCGTTGTGCACGGTAACCAGTGCCAGAATTGCTTCAGTCACCACACTTTCTTTATTCACTAATGTGTTCCCTCTCTATCGACGACCAAACAGGTTTTAATTCACTCTGGTAGAACAAGGTGAGACTACCCCTTCTCACATCTCTGTCCATGTCTTCAAAGAGCCACTGATCAAAACCAAGGCTTTCTTTTTTTACAGTCCACTCCTCTTCTCCCATCACTCGTTCTCCTTCAAGGGACAGAATCACCTCTCTATTTATTGAAGTGTTTCATCTTGGGTTGATGTCCCAGGCAAACTGTTTACCTTCACTGTTTACTTGCTCTGAAGTGTGTGAGGACTGTGCACCCACCCAATCGCCTCCCCTATAGTTCGCACCCTCCCACTCGTACAGGATGCCTCTGGGACACAGCGAGGGTTCGAAGGTTAAGTCAAAGCTTGTGGGAACCGTCTTGAGTAAAGCATTCCCTTCCTCTCAGATCACATTACTTAACAGTGCAGGGCTTACTGGAGATGTCCTCCTGTCCTTGATGGTGAGGTACGAAGTTGTGTTCTGATAAAGCTTTCAATTGAATACGTTTCTTATCTTGTCTATGTAGCAGATGTACATGTAGCAGATGTGTGTGCCAGTATAGCAGCCATCTCCGCTCAGGTACATGCACAAACCCTTATCATCCGCGTAGCTTCCCACCCCAACAAAAGTGCTATAATCTGCAAATGAATGACTTCCAATTCATTCATATCACCATTCTCTCTAACATCCAGCAGATAATGTATAGCTGGACAGAGAGGCTCTAATTCAAGCCTATGATTCCTCTGGACATTATGTGTATTAATATTCTGTTGAAATGGCTTGGAAAGGAGGACAGGGCACATGAAGTGAATTGATGTTGTGCCCTGCAATCATGTATCCTTTGTCTAACCCCCCTATCAGTTCTGTGGCCAGATGTTATCTCTGTGTGTCTGTGTGTGTGCCACCACCTCAAAGGGAGTGATCAGGATGAGAGCCATGGCAACCAATGTCCCAAGATGATTGGAAATGCATGTGATTTACACCAGGGATTGTTGATATGCAATTGTGGACCGAGAGCATGAATTTCAGTAAAAATACAAAATAAAACAGTGAAGTGACACAAGTGACACTGATTAAGTGACATGCAAGGGTCTGAAATCAAATCAAATGTTATTGGTCGCATACACATATTTAGCAGATGTTATTAGCGAAATGCTTGTAACCAAAGTTGCTTAAGACTCAGACACAGAGTGGCCATGTCTATCGGCGCCATCTTGTCTATGAAAATAGTGTATAGACTGTTTCTATAGAGTCATGTTTCGACAATATGGGGAAAGGAACAGCAATATCCATCACTGGCAGGTTATGATAGTTTTCGGCAGTCCCAGAGTCAAACCGAAGCAATCATACAACATGATTTTTCAGGCCTCATACATAGGCAGTTCAATTAATGTCAGCAATCAGTGAATTGCTGAAAACTTCGCAGACATGCTTATCCGTTCCAAACCTCAGCGTGTCTGAGAAAAGAGGATTGGGCATGAAGCGCTGTAGTAAATCTGAGCTATTTTATGATTTACGGAAATTGCACTTACAGAACACACAGTGACAAAGAAAATTAGACTTTGGGTTGAGATGGAGACATGCCAGGAAAAAGTGTTATTGGGCAAACACCCGTTGATCATGAGATTGGGTCTCTGTGAGACTGGACTGGAATCTGCGGGAGTTTGATTTTTCATCCTTCACCTCACTCTCAGGACACAGTTTATGACTGCACTGCATTTTAGCAGTGAATGGATGTCATTAACACAGATGTTCTATACAAAGGGATGCAGCCTCTGCTTCTTATGTCAGGAGTGTATGTTAATGCACAATGACCGTTTGTATAGAACATCTGTGTTAGTGACATCCATTCACTGCTACCATGCGGTGCAGTGGAGACACCTGCAACATGAAAGATGAATCCCAAAAACGGCTAAATAACCTTCTTTCACAGACCCAAATGCAGACTGTGTTGAAGTAACAATGTTTATTACAGCAACAGGGGCAGGCAAATGACAGGTCAAGGAAGGCAGGGGTCAATAATCCATAGTAGTGGGGCAAAGGTACAGGACGGCAGCCAGGCTCAGGTCAGGCAGAGGTCAGTAATCCAGAGTAGTGGGGCAACGGTACAGGATGTCAGGCAGGCTCAGGGTCAGGGCGGACAGAAAAGGTCAAAACCGGGAAAAACAGTGAGAATCAATAGACAGAAACCGAGGGGAAAACCGCTGGTAGGCTTGACGAAACAAAACAAACTGGCAACAGACAAACAGAGGACACAGGTATAAGTACCCAGAGGATAATGGGGAAAACGGGCGACACCTGGAGGGGGGTGGAGACAAGCACAAGGACAGATGATATAAGGGCACAAGGCGAGACCCAGATGCAGACACAGGAGGCAGATGGTTAGAGTTGTTTAAGATGTTTATTAACAATCCAAAAGGGGTAGGCAAGAGAATGGTCTTGGACAGGCAAAGGTCAAAACCAGTTCAGAGTTCCAGAGGTATGGCAGGCAGGCGGGAATGGAGTCCAGAAAAACAGGCAAAGGTCAAACCCGGGAGGACTAGTAATAGAAAAGCAGGAGCATGGGTGGAAAAGCACGCTGGTTGACTTGAGCATACAAGACAAACTGGCACAGATAGACAGGAAACACAGGGATAAATACACCAGGGAAAATAAGTGACACCTGGAGGGCGTGGAGACAAACACAAGGACAGGTGAAACAGATCAGGGCATGACACTTCCCTCTCTCGTATACCTCAAATGTAAAATAATGAAAAAATTGCACTATATTGTTGGATCCCTTAAATCAACCAGAACAGCTGTGGTAGACAGTGTGGTAGAGCCAATTCAGCAACCCTTGGAGCACAGTGGAAGTTGATGAAGCTGCTTCTTTATTGTTAAAAGTAAAACCCAGAATTGTGGGCCTTATTGTACCTTCTTATTTTCTTGTTTTTTCTTTTTCCCATTAGTAATCAGTCAGTCCTTTTTCCAGCAACGTCCTGTCTGGCAGCTCAGGTGTTTCTGAGAAGCAGGGACAGCTGTTTCTCTGAAATCAGAGTCAATATGGAATTAGGTCAGTTTGTGTTTAGACCAACATTGACAGAACCTTTGAAAGTGTCGACCACCGCACACCTTAACCCAATAGGAACAACACAGTACAGGGACATTTTAAAATGCCAATCTTGTCTGAAAATGTGTTCAGAAGGTTTTTGGTGGATGTCTTTGAGAAAACTAAGGGCACTGATTACTTTAATTATCCTAATCCTAATCATCCTAAGTACTTTATCTCTATGAGATTCTTGTGTTTCATCTCTCTTTAACTCTCTCTCTGTCTCTGATAAAGTCAACCCCTCTTCATAGTAATTAGTTCAGTGAAAGTGACAGTGATTTAAGTAACATATGCAAATTGACAATTATCTAGCATCTTGCCTAGAGCTCTCAGATGATACAGTATATTTACCAGGGTAATCAGTGGTGGCTTTGCCCCCCATGGCCTGCTCAGTTTGTGGTAAACACACACACACACACACACACACACACACACACACACACACACACACACACACACACACACACACACAGACAGAGTCACTGGAAACACACACATTTATTGAACACACACACACACAATCACACTCTCTCACACACACTGTCACCCCCGCCCTTGCACACACAGAATGACAGATCCTCTGCTAGACTGAGTGTTGGGTGATTATGTCACCTGTCTCAGTGGTCTAGGGTGGCCTAACGTTTAGAACATTGGGCCAGCAACCAATAGCTTGCTGGTTTGAATACCTGAGCATACAATGTTAAAAATCTGTTGATGTGCCCTTGAGCGAGGCACTTAACCCTCATTTGCTCCAGGGGTGCTGTACTACTATGGCTGACCCTGTAAAACTGTGAGGATCGACGCTGGAGACAGGAAGCAGGTACAGGGAGAACATTTAATGAACAATGGACATGAAACAGGACAGGAACAGCGTCTGAACAGGGGAAAAAATAACAACATCAATGCTGACACAGGGAATAACATGAGGAGCAGACAGAGAAAGAGGGGGTAATCAACAAGGTAATGGAGTCCAATATTGCACAGAGGCGCGTAATGATGGTGACAGGTGTGCGTAATGAAGGGCAGCCTGGCGCCCTCGAGCGCCAGAGAGGGGGAGCGGGAGCGGGAGCAGGCGTGACAAAAACCACACATTTCACTGCACCTACCCGGTGTATGTGAATATATATATATATATATCTTTTTATTTTTATTTGAGTGATGATTAGAAGTTTCCATGACACAGATGGCGGTGCTCTAAGCTCTGCTTCGTCTGTCTGCCTCTCCTTGAGGTAGATATTAATGATGATAGCACTTTATTACCACATATAACTCAATGATAGCGTGCACACAACCTGGGGTTTGTGATTAGGGTTGAGAAATATGACTCTGAAGTGGTAATGACAGATGTGTGCGTGTGACGCTGGCACATAACTGATGAGAGTACGTGGTAGGGGGTGACAAGGCGTGTGTTTGTGTGTCTACAGTATGTGTCTACAGTATGTGCGTGCCGTGCTCTCATGTGCGAGTGTGTGGAGGTCACCAGGTTTATGTGGATGACTGCAGTAGGAGGCCAGATGGCATCAGGAGGAATGGTAGCCAAACAGAAGTGCATATCATTTCAGTGCGAAATCCCAAAGTCCCTCAGCAGTCACAGCCAAAACTAACACACCTCAATTTCCCTGTGCCCTAATCACTGTCGATTTAGAACCTCTACCTCTTTACAGCGTGAGGTTATAGTACAGGAAGGAAAAGGCATAGGAAAAGCGACAATGAAATGTACACAAGCGTTTTTTCCCCAGGGGTTGTACTTATGAAGTGTTGGAGGGCTCCCTTTATAAAGAGCCAACTTCAAAGATTGGTAAGCAGAGGAAAAGATCCCGAACGCTGCTGTGGGCATCACAGCACAAGAAAGAAAGAAAGCGGGTTAGATGAATGGCGTTAAAGTGATACCCTCAACACACCGACCCTCTGCAGAATGAAATGGACGACGGTTTCTTATCTTGAACCTTTCATCACGGGGCCAGACAGCATGAGAGTGCAGAGCGTTATCAAACAGTTCAAAACGTCTGTGTCCCAGAGGTTCAGTCTGATAGCTTGTCCAAGGCAGAGGAAGGAGGTGGGAGGTGTCGCCTTCAGAGAGCTATTTTAGCTCTCGCCGTGATTCATATGTCAATCACCTTCCCGATCACAGACGCACAGAGAAATAGAATAGGTTGAGTGAAGTCAGAAAAAGCACCCTTATACTTTGGCCACCAGCTATAAAGCAAAGGAAATGCTTTTCAGAAGTAGTGTACTTTTGAAAGGAAATGGGTAATTTTGATCAATCAGGTGGCAAAGTCAATAGTTGCCTAATTAACAACATGGCGGCTCAGAGTCAGCATTCACTGGGCACACACTGGTTGAATCAACATGTTTCCACGTAATTTCAAATAAATTACGTTCAACCAACGTGGAATAGACATTTAATTACGTCAAGTATATCCTATTTTATCATTATTAGCTTTTCCATTATTTCTTATTTCAGATACCACATTAAATGCAAATATGGGGCTCGGGGCTCTTCACAGATTCCTACAGTCCTATGATTATATTAACTAATGTTATTCTTCTGGTCTCATATGGCATATGTTGTTTCCTTACCTGTCCATTACGTCCTTATAATATGCATTCAAGCAGGAAAACAATAGCACGCAGAAGCATGAAGCATTTTGGCCTTAGTCTGCGTGTTTGGTCTGCTGAATAGTGTACTCCGAGTGTCACTTCGCGGCCCCTGCCACAAACACACACACACCCTTTGCTACACACACAGTCTCACTTCACTGTCCCTGCAGTAGCTCAGGGCTATGCTGGGTGTGACAAAGTAGTCACAGTGGCTACCAACAATTTCAATCTCCATCCATATTGTCCATATTGTCACATCTGTGAAAGTCTCTTTTTCTGTTTTATGGACGTTTTTCTAATGTAATGCTGACTCAGGTTCCGATTAGTCCCTCCGTTCCACTTGCACATGCACACACACACACTCACATCCTGTCACCACCTCTGCTGCACTTGTCCTGTCCATGATTAGTGGGTCCAAAAAGGAAGAGAAATGACAGCTTTCAGAGAGAGGTGAGCAAGACCAAACGACAAGGCTCTCGCTGACTGAAATCACATCCCAATGACACCCACTACGCAGTATTTCTGTTACATATACACTACCGGTCAAAAGTTTTAGAACACCTACTCATTCAAAAGTTTTTCTTTATTTTTACAATTTTCTACATTGTAGAATAATAGTGAAGACATCAAAACTAGAAAATAACACATATGGAATCATGTAGTAACCAAGAAAGTGGTAAACAAATGCAAATGTATATTTTATATTTGAGATTCTTCAAAGTAGCCACCCTTTGCCTTGATGACAGCTGTGCACACTCTTGGCATTCTCTCAACCAGCTTCATGAGGAATGCACCTGGAATGCATTTCAATAAACAGGTGTGCCTTCTTAACCCTTGTGTTGTCTTAAGGGTAAAAGATGACCCGCCACTATGTTTAACAGCAGAGAAATGATATTTTTTCAACTTCAAATTTGATGACTTTTCCTAGAGTGACCCCAACATTAGAAAAAGTTAAACATTTGTTCATATTTCCATGAAAGCTGTACACCACCAGGGTACAAAGATTGTCTTAGGGTCATTTACACACCACAAAAACCACAAAGACACACACACACACACACACACACACACACACAATGAGAAATTGAGATTGTGTGCTACTGATTGAACTCAGACAAAACTAAAACTTTCTTGTGCATGTGCAACATCTCCCCTCCACGACCCCACACATGACTCAAGTTCACAGACAAAATAAACAACATTTCAGACAAAATAAACATTTCTTGAAAGCATTGTTTACTAATGGGGTATGCAGTCAGAGGCTATAAAGGTGCTGCAGATGACAGTCCCCCCAGTTCTCTCTTTGCTGAAGCTATGAGTAAAGGTTTCAGTGTCCAACAGGTCGTAGATCTGATTTTTTCAGATGTCCAGGAGGAACAAGAGAACAATAAATTAGAAGAGGAGGAGGTATCTGAAGAAGAAGATGGGGAAGAATACAACCCAGAGCACAATGCATCATCTTCAGATGAAGAAGAAATCCCCCAAGCTGAAAGAGAGACATTTTTGTCAAAGAACAGCAAAATAACATGGTCCTTGTCACCATATGACAACCAGGGCAGGGTGGCAGCACAAAATGTCATAAGAATGACCCCAGGGCCAACAAGACATGCCGTTGCCCATGCCCAGGACATCGCCTCAACATTCTACATGTTCATCACACCAGCCATCAAAAACATCATGATGACAAATTTGGAGGGTTTCCATAAATATGAAGACAACTGGAAAAGGATGGATGAGATTGACCTGCGTGCCTACATAGGGCTGCTAATCTTAATGGGTGTGTATAGGTCCCAAGGCAAGGCTACATGTAGTCTCTGGGATTCAGAGAGTGGATGGGCGATTTTCCGATCCACGATGCCACTGAAAGTCTTTCACACTTTCTCAAGAATGCTGCAATTTGATAACCGTGAGTCAAGACCTGCAAGACGTGTGAGAGACAAACTGCCGGCCATAAGAGAGGTCTGGGAGAAGTGGGTGGAGAGTCTGTCATACCACTACAACCCTGGGCCTGAAGTAACAGTGGATGAGCAACTGGTTCCATTCAGAGGTACATTTTTATTTTCATATCTGTAATCTAAGGGATTTTCACTGTTGATTATATTATGTAGTGCTGTAATATCATTGACTTATGTAATTGTTTTCTGTGACACTGATATTAATTACTGATAGTAATTTCTTTTGTCAAAAGGTTGCTGTCCTTTCCGGCAGTATATACCTAGCAAGCCAGCAAAGTATGGCATCAAGATATGGGTGGTCTGTGACACACAATCCAGCTACGTTTGGAAGATTCAAGTCTAAACAGGGAAGCTGACCAGTGGAGGCTTGGAGAAGAACCAGGAGACGCGGGTTGTGCTTGATGTGACAGATGGACTGAGGGGGCACAGTGCCACGTGTGACAATTTCTTTACCTCTTATGAACTCAGCCAGCAACTCCTGAAAGGAAGATCACCATGGTTGGCACAGTTAGAAAGAACAAGCCTGAGCTCCCCGCTGCACTCCTCGCAACAAGGGGGAGAGAGGCCTTCTCAACAAAGTTTGCCTTCACTGCCACCACCACTCTAGTTTCTTACCTCCCGAAGAGGAACAAGAATGTGGTACTCCTGAGCACACTGCACAAAACAGCTGAGATCAGCGATCATGAGGACTGGAAGCCAGCCATCATCATGGACTACAACCACAACAAAGGATGCATGGACAACCTGCACAAGGTGATTTGAACTTACAGCTGCAGGAGGATGACTGCCCGTGGCCCCTGGTCATCTTCCATAACATCATTGATGCAACCCTACCTGGATGCCTGATAAGCGGAACAAGAGGAGGGTGTTTCTGGGAAAGGCACTTGTAACCCCACAACATTCAAAGAAGTGAGTGCCTCCCCCGCACAGCAGCCTCTGCAGCGCTTGTGAAAGCTGTTCAGGGGGCTGAATCTTGTCCTGATCCACCTGAGGCTGCAGCTGGGACAGGCAAGAGGAGGAGATTCCAATTCTGCCCCCAAAGAAGGACTGTAAAACAAATACTATGTGCTACACATGTGAGAAATACATCTGCAAAGTCCATGCACACACACTTCCTGTCATAAGCGTCGTAATGATCGGACCAAACTGCAGCAGGGATGTGAATCATCTTCTTGATTTATTAAAGAAATGAACACTGAACAAAAGAACGACAAAAAACAGTCCTGTAAGGTACAATGACTATACATGGAACATAAACCAAAACCCCCGAAACACACTAAACAAACACACCCCTGCCACGTCCTGACCAAATTACAATAACAAATAACCCCTTTTACTGGTCAGGACGTGACAGTACCCCCCCCCCCCCCCAAAGGTGCAGACCCCGGATGAACCTGAAACAAAAACTAACAAAACAATAACCCCAAAATAAAGGGAGGGAAGGGAGGGTGGCCACCGTCACTGACGGTTCCTGTGCTACACCCTCCCTTCCCAAACCTCCCCCCACGGAGGTGGCTTTGGCTCCGGGCTTAATCCCCACTCTAACCTGTCCACCCCTGCTGAAGGCTCAGGGCTGTAGCCCACCGCTGAAGGCTCTGGGCTGAGGGGCGACTCTGGCTGTGCCGGACTGGCGGGCGACTCTGGCTGCGCCGGACTGTGGGCCGTCTCTGTCGGTTCCGGACTGTGGGCCGTCTCTGTCGGTTCCGGACTGTGGGCCGTCTCTGTCGGTTCCGGACTTTGGGCCGTCTCTGTCGGTTCCGGACTGTGGGCCGTCTCTGTTGGTTCCGGACCATGGGACGTCGCCGGAAGCACTGGACAGGGCACTGTCGCCGGAAGCTCTAGACGGGGCAATGTCGCCGGAAGCTCTAGATGGGGCACTGTTACTGGAAGCTCTAGACAGGGCATTGTCACCGGAAGCTTTAGATGGGGCACTGTCACTGGAAGCTCTAGACGGGGCACTGTCGCCGGAAGCTCTAGATGGGGACTGCGCACTGAAGGCCTGATGCGTGGGACTGGCTTTGGAGGTGCCAGACTAGTGACACGCACCACAGGGCTGGTGCGAGGAGCAGGAACAGGACGTACTGGACTGGGCAGGCGCACTAAAGGCCTGGTGCGTGGGGCTGGCTTTGGAGGCGCCAGACTAGGGACGCGCACCACAGGGCTAGTGCGAGGAGCAGGAACTGGATACACTGGGCCTTGACTATGCACTGGAAGTCTGGAGCGCACAGCCTGCACAACCCGTCCTTGCTGGATTGTTACTGTAGCCCGGCACGGGCGGAGTGCTGGCACAGGGCGAACTGGGCTGTGCTGAGGCAAGATGGCTGCCGTGCATATAGCAGGCGCAGGGTAGCCTGGGCTCAGGAGACGCACTGGTGGCCAGATGTATTGTGCAGGCATACTTCTCCCTGGCTGGATGCCCACTCTAGCACGGCACCTGCGGGGGGCTGGTATCGCTCGCACCGGACTGTTCATGCGGATGGGCGAGACCTTGCGCACTTCTGCATAGAACGGTGCTCTCACCGCCAAACGCTCCCCATAATAAGCACGGGGAGTCGGCTGAGGTCTATTGCCTGACCTAGCCAATCTTCCTGTGCGCCCCCCAAAAAAATTTGGGGGCTGCCCCTCAGGCTTCCTTGCCAGCCGTGTTCCCGCATAATGTTCCCGGTCCTCTCCAGCCTTCCTCCATGGTCCTTCTCCAGCTAGTATCTCCTCAGAGGTCCATGACTCCTTATACTCCTCCTGCTGCTCCTTCCTCCGCTGCTTGGTCCTCTTATGGTGGGTGGTTCTGTCATAAGCGTTGTAATGATCAGACCAAACTGCAGCAGGGATGTGAATCATCTTCTTGATTTATTAACCTGCTGAGGAGAGACGTTCAGCTAGCGGAACCCCGTTCCGCCTGCGGAACACCTAGCCAACAGCCAATGGCATCGCACGGCGCAAAATACAAAACCAACTAAAATACCACAATTCAATTTTCTCAAACAATCAACTATTTTACACCATTTTAAAGATAAGACTCTAGTTAACCTGTTATGGCAAGGGGGCAGTATTTTCACGGCTGGATAAAAAAACGTACCCGATTTAATCTGGTTACCACTCCTACCCAGTAAGTAGAATATGCATATACTTATTACATATGGATAGAAAACACCCTAAAGTTTCTAAAACTGTTTGAATGGTGTCTGTGAGTATAACAGAACTCATTTGGCAGGCAAAAACCTGACAAGGTTTCAGGCAGGAAGTGGCCTGTCTGACAAGGTGTCGTTCTTCTTGTCTCTGTTTATTGAAGAGGGCGGATCTTAGCTGTCCCGTGACACTTCCTACGGCTGCCATAGGGTCTCAGAAGGCGGTAAAAAGCTGAATCGTGGCTTTGCAGGCTCTGGCTGAAAAAAAGTAGCGCGTTTGGGTAGTGGCTGGTTACAGTACTGTGAGACTCAGGCTCGTGCCCGCGTCGACCGAAAGCTTTGTTTACTTTCCTCTGTTTAGCTAAAAGGAGATTCCCGGTCGGAATATTATCGCTTTTTTACGAAAAAATGGCATAAAAATGGATTTTAAACAGCGGTTGACATTCTTCGAAGTACGGTAATGGAATATTTAGATTTTTTTTGTCACGAATTGCGCCATGCGCACGACCCTGATTTACCATTTCAGATAGTGTCTGGGACGCATGAACAAAACGCCGCTATTCGGATATAACGATGGATTATTTTGGACCAAACCAACATTTGTTATTGAAGTAGCAGTCCTGGGAGTGCATTCTGACGAAGACAACAAAAGGTAATCAAACTTTTATAATAGTAAACCTGATATTGGTGAGTGCTAAACTTGCCGGGTGTCTAAATAGCTAGCCCGTGATGCCTGGGGTATGTACTTAGAATATTGCAAAATGTGCTTTCACCGAAAAGCTATTTTAAAATCGGACATATCGAGTGCATAGAGGAGTTCTGTATCTATAATTCTTAAAATAATTGTTATGCTTTTTGTGAACGTTTATCGTGAGTAATTTAGTAAATTCTTAGTGAATTCGCCGGAAGTTTGCGGGGGGTATGCTAGTTCTGAACGTCACATGCTAATGTAAAAAGCTGGTTTTTGATATAAATATGAACTTGATGGAACAAAACATGCATGTATTGTATAACATAATGTCCTAGGGTTGTCATCTGATGAAGATCATCAAAGGTTAGTGCTGCATTTAGCTGTCTTCTGGGTTTTTGTGACATTATATGCTAGCTTGAAAAATGGGTGTCTGATTATTTCTGGCTTGGTACTCTGCTGACATAATCTAATGTTTTGCTTTCGTTGTAAAGCCTTTTTGAAATCGGACAGTGTGGTTAGATAAAGGAGAGTCTTATCTTTAAAATGCTGTGAAATAGTCATATGTTTGAAAAATTGAAGTTTTTGTATTTTTGAGGAATTTGTAATTCGCGCCACGCCTATCATTGGATATTGGAGCAGGTGTTCCGCTAGCGGAACGTCTAGATGTAAGAGGTTATTAATCTAACCACATTGTCCGATTTCAAAAGGGCTTTACAGCGAAAGCAAAACCTTAGATTATGTTAGGAGAGTACATAGACACAAATAATCACACAGGCATTTTCCAAGCAAGCATATATGTCACATAAACCCAAACCACAGCTAAATGCAGCGCTAACCTTTGATGATCTTCATCAGATGACACTCCTAGGACATTATGTTATATAATACATGCATGTTTTGTTCAATCAAGTTCATATTTATGTCAAAAACCAGCTTTTTACATTAGCATGTGATGTTCAGAACTAGCATACCCACCCAAAACTTCCGGGGAATTTACTAAATTCATCATGATAAACGTTGACAAAATATATAACAATTATTTTAAGAATTATAGATACAGAACTCCTTTTTGCAATCGCTATGTCCGATTTTAAAATAGCTTTACGGCGAAAGCACATTTTGCAATATTCTGAGTACATAGCTCGGCCATCACAGGTTAGCTAATTTGACACCCACCAAGTTTGAGGCTCACTAAACTCAGAATTACTATTAGAAAAATTGGATTACCTTTGCTGTTCTTCGTCAGAATGCACTCCCAGGACTTCTACTTCAACAACAAATGTTGTTTTGGTTCCAAAAATCCATAGTTATATCCAAATACCTCCGTTTTGATCGTGCGTTCAGGTCACTATCCGAAGGGTAACGCGCGAGCGCATTTCGTGACAAAAAAATGCAAATAATTCCATTACCATACTTAGAAGCATGTCAAACGCTGTTTAAAATCTATTTTTATGCTATTTTTCTCGTAAAATAGCGATAATATTCCAAACGGGCAACGTTGTATTCATTGAAAGGCTGAAAGAAAAAAATTGAGAAGTCTCGTGAACGCGCATCTCAGTCTCACTGTCCCCAGGCTGACCACTTACAAACTCTGCTGCTGTACTTTTCCCAGAGACAGCAGACACCCCATTCCACTTTCTGGCGGCTTTAGAGAGCCAATGGAAGCCTTAGAAAGTGTCACGTTACAGCACAGATGCTGTAATGTTGATAGAGATGCAACAGAAGGACAACAAATTGTCAGACAGGGCACTTCCTGTATGGAATCTTCTCAGGTTTTGGCCTGCCATATGAGTTCTGTTAAAACCTCTTACATCTAGACGTTCCGCTAGCGGAACACCACTCCAATATCCAATGATAGGACGTGGCGCGAAATACAAACTCCTCGAAAATCCCAAAACTTCCATTTTTCAAACATATGACTATTTTACACCATTTTAAAGACAAGTCTCTCCTTTATCTAACCACACTGTCCGATTTCAAAAAGGCTTTACAACGAAAGCAAAACATGAGATTATGTCAGGAGAGTACCCAGCCAGAAATAATCAGACACCCATTTTTCAAGCTAGCATATAATGTCACAAAAACCAAAACCACAGCTAAATGCAGCACTAACCTTTGATGATCTTCATCAGATGATACTCCTAGGACATTATGTTATACAATACATGCATGTTTTGTTCAATCAAGTACATATTTATATCAAAAACCAGCTTTTTACATTAGCATGTGACGTTCAGAACTAGCATTCCCACCCAAAACTTCCGGTGAATTTACTAAATTACTCACGATAAACGTTCCCAAAAAACATAACAATTATTTAAAGAATTATAGATACAGAACTCCTTTATGCAATCGCGCTGTCCGATTTAAAAATAGCTTTTCAGTGAAAGCACATTTTGCAATATTCTGAGTACATAGCCCGGCCATCACAGGCTAGCTATTTTGACACCCACCAAGTTTGGTACTCACCAAACTCAGATTTACTATAAGAAAAATTGGATTACCTTTGCTGTTCTTCGTCAGAATGCACTCCCAGGACTTCTACTTCAACAACAAATGTTGGTTTGGTTCCAAATAATCCATAGTTATATCCAAATAGCGGCGTTTTGATCGTGCGTTCAAGACACTATCTGAAGGGTAACGAAGGGTGACGCGCAGACGCGTATAGTGACAAAAATTTTCAAAATATTCCATTACCGTACTTCGAAGCATGTCAAACGCTGTTTAAAATCCATTTTTATGCGATTTTTCTCATAAAATAGCGATAATATTCCGACCGGGAGTCGTTGTTTTCGTTCAAAGACTGAAAATGTAAAATGGCCTTTTCACGTGCACGCGTGCGCCCGTCTCATTGTTCTCAGATCGACCACTATCCAAATGCGCTACTGTTTTTCAGCCATGGACAGCAGAGTCATCATTCAACGGTCTGGCGCCTTCTGAGAGCCTATGGGAGCCTTAGAAAGTCTCACGTTACAGCAGAGATCCTCTGTTTTGGATAGAGATGACAAAGAAGGCCAAGAAATGGTCAGACAGGGTACTTCCTGTACAGAATCTTCTCATGTTTTGGCCTGCCATTTGAGTTCTGTTATACTCACAGACACCATTCAAACAGTTTTAGAAACTTTGGAGTGTGTTCTATCCAAAGCTACTAATTATATGCATATTCTAGTTTCTGGGCAGGAGTAATAACCAGATTAAATCGGGTACGTTTTTTATCTGGCCGTGAAAATACTGCCCCCTATCCATAACAAGTTATACTCACAGACACCATTCAAACAGTTTTAGAAACTTTAGATTGTTTTCTATCCAAATCTACTAATTATATGCATATTCTAGTTTCTGGGCAGGAGTAGTAACCAGATTAAAACGGGTACGTTTTTTATCCGGCCATGAAAATACTGCCCCCTATCCCAAAGAAGTTAAAGAAATGAACACTGAACAAAACAACGACGAAAAACAGTCCTGTAAGGTACAATGACTATACATGGAACATAAACATGGTCCTGTGTGGCTCAGTTGGTAGAGCTGCATAACTGCATAACAGTAATACTAAATCCCTCCTTCCAGCACCTGTGCAATTATTTCTCAGAACATTTACAGCCATTCTAGAGATGATATGCAAGTACTATTTCAGAAAAGTATGATTGCATACCATAATCAACTACTACGTGTTTGCGGATTCACTGAGTGAAGATTAAATTGTGTGCATCCAATTATTGTATCCCATTTCGACATGTGAGAAATGTGCTTGTTTTATGATTGTGCTTCCATCTTGCCACCAAGGTAGCGAATTCATCACTGTAGTAATGGAGCAGTAAGCCTCAAAACAACATATCTACCAATTAAATATTCAACGCATTTTTTTATCACCAATTTTACATGTGTGTGTGTGCGTGTGTGTGTGTTGTTCTTGAATTGCTACCCAGATGAAGTAACGGCACTTTTATTCAATTTAAAATTATTCTTTATGATCAATGATTTTTGTTTGTTTAATCCGCAATTACTAACGGATACAAAAATAGTATAATACAATTGGTGTACAATTATGTGGATTGAAAGAGTTTTGAATCAAGTTGTTTATATCAACGTATATAAATTAAAGACCATATGTCTTTGATGTACAGTTGAAGTCGGAAGTTTACATACACCTTAGCCAAATACATTTCAACTCAGTTTTTCACAATTCCTAACATTTAATCGTAGTAAAAATTCCCTGTCTTAGGTCAGTTAGGATCACCACTTTATTTTAAGAATGGGAAATGTCAGAATAATAGTAGAGAGAATTATTTCAGTTTTTATTTCTTTCATCACATTCCCAGTGGTTCAGAAGTTTACATACACTCAATTAGTATTTGGTAGCATTGCCTTTAAATTGTTTAACTTTGGTCAAATGTTTCAGGTAGCCTTCCACAGGCTTCCCTCAATAAGTTGTGTGAATTTTGGCCCATTCCTCCTGACAGAGCTGGTGTAACTGAGTCAGGTTTGTAGGCCTCCTTGCTCACACACATTTTTTCAGTTCGGCCCACAAATCTTCTATAGGATTGAGGTCAGGGCTTTGTGATGGCCACTCCAATACATTGACTTTGTTTTCCTTAAGCCATTTTACCACAACTTTGGAAGTATGCTTGGGGTCATTGTCCATTTGGAAACCCATTTGCGACCAAGCTTTAACTTCCTGACTGATGTCTTGAGATGTTGCTTCAATATATCCACATAATTTTCGTTCCTCATGAAGCCATCTATTTTGTGAAGTGCACCAGTCCCTCCTGCAGCGCAGTACCCCCACAACATGATGCTGCCACCCCCGTGCTTCACGGTTGGGATGGTGTTCTTCGGCTTGCAAGCCTCCCCCTTCTTCTCCAAACATAACAATGTGGCCAAACAGTTCTATTTTCGTTTCATCAGACCAGAGCACATTTCTCCAAAAAGTATGATCTTTGTCCCCATGTGCAGTTGCAAACTGTAGTCTGGCTATTTTATGGCTCTTTTGGAGCAGTGGCTTCTTCCTTGCTGAGCGGCAATTCAGGTTATGTTGATATAGGACATGTTTTACTGTCGATATAGATACTTTTGTACCTGTTTTCTCCAGCATCATCACATGGTCCTTTGCTGTTGTTTTGGGATTGATTTGCACTTTTCGCACCAACGTTCGTTCATCTCTAGGAGAAAGAACGCGTCTCCTTCCTGAGCAGTATGACGGCTGTGTGGTCCCATGGTGTTTATACTTGCATACTATTGTTTGTACAGATGAATGTGGTAGCTTCGGGCATTTGGAAATTGCTCCCAAGGATGAACCAGACTTGTGGAGGTCTTGGCTGATTTCCTTTGATTTTCCTATGACATCAAGCAAAGATTCACTGAGTTTGAAGGTATGGCCTTGAAATACATCCACAGGTACTCCTCCAATTGACTCAAATGATGTCAATTAGCCTATCAGAAGCTTCTAAAGCCATGACATCATTTTCTGTAATTTTCCAAGCTGTAGTGTATGTAAACTTGTATGTAAACTTCTGACCCACTGGAATTGTGACACAATGAGTTATAAGTGAAATAATCTGTCTGTAAACAATTGTTGGAAAAATTACTTGTGTCATGCACAAAGTAGATGTTCTAACCGACTTGCCAAAACTATAGTTTGTTATCAAGAAATTTGTAGAGGGGTTGAAAAATGAGTTTTAATGACTCCAACCTACAGTGAGGGAAAAAAGTATTTGATCCCCTGCTGATTTTGTACGTTTGCCCACTGACAAAGAAATAATCAGTCTATAATTTTAATGGTAGGTTTATTTGAACAGTGAGAGACAGAATAACAACAAAAAAATCCAGAAAAAAGCATGTCAAAAATGTTATAAATTGATTTGCATTTTAATGAGGGAAATAAGTATTTGACCCCTCTGCAAAACATGACTTTGTACTTGGTGGCAAAACCCTTGTTGGCAATCACAGAGGTCAGACGTTTCTTGTAGTTGGCCACCAGATTTGCACACATCTCAGGAGGGATTTTGTCCCACTTCTCTTTGCAGATCTTCTCCAAGTCATTAAGGTTTCGAGGCTGACGTTTGGCAACTCGAACCTTCAGCTCCCTCCACAGATTTTCTATGGGATTAAGGTCTGGAGACTGGCTAGGCCACTCCAGGACCTTAATGTGCTTCTTCTTGAGCCACTCCTTTGTTGCCTTGGCCGTGTGTTTTGGGTCATTGTCATGTTAGAATACCCATCCACGACCCATTTTCAATGCCCTGGCTGAGGGAAGGAGGTTCTCACCCAAGATTTGACGGTACATGGCCCCGTCCATCGTCCCTTTGATGCGGTGAAGTTGTCCTGTCCCCTTAGCAGAAAAACACCCCCAAAGCATAATGTTTCCACCTCCATGTTTGACGGTGGGGATGGTGTTCTTGGGGTCATAGGCAGCACTACTCCTCCTCCAAACACGGCGAGTTGAGCTGATGCCAAAGAGCTCCATTTTGGTCTCATCTGACCACAACACTTTCACCCAGTTGTCCTCTGAATCATTCAGATGTTCATTGGCAAACTTCAGACGGGCATGTATATGTGCTTTCTTGAGCAGGGGACCTTGCGGGCGCTGTAGGATTTCAGTCCTTCACGGCGTAGTGTGTTACCAATTGTTTTCTTGGTGACTATGGTCCCAGCTGCCTTGAGATCATTGACAAGATCCTCCCGTGTAGTTCTGGGCTGATTCTTCACCATTCTCATGATCATTGCAACTCCACGAGGTGAGATCTTGCATGGAGCCCCAGGCCGAGGGAGATTGACAGTTCTTTTGTGTTTCTTCCATTTGCGAATAATCGCACCAACTGTTGTCACCTTCTCACCAAGCTGCTTGGCGATGGTCTTGTAGCCCATTCCAGCCTTGTGTAGGTCTACAATCTTGTCCCTGACATCCTCATTGGTCTTGGCCATGGTGGAGAGTTTGGAATCTGATTGATTGATTGCTTCTGTGGACAGGTGTCTTTTATACAGGTAACAAACTGAGATTAGGAGCACTCCCTTTAAGAGTGTGCTCCTAATCTCAGCTCGTTACCTGTATAAAAGACACCTGGGAGCCAGAAATCTTTCTGATTGAGAGGGGGTCAAATACTTATTTCCCTCATTACAATGCAAATCAATTTATAACTTTTCTGACATGCGTTTTTCTGGATTTTTGTTGGTGTTATTCTTTCTCTCACTGTTCAAATAAACCTACCATTAAAATGATAGACTGATCATTTCTTTGTCAGTGGGCAAACGTACAAACTCAGCAGGGGATCAAATACTTTTTTCCCTCACTGTAAGTTTATGTAAACTTCCGACTTCAACTGTAGATAACCCAACCAGAAGCCATGGATTACAGGCAACATCCGCATCGAGCTAAAGACTAGAGCTGCCGCTTTCAAGGAGCGATGAACCAACAAACAAGCAAAGCATCAATACAAGACTAAGATTGAATCCTACTCCATGGCTCTGGCGCTCGTCGGATGTGGCAGGGCTTGAAAACTATTACGGACTACAATGAGAAATCTAGATGTGAGCTGCGAGCCTACCAGATGAGCTAAATTCCTTTTATGCTCGCTTTGAGGCAAGCAACACTGATGCATGCATGAGAGCACCAGCTGTTCTGGACGACTGTGTGATAACGCTCTCGGTAGCCGATGTTAGCAAGAACTTTAAACAGGTCAACATTCACAAAGCCACGGGGCCAGACGGATTACCAGGACGTATACACAAAGCATGCATGGACCAACTGGCAAGTGTCTTCACTGACATTTTCAAAATCTCCCTGACCGAGTCTGTAATACCTACATGTTTCAAGAAGACCACCATAGTGCCTGTGCCCAGTGAAGTGAAGGTAACCTGCCTAAATGATTACCGCCCAGTAGCACACACGTCGGTAGCCATGAAGTGCTTTGACATGCTGGTCATGGCTCACATCAACAGCATCCTCCCGGATACCCTAGACCCACTCCAATTCACATACCGCCAAAACAGATCCACAGATGATACAATCTCAATCGCACTCCACACTGCCCTCTCCCACCTGGACAAAAGGAACACCTATGTGAGAATGCTGTTAACTGACTACAGCTCAGCATTCAACACCATAGTGCCCTACAAAGCTCATCACTAAGCTAAGGAGCCTGGGACTAAACACCTCCCTCTGCAACTGGATCCTGGACCTCCTGACGGGCCGCCCCCAGGTGATAAGGGTAGGCAACAACATGTCTGCCACGCTGATCCTCAACACGTGGGCCCCTCAGGGGTGTGTACCAAGTCCCCTCTTGTACTCCCTGTTCACCCAAGACTGCGTGGCCAAACACGACTCCAACACCATAATTTCGTTTGATGACACAACAGTGGTAGACCTGATCACCGACAACGATGAGACAGCCTATAGGGGAGAGGTCAGAGACCTGGCAGTGTGGTGCCAGGACAACAACCTCTCCCTCAATGTGAGCAAGACAAAGGAGCTGATCGTGGACTACAGGAAAAGGCGGGCCAAACAGGCCCCAATTAACATCGACAGAGCTGTAGTGGAGCGGGTCGAGAGTTTCAAGTTCCTTGATGTCCACATCACCAACGAACTAACATGGTCCAAACACACAAAGACAGTCATTAAGAGGGCACGACAAACACCTTTCCCCCTCAGGAGACTTGATTTGGCATGGGTTCCCAGATCCTCAAAACCTTCTACAGCTGCACCATCGAGATCATCCTGACCGGTTGCATCACCGCCTAGTATAACAACTGCTCGGCATCTGACCGTAAGGCGCTACAGAGGGTAGTGCGTACGGCCCAGTAATGGCATCTACCCCCAAGCCATAAGAGTGCTGAGCAATTAATCAAATGGCCACTGGATTATGTACATTGACCCACCCCCCCCTCCATTTGTTTTGTACACTGCTGCTACACGCAGTTTATTATCTATGCATAGTTTCTTCACCCCTACTTACATGTACAAATTACCTCGACTAACCTGTACACCCGCACATTGACTCGGTACACCCTGTATATAGCCTCGTTATTGTTATTACTTGTTATTATTTTTTACTTTAGATTATTTGGGATATATTTTCTTAACTCTTTCTTGACTTGAACTGCACTTTTGGTTAAGAGCTTATAAATAAGCATTTCACGGTAAGATCTACACATGTTGTATTTGACGCATGTAACAAATAAAGTTTGATAGATTTGATGTTTTGTAGAATCTTACAACAACTAGTTATAGGCAATGGCCAACGTAATTTTGACTGAGTTGAACTTGCTTTTTACATTTAAAATCTAAATGTACTTCTTACTTACAATTAACATCTGCACAAGAGACAGGTCTCATTTTCAATCTCTTTTACATTTTGAGCAGCGGAAGCTGCTGAGGGGAGGCCGGCTCATAATTATATCTGGAACGGAGCAAATGGAATGGGATCAAACACATGGAAACCATGTGTTTAATGTATTTGATACCACACCACTTATTCTGCTCCAGCCATTACCATGAGCTTGTCCTCCCCAATTAAGTTAGCACCAACTTCCTGTGCTTTTGAGCCTTGTGTGTTGTAAACAGAATTATTTGACATGTCACGAACTGAACAGAACCACTGTGATATGAGTGCATTAGGAATGTGTAGTGCATTTTTTTATATTTCTTTTGGTATTTTATTAGGATCCGCATTAGCTGTTACAAAAGCAGCAGCTCCACACAAAACTTGAAACATGACATAATACAGAACATTAGACAAGAACAGCTCAAGGACAGAACTATATAAAACATTTTTTTAAAGTCACACGTAGACTACTCAAACTACATTAGCGATGTGTGGTGCATTAGGGACGTGTGGTGCATTAGGGATGTGTGGTGCATTAGGGATGTGTAGTGCATTAGGGATGTGTGGGGCATTAGGAATGTGTGGTGCATTAGGGATGTGTGGTGCATTAGGGATGTGTGGTGCATTGGGGATGTGTGGTGCATTAGGGATTCCGCACCATGCGCTCTCACCACTGGTGTCCCCCAGGGCTCTGTTCTAGGCCCTCTCCTATTCTCGCTATACACCAAGTCACTTGGCTCTGTCATATCCTCACATGGTCTCTCCTATCATTGCTATGCAGACGACACACAATTAATCTTCTCCTTTCCCCCTTCTGATAACCAGGTGGCGAATCGCATCTCTGCATGTCTGTCAGACATATCAGTGTGGATGACGGATCACCAGCTCAAGCTGAACCTCGGCAAGACGGAGCTGCTCTTCCTCCCGGGGAAGGACTGCCCGTTCCATGATCTCGCCATCACGGTTGACAACTCCCTTGTGTCCTCCTCCCAGAGTGCTAAGAACCTTGGCGTGATCCTGGACAACACCCTGTCGTTCTCCACTAACATCAAGGCGGTGACCCGATCCTGTAGGTTCATGCTCTACAACATTCGCAGAGTACGACCCTGCCTCACACAGGAAGCGGCGCAGGTCCTAATCCAGGCACTTGTCATCTCCCGTCTGGATTACTGCAACTCGCTGTTGGCTGGGCTCCCTGCCTGTGCCATTAAACCCCTACAACTCATCCAGAACGCCGCAGCCCGTCTGGTGTTCAACCTTCCCAAGTTCTCTCACGTCACCCCGCTCCTCCGCTCTCTCCACTGGCTTCCAGTTGAAGCTCGCATCCGCTACAAGACCATGGTGATTGCCTACGGAGCTGTGAAGGGAACGGCACCTCCATACCTTCAGGCTCTGATCAGGCCCTACACCCAAACAAGGGCACTGCGTTCATCCACCACTGGCCTGCTGGCCCCCCTACCTCTGAGGAAGCACAGTTCCCGCTCAGCCCAGTCAAAACTGTTCGCTGCTCTGGCACCCCAATGGTGGAACAAGCTCCCTCACGACGCCAGGACAGCGGAGTCAATCACCACCTTCCGGAGACACCTGAAACCCCACCTCTTTAAGGAATACCTAGGATAGGATAAAGTAATCCTTCTAACCCCCCCCCCCTTAAAAGATGTAGATGCACTATTGTAAAGTGGTTGTTCCACTGGATATCATAAGGTGAATGCACCATTTTGTAAGTCGCTCTGGATAAGAGCGTCTGCTAAATGACTTAAATGTAATGTAAAATGGATGTGTGGTGCATTAGGGATGTCTCATTAGGGATGTCTTCAGTTGAGAAGTTCCCTTTCTGAGTCTTAACAACAGACGATTGCAGGAGGTGAAAGGATTGCATAGCTCCCTAGCTCTCTCACTCAAGAAATTAGCAATTTATCTGCATGTAGACCTGTGACTAAGACGTGTGTGTGTGTGTGTGCATGCGTGTGTGCAGGCTTATATGAACTGATAAGCGTCAGTTTGTGATGCATGTGCGTGTGGGGTTTCGACCTGCGAGTCCACACTGCGCATTGAAGTGTTCGTGGAATAGTGGGGCTGGAAGCTAGCTTTTTCCTGTCTTTCTCTCTTTCTGTCTGCCAACCTGTGCTAAACTACCAACCCTCCCAACCGCGCTCCGCTCATCTTATCTCAGCCTGGGGCTCTGTGAGCTAGCCACTCAACCCCCGCATCAGGTAACAGCCCTGGCAATAGACACACACGCAGCCTGGGAATGTAGCCCACACACACAGCCACTAATCCAGGCCTACATCCTGCTGAGTAAAAATAATATCATATTTTGTCACTAAGACCTTTAGAAGATAGTTGAAAATGCCCCCCCCCCCCCCCTCTCTCTCTCTCTCTCTCTCTCTCTCTCTCTCTCTCTCTCTCTCTCTCTCTCTCTCGTTAAATCTATAGAGTGCCAGAAGCTGCACTGGTAATTGACCGTGACTCTTGAAGCACACAGAGAAAGAACTCCATCAGACCATCATAAAAGTGGTCGTCTGCCACTGGCCTGGAGTGCGCGTTTAAAGGGACATTTCACTCATGAATTAAAGTTTGACGGCTGTTTTCAGATCTCAAAAGTAGCATAGATGAAACCACATCCCACAACATTGGTTGTGTAGATCCAGGTATGTGCCTCGATGCTAAATTAATGGAAAGGATGAGCACCGTCTAATTTCCTGGTTTTCCTCATTTTATTCAGTGCTTATTTTTCCAGTGGGATTGAGGCATATTTAGGTTTACGTAACTGATGATGTGTGTCGTGGTTTCATCTTGACTGTAGACTACGTTAGACGTCTTCATTTGATTTGAAAGTGTAATGTCCCTTTAAATGTTTTACTCTGTCCATCCTTACCTCAGATTCTAGCCAGTCCTATCCCTATCCCTATATCCTTACCCTATTCCTCCCCATCTCCAAGCCTCTACATTAGTTTCAATTAGTGTGTTACTGTCAGAACGGACTGACAGTAACAGTCTGCAAACACAGCATCCCTCCAGCTAGATTGCTTGCATATCTCTTGTTTTTCCTATTGTGTCTGTTGGCATATTAATTACACCGCCTCAGTCTCGCCATGGTAACGGCTTGTATTCGCTAATGAATCGCAGCCTGCCCAGGCTCCCATCATGATTTATGTCTTCAAAACACACGGCTAGTTTGTGTTGTCAATGAGCAAGAGAATGGTGTTCTTGCTGTTCTTTTCCCAGTAACAATATGCTCATTATTGTTATATTGTTAACCTGTATGAGTCGACAATTAGCATTTTGGTCTGAGGACGTGAACTGCAGGATTGTTGCACGAACCTGGGTTAATTTGGGGAGGGATACATATGTCGTTAACCTTCGTGTTAGGTCACAATTAGCCTTTTGGTCCGAGAACTTCAAACATGGCAAACCTGAAAGTTTTACGGACTCATTGGTCATTTTTGATATTTCTATGAGATGGATGGATAACTCCCTAATAAGGTGAAATACTGTACACAATTTTTCTGAAGTTGTCCTGTCAGACTGTTGTGTTAGATTTTACGTTATGATCCTCAGATTCCTACTGTAAGACCAGTGGCGGTCAGTGCCGTTTATGATGAGGGAGGACAAAAGTTTTTTTCATGAGCATGGCCTTATTTCTGTTACAGCATCTTGGATGACTGTCATTCATATTCCATTCACTCAATTCAATGTAACATCGATAGGTTTAGGCTACTACATGATACCAGATGATACTTGCCTGCATCTAGCTTATCTAGGGTGTAATCATTAGTCCAACAGATGTAAACAAGAGTTTCTATTGGACAAATTCAGGTATTTGTATTCCTGTTTCGTTTGCTTCCGTTTAAGAAACGTTTTTCAACAGAATCGGCGGAATGAATACACCCCTGATCATAGCAGCCAGATTGTATTCATTCTAACCTCTATGCATTCTCCTCCTCTCACCTTTTCCCTTCGTTTGTGGACTTAAATGGACAACACATCAGCTGCATGTGACCAGGCAAAAAAACCTTTCCAAGTCAAACCATGTCATAACCACTACACACAGACTACATCATTGTCCCCATATTAGCTAAAGTAACGTCCTAGTCAACATAGCTAATAGAACTAATGTGTTAGTCAACCTGCTACAATCATGCAGTAACGTTACAGTGTATAGTCAGTAAGCAGTTACACCAGCAGGCCCCGGTGGCAATAAATTAATAAAACCAAAAGCTTACCTTGACTTGGAAGAGTTCCAGTGTTGTATTGGATAGTCATAGCCATCTACTTAACATAGCATCCCTCTGTTTGAGTCGGGTGTTTGAGTAACTAAACTAGATAGCTGCATTTGCTAGCTAAGTAAGTGAAACTGAAACTGAAAAAAATCTCTCTCTCTCTCTCTCTCTGTTCCACTATTGTCTTTCTCTCTCTTTGAGTCAACTGCTCACCACATTTTATACACTGCAGTGCTAGCTAGCTGTAGCTGATGCTTTCAGTACTAGATTAATTCTCTGATCCTTTGATTGGGTGGACAACACATCAGTTCATGCTGCAAGAGCTCTGATAGGCTGGAGGACGTCCTCCGGAAGTTGTCATAATTACTGTGTAAGTCTATGGAAGGGGGTGAAAACCATGGGCCTCCTAGGTTTTGTATTGAAGTCAATGTACCAAGACGAAGATGGAAGCTAGCTGTCCTCCGACTACACCATGGTGCTACCCTACAGAGTGCTGCTGAGGCTACTTGTAGACCTTCATTGCAAAACAGTGTGTTTTAATCAATTATTTGGTGATGTGAATATATTTAGAATAGTTCTATCTAAAAAGGATAACTTTTTCAATGTTTTACCATTTTTATTTTTATGAAATTCACTGAGGAGGATGGTCCTCCCCTTCCTCCTCTGAGGAGCCTCCACTGTGCAAGACTCATAAACCTCAGAGTGAGTCAATCCACGAGAAGCTAAACACACCGAGAAGAACAATTGGCTCTGCCAATTTCAACAGCCTCTCTACTTGTGCTATTTGTTTTTCTTAGGTTGTTCTTTCCAGCAATCCTAGAGGATAGATGGAGCCTAAGCCTCTCTCTCTCTTTCTCTCTCTCCTCTGGTATGTGGATCGTGATGATAAGCATGCAGCCATCAGAAAACCCTCTACCTGAAGTGTGGAGAGAAGACCCTGGTTGGAAGTTGGAGCTTGGAGCTAGAGTTGGGACCCATGCCCTGTGTTGATGTTGGCCCATGAGGCTAGAGGGCTTGCATCGGGTTCAGTGCGCACATGCCTGAACACGTACACAGGCACACATGGTTGTCCATATGTTATGATTCCATGCATATGAGCATGAGCACACACACACACGTGTATGTACGTGCACACATGTACGGACACACAAACACACATCTAAAGTACATATACTCAAACATAAAGATTGCATATACTTTCATCATAATACCCACTAGTCTCATCATATCCATACAACAATTCACCTTAGTCTCCTTCATCTGAGTTATCGCATTCAGCATAGCTCATAAAAGGGAAAATGCCTTTTGGAGAAACAGCAGAAGGAACAAGCAAAAGTTTTTCGACGATCAATTTTCGATTTGACGAGATTAAGACAAGCTCCTCAAATAATCAAGCCACGGCATTGCAGGATCATGTCGCACTTAACCCTCATGAAATTTCTGCCATCACATAATTGTATGATCATCACATTTTCCCTTCTGTGGATTAGAGACACTTTGCCTTGCACCCTACTTTTGACCAGAGCCCTATGGCCCCTAGTACACAACGTAGTACAACCCCCAGTCTTGGCACACAACTGATTACTTTGTAACCCCAAACCTCAATTATGTTCATTTAAAAGCTTTAGGAACATAGGAGTAGTACAACAACAGTGCTGGCTTTTGTTTGTAACTCATCCAACCGTAGTAATATACCCTGAAGTCACTGGTGGGGCTCCAAAACACACTACGCTGTGCACTTGAGCTTGATTAGTACGGTACATGAGGCTAACCATAAGCCTACAACCCCTGGAAGGGTTGGTTGGGAACCACTGAACTCTGTTTGGAGAGTAACAGTGAACAGGAACATTATTAATTCTATGAACTAACTCCGTTGAAAGTTGTAAATGAAGTCAGAGACTTCATCGGTCTGGATTTCAATCTCAATATAATTTGGTCTTTGAAGAAGAATACAATTATTAGTCAGATTTTACTGGATGGATTTCACTCTCGGTTTCAATTGATCTTTGAACAAGAAGAATATTAATAGCAATTCTTTTTCACATCAAACATCATTTAACTTGTTTGATGAAGACGCTACACCGTTATATAAAACATTGAAGAGGGAAGCGTTTATTGAAAATCGTCCAATAGAGTTTGACTTACTAGAGCCAGATGTTTTATCTAACCATGTGACCTGTCCCAAAAAAAGAGGATCTATATACTGAAAAGATACTGGACTGGCCACTCTAACAACGTGAATGAATGTCCGCAAAGGCGGAAGGCAGGCGGGAATATTCTAGCCAATAAGAGGGCAGATACGTGGGTGAACAACCGACACAAAGTTACCGGAATGACACGTGCGTCCACTAATATCAGAACTGAACATTACAAAACATATACTGTAATTAGCAACAAGGGCCCAGCGTTTTCCTGGTCAGGTCACATGATCCAGAAAAACTCCTAGCCCTATCAGAACAGGGCACCCGAAGACAATTATCCTCTTTAGACCAAGCCCCAGACCCAATTACATTATTCCCTATAGACCCTTGTTTGTTTGTTCTCAAATGGCACTCTATTCCCTGTATAGTACATTACTTTTGACAAATAGCACTAATTTAGACTCTGGTCAAAAGTAGTGGGCCCTGGTCAAAAATAGTGCACTATATAGGGAATAGGGTGCCATTTGGGATGCTGTATTTGAGTCCAATACTAATAGGAGCTGGCACACTGCGACAACAAATATTACACACACTAATTGCTGCATAATCAATGATGAAACCCATTGTAATGGTTGTCTTAGGAAATATTATACACTGAACAAAAATAGAAATGCAACATGTAAAGTGGTCCCAGGTTTCATGAGCTAAAATAGATTAGGGCCTAATTCATCTATTTCAATTGACTGATTTCCTTATACGAACTGTAACTCAGCAAAATCTTTGAAATTGTTACATATTGCGTTTACATTTTTGTTCAGTATAATTGTTTAACAGGGCTAGGGTTGATCATCGGCAGCAGACAATGTGGAGGTGGTGTTGAAATATGTCTTAATTTAGACATTTCATTGAAATGAGAATCAAGGACAGGAGTTTAGGACGTTGGTTGGTCGATGGAGTACATTTTTGGTTGTGTCTGGGCCACTTTAAAGACCCAATCTGTGATATTTACAGCCGTTTTGGATCCTTTAAATTAATTTTCAGAAGAAGAAAAACATGGATGTGTAATTTTCAGCAAGCATTAACAAAGAATTATGAGAATATAATGGAGTGTATCCATCAATATTGTTTGCCAGGCAGGGAATGATTCCTTTGCAATACCTGTCAGAGAGAGAGAGCAAGAAATTTACTAAATGATGCAGTGAAAGGATTGCAGTAGAACTCAGTGCTCATTAACACTAATCAGCAGGCATAATTAATTATGCATTATTAGTTATTTTCACAGGGAATGACACCTGCTCCTCTTGCTAGTTAATCAAATTAGTCTTTATTAATTGATGAGGAAACCGAATGATGCTTGCTGACAGTGTCACCGTGCAGCAGCACAGCCACCCCACTCTCCTTAGAACTCACCCCCCCCAGACAGAGCACTCTCCCTGGGCTACTCTGTCCCTCCACCGGTAGCAGAAAAAAACATGCTCTTTCACGTCCCGAATTTGTCTTCACAATTAACACATATAGAATGCAATAAAGATTGTCACGCCCTGATCCGTTTCACCTGTCCTTGTGCTTGTCTCTACCCCCCTCCAGGTGTCACCCATCTTCCCCACTTATCCTCTGGGTATTTATACCTGTGTTTTCTGTCTGTCTGTTGCCAGTTTGTCTTGTTTGTTCAAGCCTACTAGCGTTTTTGTCTCAGCTCCTGTTTTTCCCTAGTCTCTGTTTTTCGTGTCCTCCTGGTTTTTGACCTTTACCTGACCTGACCCTGAGCCTGCCTGCCGTCCTGTACCTTGGCCTCTGCTCTGGATTATCAACCCCTGCCTGCCTTGTCCTTTCGTTTGCCTTCCCCTGTGGTTACAATAAACATTGTTACTTCACACAGTCTGCACTTGGGGCTTACCTTGATTCCTGATAAAAAAATAATGCTCTCTTTATTTGTTTCTTCACAACTAGCACATACATGTACAGTATATTGCGCAAACGATAGAATGAAACAAAATATAGGCTTCTTTCTCTCTACTAGCTGCGGCCACCTCAGTGATTGATACAGCTTATTGTGGGTGTTTTGACATTCAGTTGTCACTTGTCTGTTATTGAGTGGGAGTCTTTCTCTTTTGTCCTCTCTTTTTCTCCAGTGATTACACTCCATTTTAGAACAAATGACAAGATGCTGCAAAAGTGCTATTCATTCTGGAGGGGAATTATCACACTCCTCCCACACACGCACGCACAATACACACATTCTGGTGGATTAGTTATAGGGTTATTTATAGACTGTGTGATCTCTATTTAACAGCTCACAAAGACGAGATCTGACACAGTTGCCGATTTCAAGATCTATTTTTTTCCGGAGAGAGTGGTAGCGGTATTTCTCATGTCAGTTCACGCCTTAGTGACCTCCTCAGCATCTCTAACACTCTCACTCCCACTTTCCTTACATAAACTATCTCTGCAGTGCAATTCGTTCAGGCAAGACTGTCTTTGGCGCACATTATTGGAGCAGCAGAAACGTAATGTAGTGTCAGAGAGAGAGACAAGAAGATAAAAGAAGTCCCAGAGTCTCTGCTAGAACAAAGTCTCGCTGCCGAATGAGAGAAGCTAACAATCCGTCTGATTCATTGACAGGGGAGACCATCCCTCTCGTCTTCTTCCTCCCTCGTTTCTCCATATCGTCTTTCCTCTCTTCCCACTCTCCCCTCACTAGAACAGATTTGATCTGGTTAGAAAACAACTGGCATGTTTCTAATTGCCTACCGTGCTGTGTTATAGATACGGCACTGTATATACGGGTTAGCTGACAGAAGGCTGTTTGTTCTTATTATTCTAGATGGCCAGATAGCTATCGACAATGGCAAGAAGCTGCCATGTGGGGAATCGTAGGTGGTTCGTTTCAGCTAGTTGTATTTTGTTCTTACCATGTCTTGTACTGACGGGTTTTGACTTGTCAAATCTATGTTAATATGGCTAAAATTAGCTAGCTAACCAACAACTGTAATGATCTATTTGAGAGACAGCAAGTGGTCATTGTGCAAATTGATTTATGGTTTCAGTAAACATTGGAGACAAAATATAGTATACATGTTGTCAATAATCTAAGATAGGTCTCCCGAGTTGCGCAGCCGTCTAAGGCATTGCATTGCCGTGTTGCGGCGTCATTATCGGCCGTGACCGGGAGTCCCATAGGGCAGCCCACAATTGGCCCAGCGTCATCCAGGTTAGGGGAGGGTTTGGCCGGGGACGGGGGGCTTTACTTGGCTCATTGCGCTCTAGCAACTCCTTGTGGCGGGCCGGCCGCCTGCGGGCTGATTTTGGTCATCAGTTGAACGGTGTTTCCTCCGAAACATTGGTGCAGGTGGCTTCAGCGAGCGGGTGTTAGGAAGCACGGTTTGGCGGGTCTTGTTTCTGAGGACGCATGTCTCGACGTTCGCCTCTCCCGAGCCCGTTGGGGAGGAACAGCGATGAGACAAGATTGTAATCATGAAATTGCGGAGAAAAAGGGGTAAAAATTCATAATAATAAAAAAAGAAACTAAGCTAACCTCTTGGGTTTTGCCCCATAGCTGCGCGAGCGTTGTTTAATATTTTTGGCTAAACAACCAGCCCGTCTATGTTACGCTCCACTGTTCATGTACGCGCATACATGCACAGGACGCAAGAACGCACACAATCATGCACACACGCACACACACTTTGGGGAGATGAATGTCTCGGTGTAAACAATCGCTGTGTGACTCCACTTGAGCTGCCTTTGTGTGTTCCTGTCATCTCCTTCAGACTGGTTTCTTCACATTACACTGTCTCCACAACTACAACATCCCTGTCTGTTTGTATATCTTTCTCAACTGGACACTATACTGCATCTTGTTGTGTATGCTGAGAAGAGTGTGTGTCATCGGCGTCGTAAGGATTGGACTAAGGCGCAGTGGGTAAAGGGCTCATCTTCTTAATTTATTTAAAGAAAACACTTAAACAAAATAAACAAATGACGAAAACAGTTCCATAAGGCTCCCAGGCTATACAGAAAATAACCACCCACAAAACACAAGTGAATATGGCCTCCAATTAGAGACAACGCCAAGGTGCAGACCGCAAATGCACCTCAAAAACAAAACCCCCACAAAAACAACCCCAAACTTAAAGGGAGGGAAGGGAGGGTGGCCACCGTCAACGACGGTCCCTGTGCTACACACCCCCTTCCCAATCCTCCCACTACGGAGGTGGCTCTAGGCGTAGCTCCCGTTCAGAAGACTCTGGGCTGCGCAGCATATCTGGAGGCCCCTGGCTGAGAGGCGTCGCTGGAGGCCCCTGGCTGAGAGGTGTCGCTGGAGGCCCCTGGCTGAGAGGTGTCGCTGGAGGCTCAGGGCTGAGGAGCGTCACTGGAGGCTCAGGGCTGAGGAGCGTCGCTGGAGGCCTCCTGCGTGGAGCTGGGACCGGTCTCCCTGGACTGGGGAGACTTACAGGAGACTGGGTGCGCAGAGCAGGCACGGGGCACACTGGGCTGTGGAGGCGCACCAGCAGTCTGGAACTCAGGGCTGGCACACCCCGTCCTGGCTGAGTGGTCACTGTAGCCCGGCACGGGCGGAGCGCTGGCACAGGGCAAACTGGGCTGTACTGGAGAGTGAGGGCTGACGTAGAGCAGGCGCATGGTAAGCTGGACTGATGAGACACACTGGTGGCCAATGTGCTGTGCCGGCGCACTTCTCCCTGGCTGCCGGCCAACTCTCGCCCGGCAACGCTGCGGAGCCCTTATTGGCCGCACCGGACTGTGCGTGCGTATGGGCGACACCATGCGCATTTCTGCGTAGCTCGGTGCTCTCCTCATCACCCGCTCCCCACGGTAAGCACGGGGAGTTGGGCAGAGTCAGGGTCGAGTCCTGAGCCAACTCCCCGTGTGCCCCCCCAAAAAATGTTTGGGGGGCTGCCTTTCGCACTTGCCTTTGGGCCTATACAGCGTCTCATAATAGCGCCGCTCTGCCTTTGCTGCCTCCAGTTCCCCCTCGGTCACCGGTACTCCCCAGCCTGCCTCCAGGGTCCCTTTCCATCTAAGATCTCCTCCCATGTCCACGACTCCAAATATTTATCCTGCTGCTCCTTCTTCCGCTGCTTGGTCCTTTTCTGGTGGGTGGTTCTGTCATAGGCGTCGTAAGGATTGGACCAAGGCGCAGCGTGTAAAGTGCTCATCTTCTTAATTTATTTAAAGAAAACACTTAAACAAAATAAACAAACGACGAAAACAGTTCCATAAGGCTCCCAGGCTATTCAGAAAATAACCACACACAAAACGCAAGTGAAACAAACACAACTAAATATGGCCTCCAATTAGAGACAATGACAACCAGCTGCCTCTAATTGGAGGTCATTGCAAAAACCCCAACATAGAAATAGAAAACTAGATATAAACATAGAAATAGAAAATATAGAACCTAAACCAAAAACACCGAAACACACAAAACAAACACGCCCTGACCAAACTACAATGCCAAATAACCCCTTTTACTGGTCAGGACGTGACAGTGTGGACATTGTCAGAGTTTCCCAGTGCTGTCGGTTAAGAACAGCTTGAGACAGACTGCTGAATATATTGTCCTGACAGTTCTAGTATAACCTTGAGAATACGTTAAGTCGAAGAGGAGGAGGAGGGACAGAGGCAGGCCTGTTCAGTAAAGCAGTAGACACATCTTCCTTCCTCAAACAAACAGACTTGTTCTCAGGGGAACACCAGATGCGTCAAAATACTTAAAGACAATAGTAGAACTCCCTTTATCTCTACTCTAACCGTTTTGAAATTCTATTGAGATCAAATCAAATTGTATTTGTCACGTGCGCCGAATACAACAGGTGTAGGTAGACCTTACCGTGAAATGCTTACTTACTTAAAAATAAATTAAAAGGTAACACAATAAAATAACATTAACAACGCTATATACAGGGGGTACTGGTACCGAGTCAACAACTGGCCATGATTGGGAGTCCCATAGGGCGGCGCACAATTGGCCCAGCGTCGTTCAGGTTAGGGTTTGGCCAGGGTAGGCCGTCATTGTAAATAAGAATTTGTTGTTATCTGACTTGCCTAGTTAAATAAAGGATAAATAAAATAAATAACAAAATCTATGTAAATGTATGATGATAAAATGATTTAATATCAATAAAACAAGATTTCCATAGCTGTTTCCTTCAGCTTTTCATGTTTCCACACGGCCCATTTAAGTTCACGTTTTGAACAAAAATCATCACCCATCTTGAATATGATCATATGTGGTATTCATCATCATCGTTTACCACAATGATTCTCATCTCAATTGGAGCGTTTTCTTTTATTTATTTCACCTTTATTTACCCAGGTAGGCTAGTTGAGAACAAGTTCTCATTTGCAACTGCGACCTGGCCAAGATAAAGCAAAGCAGTTCGACACATTCAACAACACAGAGTTACACATGGAATAAACAAACATACAATCAATAATACAGTAGAAAAATCTATATACAGCATGTGGAAATGAGGTAGGATAAGAGAGGTTAGGCAATAATTAGGCCATGGTGGCAAAGTAATTACACAATAGCAATTAAACACTGGAATGGTAGGATTTGCAGAAGATTAATGTGCAAGTAGAGATACTGGGGTGTAAAGGAGCAAAATAAATAAATAAATACAGTATGGGGATGAGGTAGATTGGATGGGCTATTTACAGATGAGCTATGTACAGGTGCAGTGATCTGTGAGCTGCTCTGACAGCTGGTGCTTATTAAAGCTAGTGAGGGAGGTAAGAGTCTCCAGCTTCAGAGATTTTTGCAGTTCGCTCCAGTCATTGGCAGCAGAGAACTGGAAGGAGAGGCGGTCAAAGGAGGAATTGGCTTTGGGGGTGACCAGTGAGATATACCTGCTGGAGCATGTGCTATAGGTAGTGCTGCTATGGTGACCAGTGAGCTGAGATAAGGCGGGGCTTTACCTAGCAGAGTCTTGTAGATGACCTGGAGCCAGTGGGTTTGGCGACGAGTATGAAGCGAGGGCCAGCCAACGAGAGCATACAGGTCGCAGTGGTAGGTAGTATATGGGGCGTTGGTGACAAAACGGATGGCACTGTGATAGATTGCATCCAATTTGTTGAGTAGAGTGTTGGAGGCTATTTTGTAAATGACATCGCCGAAGTCGAGGATCGGTAGGATGGTCAGTTTTACGAGGGTATGTTTGGCAGCATGAGTGAAGGATGCTTTGTTGCGAAATAGGAAGCCGATTCTAGATTTAATTTTGGATTGGAGATGTTTAATGTGAGTCTGGAAGGAGAGTTTACAGTCTAACCAGACACCTAGGTATTTGTAGTTGTCCACATATTCTATGTCAGAACCGTCCAGAGTAGTGATGCTGGACGGGTGGGCAGGTGCGGACAGCGATCGGTTGAAGAGCATGCATTTAGTTTTACTTGCATTTAAGAGCAGTTGGAGACCACGGAAGGAGAGTTGTATGGCATTGAAGCTCATCTGGAGGTTAGTTAACACTAACCAGAGGCCAGAGGTATACAGAATGGTGTCGTCTGCGTAGAGATGGATCAAAGAATCACCGTAGCGAGAGCGACATCATTGATGTATACAGAGAAGAGAGTCAGCCCGAGAATTGAATCCTGTGGCACCCCCATAGAGACTGCCAGAGGTCCGGACAACAGGACCTCCAATTTGACATACTGAAGGCCGTTCAGCAAGGAAGAAGCCACTGCTCCAAAACCACCCAAAAAAACTGACTACGGTTTAGAACGTACTTTTGGAGAAATGTCCTCTGGTCTGATGAAACGAAAATAGAACTGTTTGGCCATAATGACTATCGTTATGTTTGGAGGAAAAAGGGGGAGGCTTGCAAGCCGAAGAACACCATCCCAACCGTGAAGCACGGGGGTGGCAGCATCATGTTGTGGGGGTGCTTTGCTGCAGGAGGGACTGGTGCACTTCACAACATAGATGTCATCATGAGGAATGAAAATTATGTGGATATATTGAAGCAACATCTCAAGACATCAGTCAGGAAGTTAAAGCTTGGTCACAAATGGGTCTTCGAAATGGACAATGACCCCAAGCATACTTCCAAAGTTGTGTCAAAATGGCTTAAGGACAACAAAGTCAAGGTATTGGAGTGGCCATCACAAAGCCCTAACCTCAATCCTATAGAAAATTTGTGGGCAGAACTGAAAAAGTGTGTGCGAGCAAGGAGGCCTACAAACCTGACTCCGTTACACCAGCTCTGTCAGGAGGAATGGGCCAAAATTCACCCAACTTATTGTGGGAAGCTTGAGGAAGGCTACCCGAAACGTTTGACCCAAGTTAAACAATTTAAAGGCAGTGCTAACAAATACTAATTGAGTGTATGTAAACTTCTGACCCACTGGGAATGTGATGAAAGAAATAAAAGCTGAAATAAATCATTCTCTCTACTGTTATTCTTACATTTCACATTCTTAAAATAAAGTGGTGATCCTAACTGACCTAAGACAGGGAATTGTTACTAGGAATAAACGTCAGGAGTTGTGAAAAACTGAGTTTAAATGTATTTGGCTAAGGTGTATGTAAACTTCCAACTTCAACTGTATATGGATGGTTTATTAACTACTAATGGGGTGTATATGTCGTGGTTTAATGCCTGGGGTAATTTTAGTGTGCGTTGCAAATGGCACCCTATTCCCTATATCGTGCACTACCTTTGACCAGAGACCCATTTGAGGTAAAGAAAATTGGAAGATCCTCTGTCATCTTCATTGCGGCCACATTGTCAGGCAGTGGATGTAGCTGGTGTATGAAGTCAGGCGCAGGAGAGCAGAGATAAGTGAACAACGCACTTTAATAAAGGCAATCGCACAAAGTAACCAAAACCAATGTGCGAACAAAATAACGGTTGCCACTAAACACGGGTAAAACAGCACCCGGGAATAAACCAGCCGGAAACGTACCGACCTAACAATAAACAATCACGCACAAAAACATGGGGGAAACAGAGGGTTAAATACATGAACATGTAATTGGGGAATGAAACCAATGGAAAATGAAAGGTGGATCGGTGATGGCTAGAAGACCAGTAACGTCAACCGCCGAACGCCGCCCGAACAAGGAGAGGGACCGACTTCGGCGGAAGTCGTGACACACATTTGATATGTTCCACAACACTGTTGGAATTGTGCACAATGTGTCTGACCCCAGTCACCTTTGACCACACACACTCCTTAGTTGTCAGACAAAGAATGACACAAATCAGTTTCACACCCTTCACATTGATGGTGAGGAAGCATTGGTTTCCCTTGTGATAGGAATTAACCTCTTTGGGGTATGTGGGACGCTAGCGTCCCACCCGCGGGACATACTATTCAACAGCCAGTGAAATAGCAGGGCAGCAAATTCAAAACAACAAAAATCTCATAATTCAAATTTCTCAAACAAACGGGTGTGATCATTCTACAGTGGTCTCTGCAGCGTACACTCAAACCGGTTTGATTAGAATGCTTATTTAGAACGTCCAGTTTCGATTGACGCAACAATCAGTATTTGAGCTGGCCACACTGTTTTTCACGGAAACATTTTGCAGAAACACAGTCCTTACAAAGCTTTGTCCAGAATGTGACCAGTTTATTTTTGGATGCAATGTTCACACATTCACAGAAGTAGCTACAGCATAACACATTCATCCAAACTGGAAAATGTAGGCTACATTTGTCCTAGCGCTAACCTGGAAAAGATTGGCGTAACACAAGCGGTCATATTTTAATAACTCTCGGCTGACAGTAAAATACAATATGAATTAGCTAATAGCAATTACTATTTATAATTAATCACATCACGGGTGAGTTCACCATTGATCAAAATAATTGAGTAAAACACTTTCTAGAAATCGAAAGTAATCCGACAATGGCTAGTTTGTGCCTGCCGCCATGTTGTTTTTTTCGCATCAACCTAAGATGAGACAAGATGAGGTTGGTCTGTTTATAGTATGCATGTTGAAGGGGGTCTGTCATCTACGATCATTCATGTCCCTTCATTCACTTCCAGAAGTTGACCCGAACGATGAGTGAACCATTCCTTCACCTCATTATGACATATTTGGTCTGACAAATGTTTACGTGACACCCAGAATGCATTGTATAATGTCAACAAACATGGCGCCAGACATAGCTTGCAAACAGCTTAGTATTAGTTCATTATAAACAGTACAACCTAAAAAAGTATTTTACACACATCTTAGATTTCCATTACAATCTACGCAATAATTGGAATGCATTATTTGTCACCACTACTTGAAAACATGTGAATAAAACTGTAAATACATTATGCTACATACATACATACTGTATACGTCTACAGTAGAAACGACAACACGATATGCAGAAAATAAGGAAATTACTTTGATCGGACACATGTCCAAAGTTATTATTTGTGAGGAAAACAACAAGGAGGGCAACGCGAGCACTCGCCAGAAAATGTTCCACTTCACGCAAGACTTGTCAAATATCTGCAGACTTGATCTGCGCAAACATTGGTGAAGTGTGTGAGCTCTCCTCGAGGAGAGACGTCTGTCTGGCTCAGTAAAGCCTCAAACCTAAGTTGGAATATAGCCTATAGATAATTAGCAGGCAGTGTGTGTTAACTGTCCTGTTGCGTAATAATCACATTCTGGAACAGTGAGTGCATTCTGACATCACAACTCACGCTGGGGTGACCGTTAGATATATTTGGAACTCACGTATGAAAAGATGAAATACAGTAGACAACAAATTGTCAATACAAAATTCACAACAGTTACATACAGTATACACCAATGAAAGAAACTAGCCTGCTGGCTTTACTGGGTGGATAGGAACTTTAACCCAAGCTGTTTAGGAGGGATAATTCACCTGACACAAATGATTGTCTAGTTCTGTTTTTCCTCCCGGGTGGTGCCCTATACCTGCACCCAGAGGAGAGTAGTTAAAAGTACAGGGGGTGGCTTGGGTCTAAAATGATTTTGTGAGCTTTGCGGAGGGCCCTGACCTTAAATATCTCATCCAATCCTGTCTGTTTGACTCCAAGTACCTTGCTTGCTGTGGTGATAATCCTTCTCATCATATTTCTCTGGCTGACAGTGGCATTGCCAAACCAACAAACAGTACGAAAAGTTAAAATACTCAATTAAAGATTTAGAAACCAGAGTCAGTATAGTACAGTCAACAATAAAATATCCCAGATTTTCGAGAAAGTATAGTCTCCCTTGACTATTTTTGTAGATCAGGTCTTTACATTTACTCCACTGAAGTTTATTGTCCAAGAGGTCACCAAGCTATTTGTATTCCTCTACAATCTCTTTGTTCTGACCTTTGATAGATGTTGTAGAGATAGGTGTTGTTCGCTTCCTGAAGTCTATGCACATCTCTTTGGTCTTGTTGGTATTGAGGACCAAGTGTGATTCATCATACCGCTCTACAAAGTTGTTTAGGACCGGGCCATGGTGTTCCTCGTCATCATGCAACAGGCTGATCAAGGCAGGGTGAACATAACGAGGTGTCTGTCAGGATGGGAACTAGTACAACTAATACAACTATTATTGACATTGCAAGTAGAGGTCTTCACGGATCCACCTGTACCCGAATACCCAAGACCCAATCTGGGACCCGAGCGGGCCCGGATCCAGAATTCGAAGTAATGTCATGGGTCTGATCTGATAAGATTGTCACGTGTCTCGGGTATGTGTAATTTTAACTGAGTTATCCAGAAGGGCCGTACAGATCCGAACGCGACTGCTGCAGAGTGAGAGAGAAGTTTTATAATTTATGCTGCTGCTCTTACTTTTCACGGAAGTGGAGCGTGGCGCCTGCAGCTTGTTGTTGGCCAATCATAAGTCATCAAAGTGGCAATAGACTAGAGTCATTGAGCCTCTCCATGTGTGGCAAAAGTTAGGAGATATCTAAAATGGAATTAAAATGGTGGGATTAAAAGTTAAAGGAGAAGGATAGGCTACAATGACCAAGAGCCAACAGGTAGAATACTACTTATTATTCCGAATGGAGTTGTTTTATTTGTAACTGTTGGATGAGAATGCTAGCTTAACTAGTTTTTCCCGGTTTGATGCAGTTAAGACAGGCACTACATAATCATATTTGATGATAAATACTCTAGTAGCTATTAGTCTAGTACAGCACGAGTCAGCTTGGTTGGTTGCTGTCTCTCGTCTCTCCCTCCCTCCTCCCTGCTCACCTTGTTACTCCTCACAGTACAGCCCCTCCCCCACCTGCTAGAGTGGCACCTCTCTTCCTCCTATAGTGCTTTATCAGCTCTGGTTAATAAAGCAGATTAAAATAATAATTTTCTACTGCTTCCCTTTCTTGGATCAAATGGTACCGGATGGATCCAACCAGCCTATATGGAATGGGTCTAGCTGTCTTCGGATCCGTTCGGAGCGGGCCTCTATATTAAAACAATTAATTGATGCATATCAGGTCCAGGTGGGAAAGCCCCAGGTCCATTTCGGAATGGATCCCACTTTTTGGACCCTTGAAGACCTCAAGTTGCAAAAACATTCATGTGTCCAGTTTATTGAGGTTTATGAGAATATTTTAGCAATGCCACACCAAATTCAAAAGGCACTCGCACATCGGAGCGAAGTTTGTTGCAGGTGCATGTTAAGATGAATAAGAGGAGAAAGAATAAGCTCAGATCTCTGGCAAATGCCTTGAGGCCGATACGTAAAGCTTAATATAGAGCAGTGATACTAGCAAAAGCAGTGAGCGTGTTTCTTATTTTTTCTCATCAATGTCACACCAAAAATACAAAGAACATGGAATATAAGATATGAATGTTCTAGGAACATTGGAAAGTTGATTGGATTGTTGCAAGAATATATTCCTGTGTCCAAGGACATTTAAAACATAGGACAGTCTATCATGGTCCCCTGGAAGTTTTTGTCTAGTTCCCGGCTTGTTCCGGGGGACATCCCTAAAGATCTCCTGATGGTCCCAAAGAAACATTCTCCCCAAAAAATAAAGCGTAAACATCAACCCTTGGTAGTGAGTCCATCAAGGCCCTGATTGATGATACAACGGGTGTAGACTTTAAATGCTTACTTACGAGCCCATTACCAACAATGTAGAGTTGAAAGGTAAGACTAACATTTGCTAAATAAAAATGAAATAGTAACACAATAAAAAAACTAATGAGGCTATACAGTGCCTTGCAAAAGTATTTCCTATTTTGTTGCATTACAACCTGTAATTTAAATTGATATTTATTTGGATTCCATGTAATGGACATACACAAAATAGTCCAAATTGGTGAAGTGAAATGAAAAAAATAACTTGTTTCAAAAAAATGAAAAACTGAAAAGTTGTGCGTGCATATGTATTCACCCCCTTTGCTATGAAGACCCTAAATAAGATCTGGTGTAACCAATTACCTTCATCAGTCACATAATTAGTTAAATAAAGTCCACCTGTGTGCAATCTAAGTGTCACATGCTCTGTCACATGATCTCAGTATACATACACCTGTTCTGAAAGGCCCCAGAGTTTGCAACACCACTAAGCAAGTGGCACCACCAAGCACGCGGCACCATAACAACCAAGGAGTTCTGCAAGCAGGTCAGGGACAAAGTTGTGGAGAAGTACAGATCAGGGTTGGGTTATAAAAAAATATTCTAAACTTTGAACATCCCACGGAGCACCATTAAATCCATTATTAAAAAATGGAAAGAATAGGGCACCACAACAAACCTGCCAAGAGAGGCCCAAAACTCACAGAGCAGGCAAGGAGGGCATTAATCAGAGAGGCAACAAAGAGACCAAAGATAACCCAGAGATTGGAGTATCTGTCCATAGAACCACCTTAAGCCGTACACTCCACAAAGATGGGCTTTACGGAAGAGTGGCCAGAAAAAAAAGCCATTGCTTAAAGAAAAAAATAAGCAAACACATTTGGTGTTCGCCAAAAGGCATCTGGGAGACATATGGAAGAAGGTACTCTGGTCAGATGAGACTAAAATGTAGCTTTTTGGCCATCAAGGAAAACCTTATGTCTGGCGCAAACCCAACACCTCTCATCACCCCAAGAATATCATCCCCCCAGTGAAGCATGCTGGTGGCAGCATCATAGTCTTGCACAGAGCTCGTCCAGTTTATTCTCCAGCGATTGCACATTCGCCAATATAACAGAGGGTATAGGCGATTTATTAATTTGCTGCCGTAGTCTCATCAGCATGCCAGCCTATATAGTGTCAGGGATTAAGGTCTGGTCCGGGAAAATCAATATGGGTTTCTTACATTTACATTTACATTTACGTCATTTAGCAGACGCTTTTATCCAGAGCGACTTACAAATTGGTGCATTCACCTTATGATATCCAGTGGAACAACCACTTTACAATAGTACATCTATATCTTTTTTGGGAGGGAGGGAAGGGGGGAGGGTTAGAAGGATTACTTAATCCTATCCCAGGTATTCCTTGAAGAAGTGGGGTTTCAGGTGTCTCTGGAAGGTTGTGATTGACTCCACTGTCCTGGCGTCGTGAGGGAGCTTGTTCCACCATTGGGGTGCCAGAGCAGCGAACAGTTTTGACTGGGCTGAGCGGGAACTGTGCTTCCGCAGAGGTAGGGAGGCGAGCAGGCCAGAGGTGGATGAACGCAGTGCCCTTCTTTGGGTGTAGGGACGGATCAGAGCCTGAAGGTACGAAGGTGCCATTCCCCTCACAGCTCCGTAGGCAAGCACCATGGTCTTGTAGCAGATGTGAGATTCAACTGGAAGCCAGTGGAGTGTGCGGAGGAGCGGGGTGACGTGAGAGAACTTGGGAAGGTTGAACACCAGACGGCTGCGGCGTTCTGGATGAGTTGTAGGGGTTTAATGGCACAGGCAGGGAGCCCCGCCAACAGCAAGTTGCAGTAATCCAGACGGGAGATGACAAGTGCCTGGATGACCTGCGCCGCTTCCTGTGTGAGGCAGGGTCGTACTCTGCGAATGTTGTAGAGCATGAACCTACAGAATCGGGTCACCGCCTTGATGTTAGCGGAGAACGACAGCGTGTTGTCCAGGGTCACGCCATGGCTCTTAGCACTCTGGGAGGAGGACACAATGGAGTTGTCAACCGTGATGGCGAGATCATGGAACGGGCAGTCCTTCCCCGGGAGGAAGAGCAGCTCCGTCTTGCCGAGGTTCAGCTTGAGGTGATGATCCGTCATCCACACTGATATGTCTGCCAGACATGCAGAGATGCGATTCACCACCTGGTTATCAGAAGGGGGAAGGAGAAGATTAATTGTGTGTCGTCTGCGTAGCAATGATAGGAGAGACCATGTGAGGATATGACAGAGCCAAGTGACTTGGTGTATAGCGAGAATAGGAGAGGGCCTAGAACTGAGCCCTGGGGGACACCAGTGGTGAGAGCACGTGGTGCGGAGACGGATTCTCGCCACGCCACCTGGTAGGAGCGACCTGTCAGGTAGGACGCATTACAAGAGTGAGCCGTGCTGGAGATGCCCAACTCGGAGAGGGTGGAGAGGAGGATCTGATGGTTCACAGTATCAAAGGCAGCAGATAGGTCTAGAAGGATGAGAGCAGAGGAGAGAGAGTTAGCTTTAGCAGTGCGGAGAGCCTCCGTGACACAGAGAAGAGCAGTCTCAGTTGAATGACCAGTCTTGAAACCTGACTGATTTGGATCAAGAAGGTCATTCTGAGAGAGATAGCAAGAGAACTGGCCAAGGACGGCACGCTCAAGAGTTTTGGAGAGAAAAGAAAGAAGGGATACTGGTCTGTAGTTGTTGACATCGGAGGGATCGAGTGTAGGTTTTTTGAGAAGGGGTGCAACTCTCGCTCTCTTGAAGACGGAAGGGACGTAGCCAGCGGTCAAGGATGAGTTGATGAGCGAGGTGAGGTAAGGGAGAAGGTCTCCGGAAATGGTCTGGAGAAGAGAGGAGGGGATAGGGTCAAGCGGGCAGGTTGTTGGGCGGCCGGCCGTCACAAGTCACAAGATTTCATCTGGAGAGAGAGGGGAGAAAGAGGTCAAAGCATAGGGTAGGGCAATGTGAGCAGGACCAGCGGTGTCATTTGACTTAACAAACGAGGATCGGATGTCGTCAACCTTCTTTTCAAAATGGTTGACAAAGTCATCCGCAGAGAGGGGGGGAGGGGGAGGAGGATTCAGGAGGGAGGCGAAGGTGGCAAAGAGCTTCCTACGGTTAGAGGCAGATGCTTGGAATTTAGAGTGGTAGAAAGTGGCTTTAGCAGCAGAAACAGAGGAAAAAAATGTGGAGAGGAGGGAGTGAAAAGATGCCAGATCCGCAGGGAGGCTAGTTTTCCTCCATTTCCGCACGGCTGCCCGGAGCCCTGTTCTGTGAGCTCGCAATGAGTTGTCAAGCCACGGAGCAGGAGGGGAGGACCGAGCCGGCCGGGAGGATAGGGGACATAGAGAGTCAAAGGATGCAGAAAGGGAGGAGAGGAGGGTTGAGGAGGCAGAATCAAGAGATTGGTTGGAGAAGGATTGAGCAGAGGGAAGAGATGGGATGGAAGAGGAGAGAGTAGCAGGAGAGAGAGAGCGAAGGTTGCGACGGTGCATTACCATCTGAGTAGGGGCAGAGTGAGTAGTGTTGGAGGAGAGCGAGAGGGAAAAGGATACAAGGTAGTGGTTGGAGACTTGGAGGGGAGTTGCAGTGAGATTAGTAGAAGAACAGCATCTAGTAAAGATGAGGTCAAGCGTATTGCCTGCCTTGTGAGTGGGGGGGGGACGGTGAGAGGGTGAGGTCAAAACAGGAGAGGAGTGGAAAGAAGGAGGCGGAGAGAAATGAGTCAAAGGTAGACGTAGGGATGTTAAAGTCACCCAGAATTGTGAGGGGTGAGCCATCCTCAGGAAAGGAACTTATCAAGGCGTCAAGCTCATTGATGAACTCTCCAAGGGAACCTGGAGGGCGATAAATGATAAGGATGTTAAGCTTGAATGGGCTAGTGACTGTGACAGCATGGAATTCAAAGGAGGAGATAGACAGATGGGTCAGGGGAGAAAGAGAGAATGTCCACTTGGGAGAGATGAGGATTCTAGTGCCACCACCCCGCTGACCAGATGCTCTCGGGGTATGCGAGAACACGTGGTCAGACGAGGAGAGAGCAGTAGGAGTAGCAGTGTTTTCAATGGTAATCCATGTTTCCGTCAGTGCCAAGAAGTCGAGGGACTGGAGGGTAGCATAGGCTGAGATGAACTCTGCCTTGTTTGCCGCAGACCGGCAGTTCCAGAGGCTGCCGGAGACCTGGAATTCCACGTGGGTCGTGCGCGCTGGGACCACCAGGTTAGAGTGGCAGCAGCCATGCGGTGTGAAGCGTTTGTGTGGCCTGTGCAGAGAGGAGAGAACAGGGATAGACAGACAGATAGTTGACAGGCTACAGGAGAGGCTACGCTAATGCAAAGGAGATTGGAATGAAAATTAACTCAACAACTGGGGAAGCGAGAGAGCAGGGCCTCCCTCACTAACCATTCACTGAAACACTCAAATATAACTTTTCCAACTTCCACTTTAGAAATTATAATTGATGTAAACTACAGTGGTTCAATGTTTCCAGGGATAGGCTCAAACTTAGTTTATTCAGCTAGATAACTTGGTACAGTATTCTTCCTATGACGCCATAGCTAACTAGCATGCTAGCATCCAATAACACACAGTTAGCACCAATACTTGGTTACAACAAACTACCAATGGATCATTCGTGTCCGTGTCTATTCATGTCCGTTCTTCTCCGATTCATTGAAGTAAATCCATTCATATAGCTCTTTGTCTATTGGCAAGCTTGGGGACACCTCAAATGTACATATTTTACACACTTTGATATACATGATTGCATTGTGCATGTTCATTTATGAAGTAATTATTATTGTCCTTACCTGGGATTTGAACTCGCGAACTCTTGGTTCACGGCATTACAATCTTCGTGCTACGCCACCATGTCTGGGTCCATTGCTGTTTTCACCTGTATTGCTACACTTTGCACTTTGAAATTGAAGGGATACTTATCTACTTCCCCAGAGTCAGATGAACTCGTGGATACAATTTGTATGTCTTTGTGTCGAGAATAAAGGAAGTTAGAGGTAGTTTAGTGAGCCAATGCTAACTAGCATCTGCACAATAACTGGTAGTCTATGGGTATCTGCTAGCATATTCTGTTAAAAAAAAAAATGTATTCATCATATGACTAAGGAGTAATATGGCCCACCAACATTAGACAACTGTACAGAAAACCCTAAAATGGCTGAAGTAGGTAAATCAAATCAACAATAGTGACATTAACTGACAACTGACACAGACATGGGGGTGTAGCAGGAAGATTGGAACACTGTGAACCAAGCAGTTGTGAGTTCAAAACCCAGGTGAAGACAGGTTGAATAATAATTACTGTATAAATTAACATGCACAATGTAATCATGTGCAAGTAACTGCCAAATTAAAGGAAACACCCAACATAAAATGTGTTAATAGGGTGTTGGGCCACCAGAACAGCTTTAATGTGCCTTGGTGTGTCTGGAACTCTATCGGAGGGATGAAACACCATTCTTCCAAGAGAAATTCCATAATTTGGTGTTTTGTCGATGGTTGTGGGAAACGCTCAGGCGCCGCTACAGAATCTCCCATAAGTATTCAGTTTGGTTGAGATCTGGTGACTGAGACACACACACACACACCCTTTAAACCTCCTATGCTCCTTTGAGACCCCTCTTTCAAAGTCACTGAGATCTCTTCTTCTACCCATAGTAACCAAAATATTAGGCAACTGGGCATTTTTATGTATGACCCTAAGCATGATGGGATGTTAATTGCTTAATTAACTCAGGAACCACACCTGTGTGGAAGCACCTGCTTTCAATTTCATTTGTAACCCTCATTTACACAAGTGTTTCCTTTATTTTGGCAGTTGCCTGTATGTCAAAGTGTGTAAAATATTTAAGTTGAAAACATTGTATGTTGAAATTGTGTGTGCGAGTGTCCTTAAACTTGCCAACAGACAAAGATGAATGGATCAGTGGTTCGACAATCAGGGGTGGTGTGTAAAGAAACACGTTTTGGGACTTTAGGACCATCAGGTAAGGTTTTAAAAACATCTTTAAGGATGTCCCCGGAACAAGCTGGGAACTACACAAAAACCTCAGAGGGACAATGACAGAACATTCTATGTTTTAAACATCATTAGAACAAAGGGAAAATCTTGTAATGTTCCCATGAAAAGTGTCTAGAACATTAATTTCGTATAATAAAATTCCATCAACATCACACCAAACATACACAGCACATTGTTGCCATGTTCTCAGAATATTATTCCATCCTAACCTTCATAAAGCTTGACACTGGAATATTCTTGCAATGTTTCAATGAAATATGTCTATAACATTGAATATTCTGGGAACATGGCAACCACGTTCTCGGTAAGTTCTGTTTGGCATTAAGGAAATGGTCTCTTAGAAACAGTCCTTGCACATCACTGGAACATTCATATGAAACCATTAGGCAATGCCCTAATGAGAATCTTAAGGGAACATTCTCTAAAGTTGTGGGAACGTTTGTTGTTAGCTGGGGTTAATTTGCTTCACATGTGAATTAGCATATGGTCATCTCTATTAGATGGGATTGGACATGTCTATAAATATGATATATGGAGGTTGTTGATATCAACCAATTATCAGGGAAATACATGTCTGAAAGCTTTAATGCTGAAATGAACTCTGTGAATTGTATATTTTTCATCGACTCCATTTTTGTCTTTATTATAGATTTATTCAGTTGAGACAGAACATCTGAACTGGGTTAGTAACAGTATCAGTGCTTTCATTTTTCTCCCCTTTGATTGAGCTATCCATTCTCATTCCCTTTGTCTGTGACAGATTTTTATTTCATTTTATTTTGCTTTGTAGTACTAGTGCGTGTCCCAAATGGCACCCTATTCCCTATATACTGCCCTACTTTTGACCAGGACCCATAAGACTATGGTCAAAAGTAGTGCACTATGGCAGTAGGGTACTATTTGGGATGTAACACTGAGCTTTGAGGGGACCTGACTGAGTATGACTAAAAAATATTGACTCCTGCATCCACTCATCCGCATCCAAATAAGGAAAACCCACATTGAGGTTTCTTTACGACCAATTCAGAGTCATGAAACGTATTCAACACATCATGCTTCTTCTGCTAATGACACTGTAATTTAGACTTCAGAAGGATGAGAAAAAAAGGAGAGCAGACCAACAACCAATATCATAATCATTTTCAAATAACTTTGCTGTTTATCACGTAGCGCTCAGCTGTGGATAATTCCCAGAACCTCTGTAGGCTGATTACTTTGATTTCTCGTAATGTATTTTTGAATTGGGCAAGGGATTATTATGAATACGGTTTAATGTCATGAGCACCTTCTGATATCATCTATCCACATTTGTGGGCACATAAGTGGCTACTCTTTAAGTAATTTGTAAGTACCAAACCTGCAGTTTCACAAATTACTTCATTCGGGTTGAAAAAGTGATCTGGTCATTTGATATTGAATTATGTCCCGCAAACGTGTTCAAAGCCTACCAACTTTACTATGCCTTTTTGTTCCGTGACACAAACATTGGATCCTTTATTATTACAGCCCTCCATCTCCTTTCAAGTAAAGATTTTAAGCATATGAACATTTCAAAGCCTAAAAAAACTGGTAAAACTTTATTTGGATAGTCCATCTAGGTGCTCTACAGATTATCTACAGACTCAGTAACATTTAAACAAACTAACCCTAACCCTAGCTCTAACCCTAACCTTAACCTTTATCCTAACCCTAAACTTAACCCTAACCCTAACCTTAACCCTTACGCGAACTCTTATTCTAAACCTAACCCTAACCCAAACCCTAACCCTAACCCTAACCGTAACCAACAGATAGTATGAGAATCTGTATAAAGATGCTCTACAGATGGTAAATTCGGACTATTCAGGGTTACAGAATGTGGACCTTTACAGCATTACAGCCCCATCTCTTTAAGAGTAAAAATGTCAAAGCCCAAAAAACTATTATTTCAGAACACAGGTTGGAGAAATCTTGTTTACCACAAAAAGTTGCCATGATGTAGATTTTGGCAGCCATGACAGTGCTTATCTCTCCCTCTCCTGCCGTCTCCCTGTGTCAGCGCTGGTTCTGATTTATCAGGCCTCACCCGACTTTGATTGAAATAGTATTTGTTTTCTTTCAAATACTGTGAGTGTTTGGTTGAGCCTGCTTGGTGTGTCAAATGTTGGGGTTTGCACTTATTGGACAATTCCATTGGTTCCATTTCGCAATGCATGTTCACTCAAGCACAATTAAAGTATTTGAAGGAAAACTTATACTATTTGGACACAGGTCTGGGCCTTACGGGGGTGGATGAGGTATCCCACTCTATGGGCTCAAGCAGGCATGGCACTTTAATATCCTATTTATGTAATGGCTTTTCAATTATGAGAGCAGATGCATGGTGCTTTTCTGAATGGATCAGCAGTGGGCGTCCTCTTTGTATGGTCTCCTACTGGAAACTGAGCTGCCTGCTCCCCCTCTGACAATGTTGCATTTAAGTACAAGGACCAAGCCTACAGCAGGTGTTGATGCCAGCCTCTGACTACAAGCTTTACCTCCCATCTAGTTTACCTTTATTTGACTGTAGCTTTACCTGGAGTCTTATAAGTACAGTATGTGCTGATCTTTATGCTAAGTGAAAAGTTGCACGGTGATACAGAGTTGAAGGAGCAGCTACAGGTATGAAAGCCGTGCTCGCTGGAGAGCCCTGTCAGAACCAAGGCCAAGTTACGAGCAGAGTGCCTCTTCATTTTTAGATTGATCATATTCACTTAGTCCTCCTCTTACTTTAGTAATGTTTTTGAGCTCAGTGGTCTTTTGATCGGTGGAAAGAAATACAGTAAATTACATTGATAGAAGCCACACTCTATTTGCAATATTAAAGCTGATCCACCCCCTAAAAAAATTGCAATAATACTACTGAATAAAATACAGTAAAGCAATCAGAACATATCTGTAAGGTTTTATAGGCTATGTTTCATATTACACTCTATTGCCTATATAGGGCACTACTTTTGACCAGGGCCATAAGAATCAACAGAACTGACGGTAAAGCTTCGTTTTAAGAGAGACTTGACAGTAAACAGAATGTTTGGAAAGACACAGCTTCTGGTTTGACAGATAGTGTTGTTTTTTTGTGTGCTTTGATGTGATCCAGATCGTATTACTAAAACATTGTTTTGAGAACGAACCTGTTTATATTCTCTCATGTGTGAGGTGTTATTTCAGCTGAGTGCCTTAACATCTCTTTCCCTCTTGTTTTTCTACATTTGAGTCGAAAGTAAAAATGGCCCCGTCCCTCTGACTCACTGGCAACAGGTAAAACTCCATACATTTTCTAAAATTTAGCCTTTAAACATATTGTAGTACATCATACTCATATTATTGGGAGCTTAAAACCCTTTCATGCAGTAAAATGACCAAATCACCCTCTAGTGTTCTCATGGGTGGAATGTTATTAATATTAAATGTCAAACGGTTTTGTTATATTTCAGCCGTCTATGATGTATATAAAGTGTCATATTGGGATGCAAACTCAAATGGAATACATTTCAACTCCATATCTGACATGGTACAAATTTCTTCTTTTTCTAAAGCCCATAACCATGTGTGTGAGGTGTATACTTTTGTTTCAAAGTAGATTTGTTTAAGACTACCAAGAAACACTCTGTGTGACCCTGATTTAGCCCACTGCAGTAACGGTTAAAGGTATTTAAACTGGATGTTCACAAACAATGTGTTTCCTATTGAATGATCCATTCACTTTTCACAGCCACTCATCGCCACTCTGCTTTCTCTTATAAATCTCTCCTGCCCTCTTGTGTATCCTAGAGAACATTGATTTATGGAGCACCCCTCTTATAAGGACTTGAGATATTCAATATGGCTGTCGGCCTGGAATAAGAGCCCCATAAATTAATGACAGCAGATAAACCCTGGAAAAGTTTGTTTTACCTCCGATGACTAGAAGGCATAAAAGGATATGGTCTTCCATTTTGTTGTTTTTTTTAGACTAGAAGTCGTGAAAACATGTCCTGTTCACATGTCAAGGGTCATTAGTCATTGGAAAGGATGGAAGGAAAGGAAGATAGAAGGGAGGAGGCTACTTCAGGACAAATGCAACATCAGTCATTGTAGACGTGTCCCAAATGGCACTTTTCCTGTATAGTACACTAAGGGCCCTGGTCAAAAGTAGTGCACTTGAAGAATAGGATGCCATTTGGGATGCAGTCATTTCCCACAGTTCTGTCAAGTTGGTATCAATAAGGGATCTTAGCTTTCACCTGGATTCACCTGATCAGTCTACGTCATGGAAAGAGCAGATGTTCTTAATGTTTTGTATGCTCAGTGTAGATATTAAAGGGTCCTGGAACACATGAAACGTAACATTTTACACCTCGACATCCTACACCATGTTGAATTACACACTCTGTTCGTTATTGCCCTCTCAGAAACTCCACAGAGCATTGATTTGAATTGTTCAGTCAAGATACAGTACATACCCACTAATATGGCCACTGACAACCCAACTACATAGAGATTGAGGGAGAGTATTATGATTTAAGACACTTTATGATAAAAAAAATGTTTGTTCAATTTAATTTTCACCACCTTCTATGAAGTTTTCATGTTAATGTATAGTAAATTTACTGGCTAGATGATACATTAGAAATAATACAGCAATGTGATTTGTATGGTTTGCTATTTTTGGGATCGTCTTCATTTTCTGAGGGTTTTCTGCCACCTAGTGGATATTTATATTATTTCTTAATTTGTTCCAATGTGAGACAAAGGCACTGATGTAATTCAATCAAAAAAGTAAATCAAATCAGTGTTTATTGTTCAAATCCCTAATGCAATCACTTACGCTCATTAAGAAATAACGTTTTAAATGAAGCTGCTACCTTCGAAAAAGTAATGTCCAAACTATCAGTAAAGGCCAGGGCACAACTCTACTGCATTTTTATAATAGTATTTTATTTACAGTCCAAGAACCTCAGGCTGCTTGCCTTTTCACATTTTCAAAGGACTCGAGCTCTAACTCTAAAAGTAAAAACAGACATTGATTATTAGCAATTCTGGCTGCCCTTGATTAAAGGGGCAATCGGTGATTGCTATGTAAAAAAAATGTACTTTTAAATTAATGATATACACATTATATATTGAAGAATATAGTTGATAAAAGCCTCAGGAGCTTAGTTCAATTGTCTTATCCCATCAGAACCTAACATTTTAACTTGTTTGACTCCTTTGTTTGAAAACAAAGTAATTGTAAACAAACACTGTATAGCCTCAAAACATAGTTCAAACTGTAATTCTGACCTCGTGGATGGTCAGTTATTGCCCCCATATCTCTGTCTATGAATTTGAGAGTCGTTACATCTCTCCAGCCCCATTCCTCAGCTACTATATTTACCAAATCAGTGGCGATGTGACACTTTGCTATTGTTTGAACTGCAGATTGCTCCTTTAAGTACAAGTTCATACAAAATAGAGTGACAGGCAGTTGGAGAGAAAGAGGGAACGAAAGAGAAAATAAGGAAAGAGAAGGATGTCGTTGGGCTTTAGTTGTCATTACACAGACGTAGTGATCAAAGAGCAAAAATACACCAAAAGTTATATTATTCAATAATAAATGGCTATATATGATTCATTTAAAAGTAGAAAAATGTATCTACCAATTCTAAATTGCCCCTTTAATGGCAGCAGAGTAGCAGGAGTAGGATCAGGTGTAAAATGTCCAGTTTACTTACAGTGCAAAGTTGCTTCCAGGTGATGTTAAAGATCATCAGAATATTTACAACATATCTACACTGTAGACTATATAAATCAGGGGCGCAACTTTCACTGACATGTCCCCACCACATTGTGAAATTGCATTTTTGTCCCCCCCCAGTTTTATCCCTGGAATGTGATACAAATCGAGGCAACGGTGTGTTTTAGGACCATGCGGAGAAAAATACAATTCGGATGAACACTCCAAACAGTCTACCCGACTGCTTGCAGTGTTTATCCGAATTGGATTTTTCTCCCCAATTTTGGGGTATCCAATTGGTAGTTGGTCTTGTCCCATCGCTGCAACTCCTGTACGGACTAGGGAGAGTGTGTGTGTGTGTGTGTGTGTGTGTGTGTGTGTGCGTGCGTGTGTGCGCGTGCATGCGTCTTCCTACTTAACAAATCTTTCCCATACAGCCATAGAGCTGAAATGAAACAAATTAACGAGCAGAAAATAGTCACAACACCATCTGAAAGATCATACAGTAATGAACATAGCATAGCTCAGTTTGATGAATTATACCAGGCGATTTTGTCGTTATATAATAATAATGACTCCCAAGATTACTCAACTGTACTCTGTATTATTGTAAGATTTGGATGATAGTGATTGATTTAGCAATGCCTGACGAGTGCCTATAAATTGGGGTGTGTCACGCGAGGTAATTGAGATGGTGATTACCTGTCACGAATGAAGTCACGTGTTGTAGAGGTCCTGCGTTGCTGCCTCTGTCTGGTCTTAACTCTCATTATACTTGACGTTCCACTTTCCGAACCCTCTAAATGGCGCGTTACATTGGTGGCACCGGTGTTTTCTGAGTTTTAACGACTGTGGAACCTATGTCTTCTGAAGTTATCACTGAATAAGTCATCACTGAAGTTATCACTACATGCTAGCTAGGTCTACTACTAGCCCTGTGGATTTAGCATATGAAGAGGAGCGTGCACGCCTTGTTCTTGAGCCATCATCTCCCTCACTGCTGAGCTTTTGAAGAGTATTTGACTGTCCATTTATTCTACAACTTCATACCTAAACAGACTTTTCTACCGGACTTGGAAATCTATTGGACATTTGTTATTTTCACCATTGTGCTTTGTGGAAGTGGGGTAATTGTGCATTTCCCGCCGTTCTCTTTGATGGGCCCGAGCCTTTTGCAACGTGGATATGACTGAGGAACAGTCGAAATGGCTAGGTGCTTTTTGAGGGAGGACTGTGTTCTCCTTGGTTTATCCAGATATCGGGATGGAGCTGCCTACAATATGTAGGAGAACTTGCCCAACTACTGCTTGTATGAGTGACTTTTGCTGTATGGAACTGAAGGACGCCTAGGGGATGTAATGTGCGGTCATGGCCCGGTGGTGTGCATGCTGGCCGTGCATGGTAGGCTATTGCGAGAACATCTTCATTAACCTCCATGGTGTGAAGATGGAAAAAGAGTCATTTTGAAAATAAAGTAGGGAGGGAGGGAGCTAACCTAATTTAGACGATCTGATTGTGTTTCTTTATTTTCATCATTAGAAGGTAGAAGATTATTGAAATGGTGGTTGACTGTCAATAACGTAATGTCTTGTAGAGCTCCTGTATTGCTGCCTCTGGTCTTGACTTAACTTCCACTCTCCGATTGCATTATCAATGCATCACCTCAACATTGGACTACCTTGACCAATGGAAATGAGTCAGATGTCTGGTTTTATCAGAGTTAAAATGGTCTTAATGGCAGTAAACCATTTGGGATGGAGAAACTTTGGGTTCGTTTGGGTGCATAACTGAATGGGATTGGGATGTCTCTGATCTGAAGACTTTCAAAATGAAAATAAGACCAGGACCTGTATTCATAAAATGCCTAAGAGTAGGAGTACTGCTCTAGAATCAGTTTCACTTTTAGATCCTACTCTGAAACGCTTCATGAGAACAAGACATGATAAAAAGCCTCCTTTGCCACCAACAACATAACAATGTATTTAATGGGGGAAGGAGACTGGGTTAATGACTAAAATGGCTGTCCAAATAAAGCTTCTGACTCTACAGAGATAAATAAGTATTTAGTTTAATAGCATCTAATTAATAGAGAGAGAGAGAGTTCAACACGGTGACTAATTAGGACTGTTGCTGTGTTTGTGGGCAAGACATGAAGGATGTGTTAATAAAATGGCAGTCTGATCTGGCCAAACCTTTAAAGACGGTGGCCTCGGAGGGAGACGGTCACCCTTCTTCCTCTTCTTCCTGGGAAAGGCTCAGTTACGGCACACACACACACAAACCAACCACATTGACAGGGCTACAGTGGAGCGGGTCGAGGGCTTCAGGTTCCTCGGTGTCCAAATCACTAAGGACTTGAAGTGGTCCACACGTGCGACAGGGGCCTCTTCCCCCTCAGGAGGTTGAAAAGTTTTGGCATGGGCCCTCAAATCCTCAAAAATGTCAACAGCTGTACCATTGAGAGCATATTGACTGGCTGCATAACTGCTTGGTATGGCAATAGCACCGCCCTCAATCACATGGCGCTACAGAGGGTGGTGCGGACAGCCCATTACATCACTGGGACTGAGCTCCCTGCCATCCAGGACCTCTATATCAGGCGGTGTGAAAGGAAAGCCCAGAAAATCATTATACGCTCCAGCCACCCAAGCCATAGGTTGTTCTCTCTGCTTCCTGACAGCAAATGGTACTGGTGCATCAAGTCTGACACCAACAGGCTCCTGAACAGCTTCTATCCCCAAGCCATAAGACTGCTAAATAGCTAACTAAATAGCTAACAAAATGGCTACACAAACTAAGTTGACCCTTGTATTTTTTTTAATCTATGCACACTCCCATGGCCCTACATACACACGCACACTTACACACATACAAACACTCACTCCATAATTTGCTCACACACACATAACATGACATGACTCACACGCGCACACCCACTCACATTCAATCATCATATATGCTGCTGCTACTCTGTTTATCATAAATCCTAGTCACCTTACCCCTAAACAGTACTAGTCAAATTTTTGGACACACCTACTCATTCAAGGGTTCTTCTTCTACATTGTAGAGTAATAGTGAAGGCATCAAAACTATGAAAAAACACATATGGAATCATGTAGTAACCAAAAAAGTGTTAAACAAATCAAACTATATTTTATATTTCAGATTCTTCAAAGTAACCACCCTTTGCCTTGATGACAGCTTTGCACACTCTTGGCAGCTTCATGAGGTAGTCACCTGGAATGCTTTTCCAACAGTATTATTGGTGTCCTTTAATAGTGGTTTCTTAGCAGCGATTCGACCATGAAGGCCTGATTCAAACGGTCTCCTCTGAACAGTTGATTTCGAGATGTGGGTGCTACTTGAACTCTGTGAAGCCTTTTATGGGCTGTAATTTCTGAGGCTGGTAACTCTAATGAACTCATCCTCTGCAGCAGAGGTAACCCTGGGTCTTCCTTCAGTGTAGCGGTCCTCATGAGAGCCAGTTTCATCCTAGCGCTTGATTGTTTTTGTGACTGCACTTGAAGAAACTTTCAAAGTTCTTGAAATTTTCCGCACTGACTGATCTTCATGTCTTAAAGTAATGATGGCCTGTCATTTCTCTTTGCTTATTTGAGCTGTTCTTGCCATAATATGGACTTGATCTTTTACCAAATAGGGCTAGCTTCTGTATACCAACCATACCTTGTCACAACACATCTGATTGGCTCAAACGCATTAAGAAGGAAAGAAATTGCACAAATGTACTTTTAACAAGGCACACCTGTTAATTGAAATGCATTCCAGGTGACTGACTATCTCATGATATATAGCTTACTTACTTTCTTGTGTTCTTCTTATTTTTATTTCTTGTGTGATTTTGTTCTACCTTATGTTATTTTTAGTATTACAAGTGAAGTAAATGTATATGTAAAAATGAACAATTGCAAAGCATGCAGAGTATAACTCTGAGCTCCGCCCCGAAACAAGGCCAATAGTAATACCCAGTGTGCTTTGCAGTTCATTTTGGTATGTTTATTTTCACATATACATTTACGTTTAGGTCAGCAGACACTGTTATCCAGAGTGACTTACAGTCAGTGCATTCAACTACGGTAGTTAAACAACATTTCACAGTCGTAGCAAGTAAAACGTTTCTGTCACATACTGAGAATGTTGTTGCTGTTCGGGCCAGCTACTTGCAGATGTATTTCTGTATTTTAAAATACAAAATGCATGTATTTTAATTAAATAAATACATTTTGTAGTAAGTATTGACACATTGATCTTTATGGTATTTTGTAATTGTATTTTGTCATTTTTGCCCAGCCCTGATGGGATACAGTGTTTCAATGTTAGATTGCTGGGTTAAAAGCCCACAGATCCTGTGTGTGTGTTTGTGTGTGTCCTGAGGCTTTAGTCTAAGCAGTGCAGTGTAGGAAATGGTGGATTGCTGAGCCTACCATACTTCTCCACTTCTGGCTGAGAGAGAGTCTCTGTGTGTGTGTCTCTGTGTCTCTATCTGGTTGTGTGTGCAAGCGACCGTGGGAACATATGTGTATGTGTGTGTGCGTGCGACACGTACATGCATGAGTGTTTGTGTGTAGGAGCCCACTGAACCAAAACAGATTGGATTGGCCCTACTGACCACAGGGGATAGCTGTAGGGGCCTTCTGTAGCACACTGATACATTCCACCTGTGACTCTGACTGTGACTGTCTGTACAACTGGATAAGCCAAGTGGCCTCAACCCATGTCTATTATACAAACACAGGCAGACATCTACACAGACATAGAGAAAGCCCATTGGCTCTGTTGGAATCTACAGTGATTGAAGGTGTGTGTGTGTGTGTGTGTGTGTGTGTGTGTGTGTGTGTGTGTGTGTGTGTGTGTGTGTGTGTGTGTGTGTGTGTGTGTGTGTGTGTGTGTGTGTGTGTGTGTGTGTGTGTGTGTGTGTGTGTGTGTGTGTGTGTGTGTGTTTCTGAAGCTAGGATAATGAGACTGATTGCACGCTAAGAGGCTTGTGCATACCAATCGATCAATTAACCTTTTACTGCAGTGGGCTAAATCAGGGTCACAGTTTTTCTTGGTAGTCTTTAGCAAATCAACTTTGAAACTATACACCTCACACACATGGTTAGGAGCTTAAAAAATTAAGACACCTGTACCATGTCAGATATAGAGTTGAAATGTATTACATTTTGAGTTTCCATCCCAATATTACACTTTATATACATCACAGAAGACTGAAATATAACAAAACCATTTGACAAAGAAACACCAGATGTTTTTGATTTTTTAAATGTTTTTTAATTCTGAAATGATAAAAAATATGAACAACATTCCACCCATGAGGTCACTAAAGGGCACTTTGGTCATTCGACTGCTAGTGATTTTCTTCCAGTTTGTAGTTGTTTACACCACAAACGATGTTGCCCCTCTTCTTCTCATTGCTTTGTCATAGAATTGCTCATATTACTGCATATAATTGATGACAGACAAAACACTTCCGTATAGTTGTGTTTGTCTCTCTGAATACTTAGTAGTTGATATTATTTGATTTAATAATTTAGATTTAGCAGATTAAAGGTAGACAACACACACTGCACAAGGTCTACTGCCTCCTTTACGATGTGGACTACACTGAATGAGCATGCATCAGGGTATTTAGGCATCCCAAATGGCACCCTATTTCTTAGATAGTGCACTAGTAGGCTCTGGTTAAAATTAGTGCACTAAATAGGGAATAGGGTGCCATTTGAGACATAGACATTGGGGTAATTACTATGCAGTGGCTGATTGAAGATTACTGCAGAAGCTCAACCTATTGATATGCCTTTTCCTCTCTATGGAACGACAAGAGCTCCTTCAGACGGTGATGGCAGTTATTTGAGTATATCTAACGGGAGAGAGAGACATGGTGTTCCAAATAGCACTCTATTTTCTATATAGTGCACTACTTTTGACCTAGGGCCCATAGGGCCCTGGTCAAAAGTAATGCACTATATAGGGATTAAGGTGCCATTTGAGAGACAGCCAGAGACACCAGGAATCATCTGCTCTCCAAGGCATTTTTAATTGGGTGACATTTTTTCTGAGATGCGTGTGTGTGTTCACGTGTATACACTACGTGTGCGTGTGATGGTATGCATCCCCACATTCATTTGTTTGAGAGCAGGAGCCATCTCCAGACTGATAATGAAGTGAGTGAATATTAATGAGGATTCACGGTTGATTATACACTTGATAGATAAGCCCTTTTGATTGCATCAATGAACATTTCAGCAATTGTTTGCGGTGGAATTCCTGACCCTCTCCAAGAGTCAGTTGAAAATCGTTTGCTTTCCCACCAAGTATACAGAACTTACAAATCAATTTAGATTCGACAGAGCCAATTGCTTCAGGTCAACCCATTTTGAATCTCATTCAATTTTAAAAGCATACATGTATATAGAATATCAATAGCCTTACCACCTTCGTTGGCTTTGTGGTGGTCTATGCTAAGTTTCATACCATATTGCAGAATCACAAGTCAATACAGTATCTAATGAAAATCCCCCTTTCCAACATTCTAAAAAAGGCCATGCTTATGAATCAATACATACTGTCAAAACGAATAATACAATAACCTGGAAGCGAAGAAGCCATAGTGATTGCAATACAGTATTTATCCTACCCTCGAAACTCTAGAGAACATCATCCTGTCACACCAGCCTTTGCTTTGGCTCCCCCTCCTGTCCAGCTCAGGCATTCGGTGTCGCCAGCCTTCTAGCTGCTGCCGAACCTGCTGCTGGCAAACGCCCTTCACTCATCAACCCTGGACTTGTCTTGTCATCATTACACACACCTGGCTCCAATCCCCACTCTATCACTGTATATATATACTCCCTCTGCCATTTGTCTTTGTCGGTCATTGCAAATGTTACTTGTTTTCCTGAGAGGAATATCTCCTACTATTTCCTGAGTACTTTATATTTTGCACTTTGGGTTTGCCCTGTGCCTTTTTGTCTATGAAGATATATTCTGAGCACAACAGCGTTTGGGTTTCGTCCCGCTTTGATCTATGGCGCTTAAATGAATTCAGTAGTTCTAAACATGCTCTTGCCTACTCCTCTCTACACCAGTGACACATCCAGAAATAATTCATTGAATAGTGATTCTGTTTTTCTCTCTCTCTCTCTCATCATTCCTTCTGTCTTTCCCTCTTTTTCTTATTGGCTTGCCGTCTTAGAAGAAAACAAGTTATTAAAACCTATTCAAAGATACTTCATTCAGTATAATAAAACAAAAAGTCAAAAAAAGAGTAGGAGAACTGCAAATCTGTGCTGTGCTTTTCTAAAGGGGGTCAGGGAATTTGGGTTTGCATAAGAGGGTGCTGTTGCATCATTTCTCTGAAGGACTTGTTGTTCCACTCCTCTTTGTTGATTTTTCAGTCTGTCAAAAACTCCTAATCTCTGAGGCTGAAGCTAGCCTGGTTCCAGATCTGTTTGTGCTGTCTTTCCCAGACTGAAGCCACAGGTTGTAGACAGACAAAAGAGAAGAACAGCAGCAGGGGCAAAAGTGATACACGGAAGGGGAGGGATGCTCAGAGAGAGAACAATGGCAAGGTCTCCATTTGGGATCAGTGTCGGTCCCCTCCTCAACTCCCCGACCCTCTTACTGACTTTTAAGGGTCACTCCGAGGTCGTAAGTTATGTGAGGGGTGTCAGAGCCTCTAAGAGGACAGAGCGGGTGGGAGGCAGATTGAGTAAGGTGTGCATGGTGGGATGACAGTGGGCTTTGTCTTTCTTCTCACTTAACTCCCCATCCCTCACTAAGTTGAAGACACGTTTTGTCCTTAAGAAAGAAATAGGACCTCCTATAGGAGTGGGAAGTTAAGAACCCCACTTCAACAACTTCTAAGGCTACAACCCAAGTGGCTCCGGCACCCTATTCCCTAGAGCACTACTTTTGACCAGGGTCAAATCAAATCAAATGTATTTAGATAGCCCTTCTTACATCAGCTGATATCTCAAAGTGCTGTACAGAAACTCAGCCTAAAACCCCAAACAGCAAGCAATGCAGGTGTAGAAGCACGGTGGCTAGGAAAAACTCCCTAGAAAGGCCACAACCTAGGAAGAAACCTAGAGAGGAACCAGGCTATGAGGGGTGGCCAGTCCTCTTCTGGCTGTGCCGGGTGGAGATTATAACAGCACATGGCCAAGATGTTCAAATGTTCATAAATGACCAGCATGGTCAAATAATAATAATCATAGTAGTTGTCGAGGGTGCAACAAGTCAGCAACTCAAGAGTAAGTGTCAGTTGGCTTTTTCATAGCCGAACTTTGAGAGTATCTCTACCGCTCCTGCTGTCTCTAGAGAATTGAAAACAGCAGGTCTGGGACAGGTAGCACGTCCGGTGAACAGGTCAGGGTTCCAGCAGGTCTGGGACAGCAGGTCTGGGACAGGTAGCACGTCCGGTGAACAGGTCAGGGTTCCATAGAATAACATCATAGTGAAGGGTCCATAGGGTTCATAGTGAATAGGTTGTAATTTGTGATTTATCCCCCATAGTTAAATAAAGGTCACAAATATAGATAATAGATGTGGGATTTGTCTGCTGTGAGGTACAATTCCAATTTGAGCAGGTCAGAATCAGAAATGAGATATTTTAGAGTATCCACACTAACAATCTCTAGTAGTCCACTAGACATGAAGCACCGTTCTCTGCTCTCCTCTGCATTTTAACCACTTTTACTTCACAAACACTGCCCCTGCCTCCCTTTTTGAAACACATTCTCTTCTCTGTACAGTTTGAAGGTTTAATAAGGGAGTCCTTGACTCTCTAGTGAGACCCTCTTGACACTCATTAACTTCAATTGAGCGGGATGGTGATGAGGTAGTTTGTATGCAGCTGTAGCCAAACCAACAAGAGGAGGTAAACAATAGTAGACAATCACTCTCTCTCTATCCACCTGCTGATGTTATTCATAATGCTAGCTCACAAAAGGACCATTCTCCTCATGAGGGACAGTTTGTTCAAACACCTGCCGCTGAGTGTTTAGTTAACACAAAACTGCTTTTTCTTTCTCAGAATAATTTATTAATTCAATTTTGTAATTTTACTATGAAGCATATTCATCAAACTAATATACACTGCTCAAAAAAATAAAGGGAACACTTAAACAACACAATGTAACTCCAAGTCAATCACACTTCTGTGAAATCAAACTGTCCACTTAGGAAGCAACACTGATTGACAATAAATTTCACATGCTGTTGTGCAAATGGAATAGACAACAGGTGGAAATTATAGGCAATAAGCAAGACACCCCCAATAAAGGAGTGGTTCTGCAGGTGGGGACCACAGACCACTTCTCAGTTCCTATGCTTCCTGGCTGATGTTTTGGTCCCTTTTGAATGCTGACGGTGCTTTCACTCTAGTGGTAGCATGAGACGGAGTCTACAACCCACATAAGTGGCTCAGGTAGTGCAGCTCATCCAGGATGGCACATCAATGCGAGCTGTGGCAAGAAGGTTTGCTGTGTCTGTCAGCGTAGTGTCCAGAGCATGGAGGCGCTTCCAGGAGACATGCCATTACATCAGGAGACGTGGAGGAGGCCGTAGGAGGGCAACAACCCAGCAGCAGGACCGCTACCTCCGCCTTTGTGCAAGGAGGAGCAGGAGAAGCACTGCCAGAGCCCTGCAAAATGACCTCCAGCGGGCCACAAATGTGCATGTGTCTGCTCAAACGGTCAGAAACAGACTCCATGAGGGTGGTATGAGGGCCCGACGTCCACAGGTGGGGGTTGTGCTTACAGCCCAACACCGTGCAGGACGTTTGGCATTTGCCTGAGAACACCAAGATTGGCAAATTCGCCACTGGCGCCCTGTGCTCTTCACAGATGAAAGCAGGTTCACACTGAGCACGTGGCAGACGTGACAGAGTCTGGAGACGCCGTGGAGAACGTTCTGCTGCCTGCAACATCCTCCAGCATGACCGGTTTGGCGGTGGGTCAGTCATGGTGTGGGGTGGCATTTCTTTGGGGGGCCGCACAGCCCTCCATGTGCTCGCCAGAGGTAGCCTGACTGCCATTAGGTACCGAGATGAGATCCTCAGACCCTTGTGAGACCATATGCTGGTGCGGTTGGCCCTGGGTTCCTCCTAATGCAAGACAATGCTAGACCTCATGTGGCTGGATGTGTCAGCAGTTCCTGCAAGAGGATGGCATTGATGCTATGGACTGGCCCGCCCATTCCCCAGACCTGAAACCAATTGAGCACATCTGGGACATCATGTCTCGCTCCATCCACCAACGCCACGTTGCACCACAGACTGTCCAGGAGTTGGCGGATGCTTTAGTCCAGGTCTGGGAGGAGATCCCTCAGGAGACCATCCACCACCTCATCAGGAGCATGCCCAGACGTTGCAGGGAGGTCATACAGACACGTGGAGGCCACACACACTACTGAGCCTCATTTTGACTTGTTTTAAGGACATTACATCAAAGTTGGATCAGCCTGTAGTGTGGTTTTCCACTTTAATTTTGAGTGTGACTCCAAATCCAGACCTCCATGGGTTGATAAATTGGATTTCCATTGATTATTTTTGTGTGGTTTTGTTGTCAGCACATTCAACTATGTAAAGAAAAAAGTATTTAATAAGATTATTTCTTTCATTCAGATCTAGGATGTGTTGTTTAAGTATTCCCTTTTTTTTTTAGGCAGTATATATATATATTTTTTTCTTTTCGTTTTTCCAACCAGGTCGCAGAGGCCAGCTACTTGTCCTTTAGAATAAAAGTGACATTTTATATTTATTTTTGAATATATATATATATCGTCCCTTTTTTCAGGACCCTGTCTTTCAATGATAATTCGTAAAAATCCAAATAACTTCAGATCGTCATTGTAAAGGGTTTAAACACTGTTTCCCATGATTGGTCAATCAAATAAATCAAATCAGATCAAATTGTATTGGTCACATACACATGTTTAGCAGATGTTAATGCGAAATGCTTGTGTTTCTAGTTCTGACCGTGCACGAACATCTGACAAGTAATCTAACAATTTCACAACAACTACCTTATACACACAAGTGTAAAGGAATGAATAAGAATATGTACATATAAATATATGGATGAGCGATGGCCGTGAGGCATAGGCAAGATGCTGTAGATGGTATAGAGTACAGTATATACATATGAGAGGAGTAATGTAGGGTATGTAAACATTATATAAAGTGATATTGTTTAAAGTGACTAGTGATACATTTATTACATCCAATTTTTCATTATTAAAGTGGCTAGAGATTTGAGTCAGTATGTTGGCAGCAGCCACTCAATGTTAGTGATGGCACTTTAACAGTCTGATGGCCTTAAGATAGAAGCTGTTTTTCAGTCTCTCGGTCCCAGCTTTGATGCACCTATACTGACCTCGCTTTCTGGATGATAGCGGGGTGAACAGGCAGTGGCTCGGGTGGTTGTCCTTGATGATCTTTTTGGCCTTCCTGTGACATCGGGTGGTGTAGGTGTCCTGGAGGGCAGGTAGATTGCCCCCGGTGATGCATTGTGCAGACCTCACTATCCTCTGGAGAGCCTTACGGGTGCTGTGGCGCCTTCTTCACCACGCTGTCTGTGTGAGTGGACCTTTTCAGTTTGTCCATGATGTGTACACCGAGGAACTTCAAACTTTCCACCTTCTCCACTACTGTCCCGTCGATGTGGATAGGGGGCTGCTCCCTCTGCTGTTTCCTAAAGTCCACAATCAGCTCTGTTGTTTTGTTGACATTGAGTGAGAGGTTATTTTCCTGACACCACACTCCAAGGGCACTCACCTCCTCCCTGTAAGCTGCCTGGTTGTTGTTGGTAATCAAGCCTACCACTGTAGTATCATCTGCAACTTGATGATTGAGTTGGAGGTGTGCATGGCCACGCAGTCATGGGTGAACAGGGAGTACAGGAGAGGGCTGAAGAACGCACTATTGTGGGGCCCCAGTGTTGAGGATCAGCGGGGTGGAGATGTTGTTTCCTACACTCACCACCTGGAGGCATCCAGTCAGGAAGTCCAGGAGCCAGTTGCACAGGGTGGGGTCGAGACCCAGGGTCTCGAGCTTAATGACGAGTTTGGAGGGTACTATGGTGTTGAATGCTGTGCTGTAATCGATGAACAGCATTCTTACATAGGCACATATTGGAGTGGGTCTAGGGTGTCAGGTAGGGTGGAGGTGATATGATCCTTGACTAGTCTCTCAAAGCACTTCATGATGACGGAAGTGAGTGCTATGGGACGATAATAATTTAGCTCAGTTACCTTAGCTTTCTTGGGAACAGAAACGATGGTGGTCCTCTTCAAGCATGTGGGGACAGCAGACTGGGATAGGGATTGATTAAATATGTCTATAAACACACCAGCCAGCTGGTCTGCACATGCTCTGAGAACACGGCTAGGGATGCCGTCTGGGCCTACAGCCTTGCAAGGGTTGACACATTTAAATGTTTTACTCACGTTGGCTGCGATGAAGGAGAGCCTGCAGGTTTTGGTAGCGGGCCAAGTCAGTGGCATTGTATTGTCCTCAAAGCGAGCAAAGAAGTTGTTTAGTTTATCTGGGACAAAGACATCGGTGTCCGCTGGTTTTCTTTTTGTGATCCGTGATTGACTGTAGACACTGCCACATACGTCTCGTGTCTGAGCCATTGAATTGCGACTCTACTTTGTCTCTATATTGACGCTTAGCTTGTTTGATTGCCTTGCGGAGGGAATAGCTACACTGTTTGTTTTTAGTCATGTTTCCGGTCGCCTTGCCATGATTAAAAGCAGTTGTTCGCGCTTTCAGTTTTGTGCAAATGCTGCCATCAGTCCACGGTTTCTGGTTGGGGAAGGTTAAATAGTCACCGTGGGTACAACATCACCGATGCACTTGCTAATAAACTCACTCACCGAATCAGCGTGTACGTCAATGTTGTTGTCTGAGGCTATCCGGAACATATCCCAGTCCACATGATCGAAGCAATCTTGAAGCGTGGAATCAGATTGCTCGGGCCAGCGTTGAACAGAACTCAGCACGGGCGTTTCCTGTTTTAGTTTCTGTCTATAGGCTGGGAGCAACAAAATGGAGTTGTGGTCAGATTTGCCGAAAGGAGGGCGAGGGAGGGCTTTGTATGCGTTGTGGAAGTTAGAGTAGTAATGATCCAGAATGCTGCCAGCCTGGGTCGCGCATTCGATATGCTGATAAAATTTAGTTAGCCTTCTTTTCAGATTAGCTTTGTTAAAATCCCCAGCTACAATAAATGCAGCCTCAGGATATGTGGTTTCCAGTTTACATAGAGTCCAATGAAGTTCTTTCAGGGCCATCGAGGTGTCTGCTTTGGGGGGGCATACACGGCTGTGATTATAATCAAAGAGATTTCTCTTGGTAGATAATGCGGTCAGCATTTGATTGTAAGTAATTCTAGGTCAGGTGAACAAAAGGACTTGAGTTCCTGTATGTTGTTATGATCACACCACGACTCGTTAATCATTATGCATACACCCCCGCCCTTCTTCTTACCAGAGAGATGTTTATTTCTGTCGGCGCAATGCGTGAAGATACTGGGTGGCTGTACCGACTCTGATAACGTATCCCGAGTGAGCCATGTTTCCGTGAAACCGAGAATGTTACAATCTCTGATGTCTCTCTGGAAGGCAAACCTTGCTCACATTTCATTTCATCTAGACTGGACATTGGTGAGTAGTATACTCGGGGGCGGTGAGCGATGTGCCCGTCTACGGAGCCTGACCAGAAGACCGCTCCGTCTGCCCCTTCTGTGGCGCCGTTGTTTTGGGTCGCCTACTGGTATCCGATCCATTGTCCTGGGTGGTGGTCCAAACAGAGGATCTGCTTCGGGAAAGTCATATTCCTGGTCGCAATGAACCATAAACAATTAATGAACATGCACCTGTGGAAAGGTCATTAAGACACTAACAGCTTACAGACGGTAGGCAATTAAGGTCAAAGTTATGAACACTTAGGACACTAAAGAGGCCTTTCCACTGACTCTGAAAAACAGCAAACGAAATATGCCCAGGGTCCCTGCTCATCTGCGTGAACGTGCCTTAGGCATGCTGCAAGGAGGCATGAGGACTGCAGATGTGGCCAGGGTAATAAATTGCAATCTGTACTGTGAGACGCCTAAGACAGCACTACAGAGAGACAGGACGGACAGCTGATCGTCCTCAGTGGCAGACCACATGTAACAACACCTGCACAGGATCGGTACATCCGAACATGCGGAACAGGTACAGGATGGCAAGTTACACCAGGAATGCACAATCCCTCCATCAGTGCTCAGACTGTCCGCAATAGGTTGATAGAGGCTGGACTGAGGGCTTGTAGGCCTGTTGTAAGGCAGGTCCTCACCAGACATCACCAGCAACAACGTCGCCTATGGTCACAAACCCACCCTTCGCTGGACCAGACAGGACTGACAAGACTGGACCAGACATCACTGACAAGTCGCAGTTTTGTCTCACCAGGGGTGATGGTCAGATTCGCGTATGTCGTTCAAAGGAATGAGCGTTACTGTACTCTGGAGCGGGATCGATTTGGAGGTGGAGGGTCTGTCATGGTCTGGGGAGGTGTGTCACAGCATCATCGGACTGAGCTTGTTGTCATTGCAGGCAATCGCAACGCTATGCATTGCAGGGGAGACATCCTCCTCCCTCATGTGGTACCCTTCCTGCAGGCTCATCCTGACATTACCCTCCAGCATGACAATGCCACCAGCCATACTGCTCATTCTGTGCCTGATTTCTTGCAAGACAGGAATGTCAGCGTTCTGCCATGGCCAGCGAAGAGCCCAGATCTAACTCCCATTTAGCACGTCTGGGACCTGTTGGATCGGAGGATGAGGGCTAGGGCCATTCCCCCCAGAAATGTCCGGGAACTTGCAGGTGCCTTGTTGGAAGAGTGGGGTAACATCTCACAGCAAGAACTGGCAAATCTGGTGCAGTCCATGAGGAGGAGATGCACTGCAGTACTTAATGCAGCTGGTAGCCACACCAGATACTGACTGTTACTTTTGATTTTGACCCCCCCCCCCCCCCCCCCCTTCGTTCAGGGACACATGACCCCCCTCCCCCCCTTTCACATCAGGGACACATACAAATATTTACACGTTAAGTTTACTGAAAATAAATGCAGTTGACAGTGAGAGGACGTTTCTTTTTTTGCTGAGTATATATAAAAAAGAGAATATTTTTGCACAGGTTTATTGAATATTTAAGAGTTTTATTAGACAAAACTGTGCATGGGGAGACCAAAGCAACACTTCTGCAAGGTTCGTAATAATCTCCCCACTCCAAAGGAAAGGTTGAGCATATACATTGGGTGGACAAAACATTACAAAACAAAACAAAACAGCTCTTTCTGTGACATAGACTGAACATGTTAATCCAGTTGAACGCAATGATCCCTTATTGATGTCATCTGCTAAATCCACTTCAATCAGTGTAAATGAAGGGGAAGCAACCGGTTAAAGGATTTTTAAGCCTTGAGACAATTGATTGTATATGTGTGCAATTCAGAGGGTGAACGGGCAAGACAAAATATTTAAATGCCTTTGAACGGGGTATGGTAGTAGATGCCAGGCACACCGGTTTGAGTGTGTCAAGAACTGCAATCCTGCCGGGTTTTTCACACTTAACAGTTTGTATCAAGAATGCTCAACCAACCAAAGGACATCCAACCAACTTGACACAACTGTGGGAAGCATTTAAGTCAACATTGGCCAGCATCCCTGTAGAACGCTTTCAACACCTTGTAGAGTCCATGCCCTCACGAATTGAAGATGTTCTGAGAGCAAAGGGGGGTGCAACTCAATATTAGAAAGGAGTTTTATTAACATTTTGTACACTCAGTGTACAGTCGTGGTCAAAGGTTTTGAGAATGACACAAATATTTATTTTCACAAAACTGCTGCCTCAGTTTGTATGATGGCAATTTGCATTTTCTCCAGAATGTTATGAAGAGTGAGCAGATGAATTGCTATTAATTGCAAAGTCCCTCTTTGCCTTGCAAATGAACTGAATCCCCCAAAAACATTTCCACTGCATTTCAGCCCTGCCACGAAAGGACCAGCTGACATCATGTCAGTGATTCTCGTTAACACAGGTGTGAGTGTTGACGAGGACAAGGCTGGAGATCACTCTGTCATGCTGATTGAGTTCGAATAACAGACTGGAAGCTTCAAAAGGAGGGTGGTGCTTGGAATCTTTGTTATTCCTCTGTCAACCTTTGTTACCTGCAAGGAAACACGTGCCGTCATCATTGATTTGCACAAAAATGGCTTCACAGGCAAGGATATTGCTGCCAGTAAGATTGCACCTAAATCAACCATTTATCGGCTCATCAAGAACTTCAAGGAGAGTGGTTCAATTGTTGTGAGGAAGGCTTCAGGGCGCCCAAGAAAGTCCAGTAAGCGCCAGGACCGTCTCCTAAAGTTGATTCAGCTGCGACATCGGGGCACCACCAGTACAGAGCTTGCTCAAGAATGGCAGCAGGCAGGTGTGACTGCATCTGCACACACAGTGAGGCGAAGATTTTTGGAGGATGGCCTGGTGTCAAGAAGGGCAGCAAAGAAGCCACTTCTCTCCAGGAAAAACATCAGGGACAGACTGATGTTCTGCAAAAGGTACAGAGATTGGACTGCTGAGGACTAGGGTAAAGTCATTTCTTTGATTAATCCCCTTTCCGATTGTTTGGGGCATCTGGAAAAGCTTGTCCGGAGAAAACAAGGTGAGCAATCAGTCCTGTGTCATGCCAACAGTAAAGCATCCTGAGACCATTCATGTGTGGGGTTGCTTCTCAGCCAAGGGAGTGGGCTCACTCACAATTTTGCCTAAGAACACAGCCATGAATAAAGAATGGTACCAACACATCCCCCGAGAGCAACTTCTCCCAACCATCCAGGAACAGTTTGGTGATGAACAATGCCTTTTCCAGCATGATGGAGCACCTTGTCATAAGGCAAAAGTGATAACTAAGTGGCTCGGGGAACAAAACAAAGATATATTTGGTCTATGGCCAGGACACTCCCCAGACCTTAATCCCATTGAGAACTTGTGGTCAATCCTCAAGAGGCGGGTGGATAAACAAAACCCCACAAACTCCAAGCATTGATTATGCAAGAATGGGCTGCCATCAGTCAGGATGTGGTCCAGAAGTTAATTGATAGCATGCCAGGGCGGATTGCAGAGGTGTTGAAAAAGAAGGGTCAACACTGCAAATATTGACTCTTTGCGTCAACTTCATGTAATTGTCAATAAAAGCCTTAGACACTTATGAAATGATCGTAATTATACTTCAGTATTCCATAGTAACATCTGACAAAAATATCTAAAGACACTGAGGCAGCAGACTTTGTGAAAATGTATATTTGTGTCATTCTCAAAACTTTTGGCCACTACTGTATACTCTTCCTTATCTGTTTGTTGTTTCATCCTTCCATGTCTAGACACAAAATATTAAATCAAGGTTGCCCTTGGGGTTGAATAGACTATACATTTGAACCATATTAAGTGTCTGAAGGCACCCATGGCCGATTTTATGGTTTAGGGGCCAAGATATCAATCACTAAGAAGGTACCTGGAGGCTCTATTCCAATAGAAATGATCTTCAGAATAGTGTTCTCAACAGTAGCAAGGAATTAAGGATGCATCCCAAATGGTTTACTATTCTTTGCAGAACACACTTTTGACCAGAACCCCTGGGCTTTGGTCAAAAGTAGTGCCCTAAAATAGGGAATAGGGTGCCATTGAGACACAACTGAAAGACACTTTGGAGTGGCCCTTATTAATGGTTTCTGTGGCGACCTTGCCACTAATTAAACCAAGCGTGCCTGCACATGCCTCGTTTAGCTACAGCAGTTAGCGGCATGTTTCCATGATAACCAAATCGGAGTCGCTATGTGCCGAAGCTTAGAGGTGAATGGTGAATGATTTAGAGAGATAGAGAGAGTGAGAGAGAGGTCTTCCTGGAATTATACAGTCCGTTGGCTAAGAGCCAATTCTTATAAATAATATTTTCACTTCCACGTTGTTTTTTCAGGTTTTCAGCCCAGTTTCAAACACAGTGTATGCACATCCAATAACCTGCAGGTGCTGCTTACAAAAATTAACTCATGAAAGAAAGATTGATAGCTCTTCGAGAGGTTCAGCTCTTGCAAGTGTCATGCTCTACCAACTGAGCTAAACCTGTTACACCTGGGTGCGAGGGATGAGAGATCGATAACAATTATTTCACATTTACTTGTGGCTAATTGCTTGGCGTATGAGTTGAGCCAAAACCATTTTCTTTTCCTGGAAGGATTTGCTGTTATGGAACTCTGGATCGATAACGGGAGGTCAGAATGGAGTAGTGTTAACGAGTAGGCATTGAAGGGGTGATTCTCTCTGTGGTGAAAATACTGTTGCTTCAACCTTCACTTTCTCAGTCTCTCTCTGTCTGGAATATGCACACACGCACACACGCAGGCACGGACACACACACATAATAAATCAGTTTTACCTCATTTCTATCAGCATGTTAAATGTGCAACCAGAGGGAAAATAATTCAAGACCACATTTACTCCACATACAAACACAAGTACAAAGCTCTCCCTCGGCCCTCCACTTGGCAAATCTGACCATAACTCTATCCTCCTGATTCCTGCTATCAAGCTAAAATTAAAGCAGGAAGCACCGGTGATTTGGTCTATAAAACAGTGGTCAGATGAAGCAGATGCTAAATTACAGGACTGTTTTGCTAGCACAGACTCAAATCAAATCAAAGTTTATTTGTCACATGCGCCGAAAACAACAGGTGTAGACCTTACAGCGAAACACTTACTTACAGGCTCTAACCAATAGTGCAAAAAAGGTGTTAGGTGAACAATAGGTAAGTAAAGAAATAAAACAACAGTAAAAAGACAGGCTATATACAATAGCGAGGCTATAAAAGTAGCGAGGCTACATACAGACACCGGTTAGTCAGGCTGATTGAGGCAGTATGTACATGTAGATATGGTTAAAGTGACTATGCATATATGATGAACAGACAGTAGCAGTACCGTAAAAGAGGGGATGGTGGTGGTGGGTGGTGGGACACAATGCAGATAGCCCGGTTAGCCAATGTGCGGGAGCACTGGTTGGTTGGCCCAATTGGGGTAGTATGTACATGAATGTATAGTTAAAGTGACTATGCATATATGATAAACAGAGTAGCAGCAGCGTAAAAAGATGGTTTGGGGGGGGGTTGGGGGGGCACAATGCAAATAGTCCAGGTAGCCATTTGATTACCTGTTCAGGAGTCTTATGGCTTGGGGGTAAAAACTGTTGAGAAGCCTTTTTCAAATCAAATTTCAAATCAAATCAAATCAAATGTATTTATATAGCCCTTCGTACATCAGCTGATATCTCAAAGTGCTGTACAGAAACCCAGCCTAAAACCCCAAACAGCAAGCAATGCATGTGAAAGAAGCACGGTGGCTAGGAAAAACTCCCTAGGAAAAACTCCCTAGAAAGGCCAAAAACCTAGGAAGAAACCTAGAGAGGAACCAGGCTATGAGGGGTGGCCAGTCGTCTTCTGGCTGTGCAGGGTGGATATTATAACAGAACATGGTCAAGATGTTAAAATGTTCATAAATAATAATAATCATAATAGTTGTCGAGGGTGCAACAAGCACGTCCGGTGAACAGGTCAGGGTTCCATAGCCGCAGGCAGAACAGTTGAAACTGGAGCAGCAGCACGGCCAGGTGGACTGGGGACAGCAAGGAGTCATCATACCAGGTAGTCCTGAGGCATGGTCCTAGGGCTCAGGTCCTCCGAGAGAAAGACAGAAAGAGAGAAAGAGAGAATTAGAGAGAGCATATTTAAATTCACACAGGACACCGGATAAGACAAGAGAAATACTCCAGATGTAACAGACTGACCCTAGCCCCCCGACACATAAACTACTGCAGCATAAATACTGGAGGCTGAGACAGGAGGGATTAGAAGACACTGTGGCCCCATCCGATGATACCCCCGGACAGGGCCAAACAGGCTGGATATAACCCCACCCACTTTGCCAAAGCACAGCCCCCACACCACTAGAGGGATGTCTCCAACCACCAACTTACCATCCTAAGACAAGGCCGAGTATAGCCCACAACGATCTCCGCCATGGCACAACCCAAGGGGGGGCGCCAACCCAGACAGGAAGACCACGTCAGTGACTCAACCCACTCAAGTGACGCACCCCTCCCATGGACGGCATGGAAGAACACCAGTAAGCCAGTGACTCAGCCCCTGTAAAAGGGTTAGAGGCAGAGAATCCCAGTGGAAAGAGGGGAACCGGCAAGGCAGAGACAGCAAGGGCGGTTCGTTGCTCCAGCCTTTCCGTTCACCTTCACACTCCTGGGCCAGACTATACTTAATCATAGGACCTACTGAAGAGATAAGTCTTCAGTAAAGACTTAAAGGTTGAGACTGAGTCTGCGTCTCTCACATTGGTAGGCAGACCATTCCATAAAAATGGAGCTCTATAGGAGAAAGCCCTACCTCCAGCCGTTTGCTTAGAAATTCAATTAGGAGGCCTGCGTCTTGTGACCGTAGCGTACGTGTAGGTATGTACGGCAGGACCAAATCGGAAAGATAGGTAGGAGCAAGCCCATGTAATGCTTTGTAGGTTAGCAGTAAAACCTTGAAATCAGCCCTTGCCTTAACAGGAAGCCAGTGTAGGGAGGCTAGCACTGGAATAATATGATCACATTTTTTTGGTTCTAGTCAGGATTCTAGCAGCCGTATTTAGCACTAACTGAAGTTTGTTTAGTGCTTTATCCGGGTAGCCGGAAAGTAGAGCATTGCAGTAGTCCAGCCTAGAAGTAACAAAAGCATGGATTAATTTTTCTGCGTCATTTTTGGACAGAAAGTTTCTGATTTTTGCAATGTTACGTAGATGGAAAAAAGCTGTCCTTGAAACAGTCTTGATATGTTCTTCAAAAGAGAGATCAGGGTCCAGAGTAACGCCGAGGTCCTTCACAGTTTTATTTGAGACGACTGTACAACCATCCAGATTAATTGTCAGATTCAACAGAAGATCTCTTTGTTTCTTGGGACCTAGAACAAGCATCTCTGTTTTGTCCGAGTTTAAAAGTAGAAAGTTTGCAGCCATCCACTTCTTTATGTCTGAAACACAGGCTTCTAGCGAGGGCAATTTGGGGGCTTCACCATGTTTCATTGAAATGTACAGCTGTGTGTCGTCCGCATAGCAGTGAAATTTAACATTATGTTTTCGAATGACATCCCCAAGAGGTAAAATATATAGTGAAAACAATAGTGGTCCTAAAACGGAACCTTGAGTAGGACAAACCATTCACAGAGACAAACTGATATCTTTCCGACAGATAAGATCTAACCCAGGCCAGAACTTGTCCATGTAGACCAATTTGGGTTTCCAATCTCTCCAAAAGAATGTGGTGATCGATGGTATCAAAAGCGGCACTAAGATCTAGGAGCACGAGGACAGATGCAGAGCCTCGGTCTGACGTCATTAAAAGGTCATTTACCACCTTTACAAGTGCAGTCTCAGTGCTATGATGGGGTCTAAAACCAGACTGAAGCGTTTCGTATACATTGTTTGTCTTCAGGAAGGCAGTGAGTTGCTGTGCAACAGCTTTTTAAAATTTTTTGGAGAGGAATGGAAGATTCGATATAGGCCGATAGTTTTTTATAATTTCTGGATCAAGATTCGGCTTTTTCAAGAGAGGCTTTATTTCTGCCACTTTTAGTGAGCTTGGTACACATCCGGTGGATAGAGAGCCGTTTATTATGTTCAACATAGGAGGGCCAAGCACAGGAAGCAGCTCTTTCAGTAGTTTAGTTGGAATAGGGTCCAGTATGCAGCTTGAGGGTTTGGAGGCCATGATTATTTTCATCATTGTGTCAAGAGATATAGTACTAAAACACTTTAGTATCTCCCTTGATGCTAGGTCCTGGCAGAGTTGTGTAGACTCAGGACAATGGAGCTTTGGAGGAATACCCAGATTTAAAGAGGAGTCTGTAATTTGCTTTCTAATGATCATGATCTTTTCCTCAAAGAAGTTCATAAATGTATTACTGCTGAAGTGAAAGCCATCCTCCATTTGCGAAGGCTGCTTTTTAGTTAGCTTTGCGACAGTATCAAAAATAAATTTCGGATTGTTCTTATTTTCCTCAATTAAGTTGTAAAAATACGATGAACGAGCAGCAGTGAGGGCTCTTCGATACTGCACGGTACTGTCTTTCCAAGCTAGTCGGAAGACTTCCAGTTTGGTGTGGCGCCATTTCCGTTCCAATTTTCTGGAAGCTTGCTTCAGAGCTCGTGTATTTTCTGTATACCAGGGAGCTAGTTTCTTATGACAGATGTTTTTCGTTTTTAGGGGTGCAACTGCATCTAGGGTATTGCGCAAGGTTAAATTGAGTTCCTCAGTTAGGTGGTTAACTGATTTTTGTCCTCTGACGTCCTTGGGTAGGCAGAGGGAGTCTGGAAGGGCATCAAGGAATCTTTGTGTTGTCTGAGAATTTATAGCACGACTTTTAATGCTCCTTGGTTGGGGTCTGAGCAGATTATTTGTTGCGATTGCAAACGTAATAAAATGGTGGTCCGATAGTCCAGGATTATGAGGAAAAACATTAAGATCCACAACATTTATTCCATGGGACAAAACTAGGTCCAGAGTATGACTGTGGCAGTGAGTAGGTCCAGAGACATGTTGGACAAAACCCACTAAGTTGATGATGGCTCCGAAAGCCTTTTGGAGGGGGTCTGTGGACTTTTCCATGTGAATGTTAAAGTCACCAAAAATTTGAATATTATCTGCTATGAGTACAAGATCCGATAGGAATTCAGGGAACTCAGTGAGGAACACTGCATATGGCCCAGGAGGCCTGTAAACAGTAGCTATAAAAAGTGAGTGAGTAGGCTGCATAGATTTCATGACTAGAAGCTCAAAAGATGAAAACGTCATTGTTTTTTTTTGTAAATTGAAATTTGCTATCGTAAATGTTAGCAACACCTCCGCCTTTGCCGGATGCACGGGGGGTATGGTCACTAGTGTAACCAGGGGGTGAGGCCTCATTTAACACAGTAAATTCATCAGGCTTAAGCCATGTTTCAGTCAGGCCAATCACATCAAGATTATGATCAGTGATTAGTTCATTGACTATAACTGCCTTGGAAGTGAGGGATTTAACATTAAGTATCCCAATTTTGAGATTTGTGAGGTATCACAATCTCTTTCAATAATGGCAGGAATGGAGGAGGTCTTTATACTAGTGAGATTGCTAAAGCGAACACCGCCATTTTTAATTTTGCCCAACCTAGATCGAGGCACAGACACGGTCTCAATGGGGAAAGCTGAGCTGACTACGCTGACTGTGCTAGTGGCAGACTCCACTAAGCTGGCAGGCTGGCTAACAGCCTGCTGCCTGGCCTGCACCCTATTTCATTGTGGAGCTAGAGGAGTTAGAGCCCTGTCTATGTTCGTAGATAAGATGAGAGCACCCCTCCAGCTAGGATGGAGTCCTTTTTGTCCTAGACTTGGCACTCCGGCACCGCTTGCCATGCGGTAGTAGAGAGAACAGTCTATGACTGGGGTGGCTGGGGTTTTTGACAATTTTTAGGGCCTTCCTCTGACACCGCCTGGTGTAGAGGTCCTGGATGGCAGGCAGCTTAGCCCCAATGATGTACAGGGCCGTACACACTACCCTCTGAAGTGCCTTGCGGTTAGAGGCCGAGCAATTGCCGTACCAGGCAGTGATGCAACCAGTCAGGATGCTCTCGATGTTGCAGCTGTAGAACCTTTTGAGGATCTCAGAACCCATTCCAAGTTTCCTGAGGGGGAATAGGCTTGGTCGTGCCCTCTTCACAACTGTCTTGGTGTGTTTGGACCATTCTAGTTTGTTGTTGATGTGTACACTGAGGAACTTGAAGCTCTCAACCTGCTCCACTACAGCCCCTTCGATGAGAATGGGAGCGTGCTTGGTCCTCCTTTTCCTGTAGTCCACAATCATCTCCTTAGTCTTGGTTACGTTGAGGGATAGGTTGTTATTCTGCCACCACACGGTCAGGTCTCTGACCTCCTCCCTACAGGCTGTCTCGCCGTTGTCGGTGATCAGGCCTACCACTGTTGTGTCGTCTGCAAACTTAATGATGGTGTTGGAGTCGTGCCTGGCCATGCATTCGTGGGTGAACAGGGAGTACAGGAGGGGACTGAGCACGCACCCATGTGGAGCTCCAGTGTTGAGGATCAGCGTGGCAGATGTGTTGCTACCTACCCTCACCACCTGATGGCGGCCCGTCAGGACATCCAGGATCCAGTTGCAGAGGGAGGTGTTTAGTCCCAGGATCCTTAGCTTAGTGATGAGCTTTGAGGGTACTATGGTGTTGAACGCTGAGCTGTAGTCAATGAATAGCATTCTCACAGAAGTGTTCCTTTTGTCCAGGTGGGAAAGGGCAGTGTGGAGTGCAATAGAGATTGCATCATCTGTGGATCTGTTTGGGCAGTATGCAAATTGGAGTGAATCTAGGGTTTCTGGGATAATGGTGTTGATGTGAGCTATTACCAACCTTTCAAAGCACTTCATGGCTACGGACGTGAGTGCTATGGGTCTGTAGTCATTTAGGCAGGTTGCCTTTGTGTTCTTGGATCACAGGGACTATGGTGGTCTGCTTGAAACATGTTGGTATTACAGACTCAATCAGGGACATGTTGAAAATGTCAGTGAAGACACCTGCCAGTTGGTCAGCACATGCCCGGAGCACACGTCCTGGTAATCCGTCTGGCCCCGCAGCCTTGTGTATGTTGACCTGTTTAAAGGTCTTACTCACATCGGCTACGTAGAGCGTGATCAGACAGTCGTCCAGAACAGCTGATGCTCTCATGCGTGCCTCAGTGTTGCTTGCCTCGAAGCGAGCATAGAAGTGATTTAGCTCATCTGGTAGGCTCATGTCACTGGGCAGCTCGTAGCTGTGCTTCCCTTTGGAGTCTGTAATAGTTTGCAAGCCCTGCCACATAAGAAGAGCGTCGGAGCCGGTGTACTATGATTCAATCTTAGCCCTGTGTTGACGCTTTGCCTGTTTGATGGTTCGTCGCAGGGCATAACAGGATTTCTTGTAAGCTTCCGGGTTAGAGTCCCTCACCTCAAAAGCGGCAGCTCTACCCTTTAGCTCAGTGCGAATGTTGCCTGTAATCCATGGCTTCTGGTTGGGGTATATACGTACAATCACTGTGGGGAGGACGTCCTCGATGCACTTATTGATAAAACCAGTGAATGATGTGGTGTACTCTTCAATGCCATCGGAAGAATCCCGGAACATGTTCCAGTCTGTGATAGCAAAACAGTCCTGTAGTTTAGCATCTGCTTCATCCGATCACATTTTTATAGACCGAGTCACTGGTGCTTCCTGCTTGAATTTTTGCTCGTAAGCAGGAATCAGGAGGATAGAGTTGTGGTTGGATTTACCAAATAGAGGGCGGGGGAGAGCTTTGTACGCGTCTCTGTGTGTGGAGTACAGGTGATCTAGAATTATTTTCCCTCTGGTTACACATTTAACATGTTGATAGAAATTTGGTAGAACTGATTTATGTTTCCCTGCATTAAAGTCTCCGGCCACTAGGGGCGCCGCCTCTGGGTGAGTGGTTTCCTGTTTGCTTATTTCCTTATACAGCTGACTGAGTGCGGTCTTAGTGCCAGCATCTGTCTGTGGTAGTAAATAAACAGCCACGAAAAGTATAGCTGAAATCTCTCTAAGCAAGTAGTGTGGCCTGCCATTTATCACAATATACTCTACTTCAGGCGAGCAAAATCTAGAGACTTCCTTAGATTTTGTGCACCAGCTGTTGTTTACAAATATGCACAGACCGCCCCCCCCTCGTCTTACCGGAGTGTGCTGTTCTATCTTGCCGGTGCAGCGTATATCCCGCTAGCTGAATATCCATGTCGTCATTCAGCCATGATTCCGTGAAACATAGGATTTACAGTTTTTGATGTCCCGTTGGTAGGATATTCGTGATCGTACCTCGTCTAATATATTGTCCAATGATTGCACGTTGGCGAGAAGTATTGACTGTAACGGCAGCTTTCCCAGTCGCCTTCGCCGGGTCCTGACCAGGCATCCGGCTCTTTGTCCTCTGTACCTGCATCGCTTCCTCTTGCAAATAACAGGGATGACGGTCCTGTGGGGTGTTTGGAGAATGTCTTGTGCGTCGTCTTTGTTGTAGAAAAAATCTTTGTCTAATCCGAGGTGAGTGATGGCTGTTCTGATATCCAGAAGTTATTTTTTGCCGTAAGATACGGTTGCAGAAACATTATGTACAAAATAAGTTACAAATAACACGAAAAAAAACCACATAATAGCACAATTGGTTGGGCGCCCGTAAAACTGCTGCCATTTCTTCCGGCGCCATTCCATTCTTCCGATGGCATTGATGAGTACACCACATTAGTCACCGGCTTTATCAACAAGGGCATCGAGGACGTCATCCCCACAGTGACTGTACGTACAGTTGAAGTCGGAAGTTTACATACACTTTGGACAACTACATTTAAACTCAGTTTTTCACAATTCCTGACATTTAATCCTAGAAAGAATGCCCTGTCTTAGGTCAGTTAGGATCACCACTTTATTTTAAGAATGTGAAATGTCAGAATAGTAGAGAGAATGATTTATTTCAGATTGTATTTATTCCATCACATTCCCAGTGGGTCAGAAGTTTAAATACACTCAATTAGTATTTGGTAGCATTGCAAGTTTCCCACAATAAGTTGGGTGAATTTTGGCCCATTCCTCCTGACAGAGGTGGTGTAACTGAGTCAGGTTTGTAGGACTCCTTGCTCACACACACTTTTTCAGTTCTGCCCACAAAATATCTATAGGATTGAGGTCAGGGCTTTGTGATGGCCATTCCAATGTCTTAAGCCATTTTGCCATAACTTTGGAAGTATGCTTGGGGTCATTGTCCATTTGGAAGACACATTTGCGACCAAGCTTTAACTTCCTGACTGATGTTTTGAATATAGCCACATCATTTTCGTTCCTCATGATGGCATCTATTTTGTGAAGTGCACAAGTCCCTCCTGCAGCAAAACCCCCCACAACAAGATGCTGCCACCCCCGTGCTTCACGGTTGGGATGCTGTTCTTCGGCTTGCAAGCCTCCCCCTTTTCCCTCCAAACATAATGATGGTAATTATGGCCAAACAGTTCTATTTTTGTTTCACCAGACCAGAGGATATTTCTACAAAAAGTACGATCTTCATCTCCATGTGCAGTTGCAAACCGAAGTCTGGCTTTTTTATGGCGGTTTTGGAGCAGTGGCTTCTTCCTTGCTCAGTGGCCTTTCAGGTTATGTCGATATAGGACTCGTTTTACTGTGGATATAGATACTTGTGTACCTGTTTTCTCCAGCATCTTCACAAGGTCCTTTTCGGTTGTTCTGGGATTGATTTGCACTTTACGACACCAAAGTATGTTCATCTCTAGGAGACAGAACGCGTCTCCTTCCTGAGCGGTATGACAGCTGCGTGGTCCCATGGTGTTTATACTTTCTATTGTTTGTACAGATGAACGTGTTACCTTCAGGCGTTTGGAAATTTCTCCCAAGGATGAACTAGACTTGTGGAGGTCTGCAATTGTTTTTCTGAGGTCTTGGCTGATTTCTATTGATTTTTCCATGATGTCAAGCAAAGAGGCATTGAGTTTCAAGGTAGGCCTTGAAATACATCCACAGGTACACCTCCAATTGACTCAAATTATGTCAATTAGCCTATCAGAAGCTTCTAAAGAAATGACATCATTTTCTGGAATTTTCCAAGCTGTATAAAGGCACAGTCAACTTAGTGTATGTAAACTTCTGACCCACAGGAATTGTGATACAGTGAATTATAAGTGAAATAATCTGTCTGTAAACAATTGTTGGAAAAATTACTTGGGTCATGCACAAAGTAAATGTCCTAACCGACTTGCCAAAACTATAGTTTGTTAACAAGAAATGTGTGGAGTGTTTGAAAAATGAGTTTTAATGACTCCAACCTAAGTGTATGTAAACTTCCGTCTTCAACTGTATATGTTTTAATTATATGTTGACAAAGTTATAATATTGAAATGTTCTCACATTTTCATAGAAAATTGTATTTTCTCTTGTTTAACATACTTTTAACTGGGGGCTTATGTATCAAGTGTCTCAGAGTAGTGTTAATCTAGGATCAGTTTGGCCTTTTTGATCACAATGAATAAGATTACATAGACAGTGAGGAACTTATTCTAGATCAGCACACACTCTGAGTCATGTGATACAGACAGCACCTGGTCTATTGTGCGTCACCTTATGAGGGCGCCATGTGGCTTTTTGACAACCAAAAAGATTTATTCCCCCTTCCCAACTTAGTCAAGTGTGTTGTTTACATCGACTTCCATAATGAGAGGCATCTTTAATGATAAAGGCTTGACAGTGTTGGCTAATAACTTACTCCATATGTCTGCTCTGCTGTCACACACACACTGTGTCACAGTAATGAAATGCAGACAAAGCAGAGGCTTTGTTGGAATTCTAATTGGAATTCATATAGGAAGAGGCAGGACTAAAGTGTACCGTAGCATATGGTGCACAGAACACACAGCGCGGACAATGTAAAGCAACCAGCAGGTAGCAGCCATAGGGATGGATAAAGAGAGGGTGTGTGTGTTCTGCTTGTGATCAACTAAGTCTGGGGTGCATACATTTAGCTATACTGTGCGCAACAAACTTTGTGTTTTGATCCAACTCCAGACTTGGTGCATAATACTATTTCTTCATTTACTCTGGGCAGTTCACGGTCTGTCTGCTTGGTTAGATTTGTACTGACACTGTAGTTAGATTTTCATTGAGATAACATCATTATTGTGGGTTCAGGTCAGGCCAGGCAACCTTCCCAGACCTCACCCCATGGTCTCTTTGAGTCTGTCCCAAATGGAATCCTATTCCCTATGTCGTAAACTGCTTTTGACGAGTACCTTACATATGAAATATGGTGACTTTTGTGAAGCACACTTTGTCTTACTCCACACCCATTCTCCTGCTACAGACTCAACTTCCTTTTCTAGTGGGACACACACACACACACACACACACACACACACACACACACACACACACACACACACACACACAGTGTATTTATAAGAGGTTAATACCATCTACTGCTCAGTCATATTTACATTTTAGTCATTTAGCAGACACTCTTATCCAGAGCGACTTACAGTAGTGAATACATACATTTCATTTCATGCATTTTTTAAATCATTTTTTGTACTGGCCCCCCGTGGGAATCAAACCCACAACCCTGGCATTGCACACACCATGCTGGCGTTGCAAACACCATGCTCTACCAACTGAGCCACAGGGAAGACCATATATTTATATGTACATATTCTTATTCAATCCCTTTACTTCGATTTGTGTGTATTAGGTAGTTGTTGTGGAATTGTTAGATTTCTTGTTAGATATTGCTGTACTGTCGGAACTAGAAGCACAAGCATTTCGCTACACTCACAATAACATCTGCTAACCATGTGTATGTGACCAATAAAATTTGATTCGATTTGATTTACCTCTCCCTGTCCTCCCCATCATCTCACTAAATCACGACCAGGCTGCGTTGGTTCCACTGTCCTCTGTTTCAGTAGGCCTTAATAGAGTGTCGCACGGCTGATTTACGGTGCTTTAATGCTGAGTGTCGTGCCAGCGGTAATAGACCGCAGCCTTCATTGGGAGTTAATGGAAGCTGGTGTTTTACTGGCACTGGACCACACAACTCAGGCCCACTGGGAGATCCAAAATGGTGGCTAAGAGAGGAAGTGGTGCCACCCATTGTATTCTCAAGCCTGATTGAAGATCCAAAATAGTGATGAAAAGAGGAAGTGGGGCCACCTAAATCTATACTGAACAAAAATATGAACGCAATATGCAACAATTTCAACAAATTTACTGAGTTACAGTTCATATATGGAAATCAGTCAATTTAAATAAATACATTAAGCCATAATCTATGGATTTTACATGACTGGGAGCAGGGTCCAGACAATCAGAATTAGTTTTAAGGGCTTTATTACAGACAGGAATACTCATCAGTTTCATCAGCTGTCCAGATGGTTGGTCTCAGACTATCCTGCAGGTAAAGAAGCTGGATGTGGAGGTCCTGGGCTGGCATGGTTACATGTGGTCTGCGGTTGTGAGGCTGTTTGGATGTTCTGCCAAATTCTCTAAAATGACGTTGGAGGCAGCTTATGGAAGAGAAGTGAACATGAAATAATCTGACAACAGCTCTGATGGGCATTCCTGCAGTCAGCATGCCAATTGCACACTCCCTCCAAACTTGAGACACCTGTGACATTGTGTTGTCTGACAAAACTGCACATTTTAGAGTGCCATTTAATTGTCCCCAGCACAAGTTGCACCTGTATAATGATCATGCTGTGTAATCAGCTTCTTGATATGCCACACCTGTCAGGTGGATGGATTATCTTGGCAAAGGAGAAATGCTCACTAACAGGGATGTAAACAAATTTGTTCACAATTTAGAGAAATAAGCTTTTTGTGCGTCTGAAAAATGTCTGGGTTCTTTTATTTCAGCTCATGAAACATGGGACCACCAAATCAAATCAAATTTTATTGGTCACATACACATGATTAGCAGATGTTATTGTGAGTGTTGCGAAATGCTTGTTCTTCTAGTTCCGACAGTACAGCAATATCCTACATGTAATCTAACAATTCCACAACAACTACCTAACACTTTACATTTACAATTTACATTACGTTGAGTTTATATTTTTGTTCATTATATATGCCGTGTCCCTATTGTCAGTTCTTTTCTCCCAAGTGTGGGCTGGTGGTGTATATTAGTGTTTAATATAAATTATATTTTTCATGGATGGATGTACCAATCCCAGGTTGCCCCTTTTAAGGACTTCTTGCTAGATCAGTGCTGTAAAGCAAGGCCAACATCCGCCATCATCACCATGAGGGAAACATCATCTTAACACCTATTAGTGCCTGCACTGTGGGTGAAGATATCACATTCACACTGTGTGTGCTGGAGCGAGATGAAAACGTTCTGCATGGATCTCCACACACACACACACACACACACACACACACACACACACACACACACACACACACACACACACACACACACAGCCTCCTCTCATCCCTAACAAACTGTAGGGGAAACATGCTGGGTAGGGAGAGAGCAAAGGAGAGGAGGGAGGAATGGATGGAGGGAATTGGAGAGAAGGGGAAAGAGAATAGGAGGTTTGTGGAGGGGAGACGGGTTAGAGACAGAGAAATGCAGAGAGAGCGAGAGAGAGAGAGAGAGAGAGAGAGAGAGGAGAGAGAGAGAGAGAGAGAGAGAAATAGAACTGTAATGGAATGCCAGCAGCCTCTCAGCCTGCTGGTTTCATACATTTGGATGTGCTGTATCACTTTCCGAGATGAGTGTGTGTGGGCCGTGTGTGTGTGTGTGGTCAATCAGCGTCAGACAGGTCGTTTCCTCCCACTGATTCGGCCGATAATAGGCAACGAGCCACACTCTCCATCTCCCTTGGAGATTGACTAGTCATGTCCAGTACGTGTATATGTGTGTCCAGCTATGCCAGCTAAGTCTAACCCACAGTCAGCCAGTGGCAATGTCAGTGAAGTCAAATATGAAGACTACTTATCATATTCACAGTACACTGTGGGCAGCCGCGGCTCGCGTGGGAGAAAATACACATTCTGTACATTATTATCTAGGTATTACCTTTGCTCCATATCTGTATTTGACACTTTGTAAAACAATCGTATTGAGTTGTAGAATGATATTAGCATTTATTGTCATGGGTTAATATCCTACCAATCCAACGATTGACATTCCGCCACTATTATTTTGTCACAAGCACACGAGCAAACATTTCCCATCATTTTCTTTCCAAAGACGATAATAAAGCTTCTAGGATTGGATCAAAAGGGGTTGCCTCAAGGAGAGGCAACTGAACTACGGGACAGTGTATTTATCTTAGGGTGCCTCCAAAATGGCACCCTATTCCCTATAATGCACTACTTTTGACCTGGGCCCATAAGGAATAGTGTGTCATTTGGGTCGCAACCTTGGAGTGAATTTCTAACAGTTTTTAGCATTGCAAACTTCCCCAGACGTCTTCCTATAGAGATCCATCCTCGTTAGGTTTAGTCCGTTTTGTTGGTTGGAGAAAAGAATGGAGAGCCTAGCAAATTTGTATTTTTGAGTAATGCCATCAACACCGCTCACATGCATATATCTCAGCTTAAGATATATCAAAATGCTTCATGCAATGCGTCTCCGATGGTTTGATCATTGAGAAACACAGTTTATCATTCATTTATTTTATGTGACTCCCAAATGGCACCCCATTCCCTAAGTAGTGCACTGCCTTTGACCAGGGCCCTGGTTAAAAGTACTACATAGAGAATAGGGTGCCATTTGGGACGTAGACTAACATCGATGGTCGTGGAAGGAAGCTTCAAGGATTCTCTCTTCTTTCCCCTCTTACTGTTGTTGACTCCTTTGTCCCTGCAGAGCGGAAGTCAAGTGTATATTTCACTGTCTATGTCCCTGAATATAGCGGCAGTGCATCTGCCTTGAGTTGAGTCATTTATTGTCCATGTGTAGTTACAGGCGCTGTAGTATTCTGGCAGGTGGCTGTCAAGGCTACATCCGAAATGGCAACTTCTAACCTATATAGTGCACTACTTTTGATCAGAGCCCTATGTACAATGTTACCCAGTGTTGATTTTTCAGTGTAACATTTCTAGTGTTGATTCAAGAGTTTAATGAACTCTCTAAGAGTGAAACACTCAGTGGTGTAAAATAACCCCAATGTTGGTGTTAATAACCAGTGTTGAGTGTGATTGTGTAAATTTTACTCTGTTGAGAGTGAAACATTCCCATCAAAACCACAGCCCAATTTTCATATTTCCCAGCATCCTCTACTGTAGCAAGATTTTTTAGTATAGTTTTTTATACCTGTGTTTTTGCATGTACATTGATTGATGTATCAATCTTATGCTACATAAAGATAAATAACATACATTTTTCTAAACTAATGCAATCAGTTAGTTAGATTTATTGCACCCATTACCGAAATGGTTGTTCCAGTTTAAATTATTTAGGTAGTCTCCTTTATCAATGTTCCTAAAAATTCCAACTGTCGGATGTCCTAACTCTGGCTGGAATCCAATTGGAATGACATATCACTTTGCAAACCAGCTTAATGTGACTTGCAGGCCTGATGGGTCCAACAAACCAGGAGGCTCCTAACCCCATCAAAGTAAGGCCTTATAATATATGTAATGGATTGCCATGAACAGTTACATTTTAATTATAAACTGGGTGGTTCGAGCCCTGAATGCTGATTGGCTGACAGCCGTGGTCTATCACGGGTATGACAAAACAATTCATTTTACTGATCTAATTACGTTGGTAACCAGTTTATAATAGCAATAAGGCATGAGGGGGTGTGGTATATGGCCAATAAACCACGGCTAAGGGCTGTATCCAGGCACTCCGCGATGCGTCGGGCGTAAGAACAGCCCTTAGCCATGGTATATTGGCCATATACCACACCCCCTCGTGCCTTATTGCTTAATGATAACATTCACCTACAGTAGGATCTCACTTGGTGAAGTACACAGGACTGAAAATGAAAGAATTCAACAACCATGTCTCTGTCACAAAACAGTCATGGGTGGTAAATCTACAATTCACTTGAAAAGGCAAGGCACACTGGAAAATTTGATTTTTGGCCACCCATGAGTGGAAGGGTTCTACTAAGCTATATGGAATTACTTTTAAAAGGTCATACCAAGGATTTCTTAGCATTTTTCAACTGGTACCGGGGGACCTTTAGATGAGTCTTGTGAGGCCTGTGGATGTCCTAGAGCAGAACAACCGACATGTAGGTGTTCGTAAGAGTATCACCTTTCCACGGAGTGGTCATTAGTGTGTAGCCCAAACTGTTCAAACGCTTCAGACAGAAGTTGGCAGATCGGCTGTACCAACTTCAGACGAGTCCCAAGACGCTTGTGGGGGTCGTAGAGCAAAACGGACAACACAACCCTGTTCGTGAGAGTCTCATCTTTCTATAGGGGGCTCATAATAGTTCGGACGCTACAGACGATTTTGTGAGAAGACCGATTTTTGGGATGCCTCATGGTCTGACAAACACCGCTCCAGCCCTTTCACCTTTACCGCAGATGCAGTGTCTGACATAGGCGGTTGGATGCAGTTTGCGTAGGTGAATTGAGATGCATCCAATGCAAAAAAAGCTGATATCTCTAGCTTAAACTGATGGGGAGTTTAGTATTATGTTAATTTGATTTCCACAGGGGCGCAAACGTCGACCTTAACCCTATGGTCAAGAAATTTGGACCTCTCGGTATAATGGTTAAAAATACTAAATGAAGTGTTATTGCATAATACCATTGGTGTAAACTATAAACACTACCTAGTGTTAAAAATAATGTGAGGTGTTTTTGTATAACATTGAAAGTGTTAATTTCCTAATGTTGACAAAGTGTCAGCAATAAGCACAGTGTTAATTTAACACTCAAGTCAAGTGTGGGCCCATATAGACACTGTCCCAGTATTAAATGTAATGTTTTGATTTGCTTTGTGGGAATATATAGGAAAGAGGTTGTCATTTTGGATGCAACCCAAGTCTCTATGTGAGACCTCTTTATACCCCCTAAGATCTATTTATTTCGGGTTTTTGTGGGATTCGTAGAAGGAAACTTCACCACTCTGTGTTTAACATACAGTACAGTGACAGTACCCATATAATGCATGAGGCTGTGAGAGACTCAAGGCTGTGAGTGCAGGATCTTAGAAGGCTAACTGTCAGCTAGCATAGCATCATGATCTGTCCTTCAGCTTTTATACGGCTGGGCTCTATTAGCAACAACATAAACAAACAGAGGAAATAGAAACAGGTCTGTGTCCCAATTGGCACCCTGTTCACCTTTTAGTGCGCTACATTTGACAAGGGCCCCTTTTCTTTGGGACAAAGACCACTAATGGCTGACCTAGTCATAACCAAACAAAGGGGTTGTCTTCACGGACTTTTCTTGTTGTACAACTAGTTTTTCCAATGGAGTATTTAAGGCATACAATAGCATATGGCATTTATTTTATATGAATGGATTACATATTCTCTTTTGTTTCCATTTTTTAAATGTCTCCCCTAAGGAAGACTTTGGGGATTTGTATTCATAAGTCCAACACCACAGAAGGAGGAGGACAATGGGTTCTCGATGGGACTACAGCCGTCGCATGAAAACAGAAGTGATGAATGAAAACCAATAGACAAAAGTTGCTGAAGCAAGAGAAGCTCACAAATGCTATTTTGTGTGTGTGTGTGTGTGTGTGTGTGTGTGTGTGTGTGTGTGTGTGTGTGTGTGTGTGTGTGTGTGTATTTGCATCTGTATGGAGGGGGGTCTTTAAAAAAGTGTGCTGCATGCAGGGAATCTCAGTGGCTGAAATTCACTTAGCAAACCAAGTGCTTTGAATGAATCAGAGTGCTGTGGGATTTTGAAAGCCCAATTTCCTCCTCTCCATATTGTTAGGGAGGGGGCTAGAAAGACGTGCTCTCAGTGACAGATGATAGGGGATGCGGTGTCATCAATTTAAGTTAGCTGTCTCCCTTGTGCACTCGTCGCTAGCTTAAAAAAATGGTGTGTTAAGGATGCCAGGCGTTTATTGAGAGGTACATGTATCAAGTTCCCGTGGAAATTAGTCACTGGGCCCTTCAGGAACGCATAGAGTTTGCGTCCTAAATTTCACCCTATTCCCTATATACTGCACTAAGTAGCGCACTATATAGGGAAATAGGGTGGCATTTGGGACAAATTAAGAGTTGAGACAGCTTAATGGAAGGGGTTCAGCAGGAGACCCAGCCAACTGTGCTTTGTCAGAATTCCTTTATTTAGGATCTGTCAGGTGTGCTCCCTCTCCGGCCTCTAGGTCACCAGGCTGCTCGTTATGGTGCACACCTGTCACCATCGTTACGCACACATGCGCATCATCAGACTCACCTGAACTCCATCACCTCCCTGATTACCTTCCCTATATATGTCACTCCCTTTAGCCCATTGTTTCTGTTCCAGTGTTTAGTCTGTGCGTTGTTCGTGTTTTATGTTGCGTTTATTTATTAAAACACTCACTCCCTGAACTTGCTTCCCGACTCTCAGCGCACATTGTTACAGAATAACGCCTCAACTAAGGGAGGCATCAGGGAGTGTTTTTCTTTTTTTTTTGTCAGTGTAAATGACGTCAGGTCCAGGAGCCGTTACAGGCTCTCATGCCTCAGCCAGATCGCCAGGCTCCCCTGACTCGTCCGGCTTGTCAGGCTCTCATGCCTCAGCCAGATTGCCAGGTTCCCCTGCCTCAGCCGGCTCGTCGGGCTTTCATGTCTTCGCCGGATCGCCAGGCTCCCCGCCTGAGCCGGTCTGTCAGGTTCCCGCGCCCCAGCCGGCGCCAGGTTCTTGCCCATCAGCAGGGGTGACCTGTCTGCTCCTCATCCCCGGGATCATCTTTTTGGTCAGCGTCCTGCGGCTGGATCTGCGCGTCGGGGAGGGAGTACTGTCACGTGTGCTCCTTCTCCGGCCTCTAGGTCACCAGGCTGCTCGTTATGGCGCACACCTGACACCATCGTTGCTCGCAACTGAGCATCATCAGACTCACCTGGACTCCATCACTTCCCTGATTACCTTCCCTATATATGTCACTCCCTTTGGTTCCTTCCCCAGGCGTCATTGTTTCATGTCTGTGTGCTGTTAGTGTTCCTTGTTTTGGGTTATGTTCCGTTTCCCGACTTCCCGACTCTTAGCGCACATCATTACAGGATCCATCGCACCAGACAATGGTGTCGTGTGTGTGTAAGTTTGCCTCTGAATACTGTAGTTTGTGCCACACCAAGCCCAACTTAACAACAATTTCTAACAAAGAACACTTTGAAACTTTTCCATAACAAACCTCAATGAAAAGTCTGTCTTGTGTGGTAGGACTGTGTAATGTTGTACGCTCCAAAGTTATTTTCTTTCACAAAGATTCTCCTCACTTCAACCCAAAATGTTTCGCATAACACTTTGTATTCTCTGATCAGAGCAAGATAAAGGAAGTGGTAATGGTCCATTTGTAATCAGACAGCATTATGAGAAATTATTAGAAAGCTTCTTAACTTTGAGCCATAAAGAAATATAATTCCCATTAAAGCTTTTAGTTATGTCTTACTCTACAACAGCAGGGAGCATCATAGAGCCTGGCGAATATTATAAATAAGTATTTTCTGGAAGTGAGTGTGTGTGTGTTTGTGTGTGTGTGCACGGCATGGGTGTGTGCTTTTGTTTTAGAACCCCATCCCATTCTGCTGAGATGCACATTTTTCCAGACGCGTCGTGTGCTATGAATTAATAAACATCTGGAAGCTAATTAATATACGGTTGTTGTACATGACCAGATTCCCCAGGCTACTTATTTTCACATCTATTTGAATGCTGACGTCTCGATACTATTTTGGATTGATAAATTGATACATTTACATCACTGATGTGCATATTCCTATTTGATTATGGATCATCAAAATGGAATAGTCATTCCTATTACTTCATATGTTCAATAAATCCACTGATAGATAATAACCAATGCATCAGATTTAACTATCAATGACAGCTATTTGATTGTGGATAATGAAAATTGAATCATTCCTATTAATTTTTTATTTATTTCACCTTTATTTAACCAGGTAAGCTAGTTGAGAACAAGTTCTCATTTGCAACTGCTACCTGGCCAAGATAAAGCATAGCAATTCGACACATACAACAACACAGAGTTACACATGGAATAAACAAAACATACAGTCAATAATACAGTAGCAAAAAAGAAAACAAAAAGTCTATATACAGTGAGTGCAAATGAGGTAAGATGAGGGCGTTAAGGCAATAAATAGGCCAAGGTGGCGAAGTAATTACAATATAGCAATTAAACATTGGAATGGTAGATGTGCAGAAGATGAATGTGCAAGTAGAGATACAGGGGTGCAAAGGAGCAAGATAAATACATAAATACAGTATGGGGATGAGGTAGATAAATGGGCTGTTTACAGATGGGCTATGTACAGGTGCAGTGATCTGTGAGCTGCTCTGACAGCTGGTGCTTAAAGCTAGTGAGGGAGATATGAGTCTCCCTCACTAGCTACTTGCTATATGCTGAGAGAGAGGGAGAGAGAGAAAGAGAGAGAGAGGGAGAGAAAAGGCCTTATATGAAGCCATGTATGTTTTTACTGTTAATTATATGCACAGTAATTGTGTTGACAGCTCGTTATTGTTTAAATTTCTTCAGAAAGTGGGAAAGTGTGTAACCGAGAATTTTCAGGGAATGTTGCTTGTCAGTGAACTACCGACAGAATAGACTGTATGCAAAGCTAATATTTGCTAATGGTACACTACGTATTTTTACATACAGTAGTGGCAGTTGATAGCAGTAAACTGAAGGTTATAGAGGCGGCCCGGTAGACGGAGGGTTGTGGGTATCAATATGTGCTAATATGTGCTACTTACCTTCGTTTTTGCTTTCTGGGTACTGTACCAGCAAAATAGAGAGAATATCTGTGCAAATAGACTAATAAAGGTTGTATGTATTTTTAGTTAGTGTACTAAAACAACAACAAGAGTAAAATGAATTACAGTGTGATACGGAGTAGTCAATGGGATTCAGCAACATTATCTACTTAATCAATAAACATATGTTACTTTTCAATTATGTTACTTTTCAATTGATTTAATAGCACTCATCCACACATACTGTTTTCATATACAGTCTTTTTTATGTTTATGGGAGACATTCGATTGATGTATAAGTGTGTTCCGTTCAATGTACAAGCCCAAAGAAATCTATTCAAAGCTTGTTTGGCTTGTTTAACTTCGGGGGATAATATCTGCATCCCAAATGGCCCCCTATTTGCTAAATAGTGCACAACTTTTGAACAGAGCCCTATTGGCCCTGGTCAAAAGAAGTGCACTATATATGGAATTAGGGGGACATTTGGGAAACAGCCAGGTAATGATGATGAAACAGACAGAAACAATTAAGTTGTTCCGCATGTTTTTAGCGCTGCCATATGGATAATAGTTTTCTCAGAAAATAAAAGTTTATTTGTTGCTAGGTAGAAGTTTCATAGACAAGTGAAGCTTCATGTCCAAAAAGAAAAACATTGAAAACTTTGAGACTTTTCTTTAAATGATACATAGATTCATAGTTTGAGTGCTTCTAATAAATAAACTGTGTTGTAGAGATGAGACTCTCCCAACGGAGGAACAGAGACAAATAAATCATTAATGATCCTTCCATCCATGTTTTTGATCTCTCTCTTTCTGTCTTTTTCTATATCTCTCTCCCTCTTTCTCCATCCCACTATGTGTTCTCTCATTCTTAACAGCTCTGAGAAACGCCTCTGTGTCTGTCTGTTGGCCTCTCTCTCTCGGGGAGTGAGTGGATTCTGGCTCTGTGTCATGCTGGCTGTATCACATACTATGAGGATGAGAAAATAGATATTTACCCTCAATCCTCGTTTCTGTTCCGTAGGGAGATAACGTTGAACAAAGATTTCTGTTTTCCCTACGGTGTGCCTCACGGAATACAACCATTCATTTTGGTTCAACTGCTGTGTCAGGAAACTGCCGCAAACAAGGAAAACGGCCAGAAGGACTATTGAATCCCTCAGGGTTAGCCTATCTTATTCTTCTGATAACACTGAGTTTCTGTCTTTCCTAGAGCCTGGCTGACAGGTATCAGAGCAGGGTCGGCCATTGCTTCTACATTATGCAGATTGGCAGTGTCCCAGAACAATGGCATGGCATGAATCATTCATGCTGCAAAAGCTGACACAGCGAGGGGGGGGTGTGTGTGTGTGTGTGTGTGTGTGTGTGTGTGTGTGTGTGTGTGTGTGTGTGTGTGTGTGTGTGTGTGTGTGTGTGTGTGTGTGTGTGTGTGTGTGTGTGTGTGTGTGTGTGTGTGTGTCTCTGAATGCAAGTACGAGCATGTGTGTTCTGGGCTCATGGTCCCTCAGGGTGTCTGCACTGACGTAGATGTCCGCAATCCTCTCCTCAACTTCACCTATGTCAAACTTGACCTTCTTGGTCACATCTGTCTTGTCATCAATGGTCTCAGACATTTTCAACAATATACTGTGTTTTCTGACTATATACTATGCAGCAATGTTTACTCAGGTTCTGAACCAATCATTGCCCCTGGGTCTGTGTCTGCTTTGTGTCCGTTTCTGAGACTTTTTTTATATGTTTTTGATATGTTGTCCCCAGAAGAAAGGGAAATGTAAAAGTAACATGAAGGTTGAGGTTGGGACATGTTCTTTTCCTTTTCATCTGTTTATTTGTGTTGACTTACCAGACCTGGGTTTAAATCCTGTATGAAATCATTTAAAATACTTAATACTCAAGGCTGTAATCGCTGCCAAAGGTGCTTCACCAAAGTGCTGAATTAGGGGTTGAAATACTTATGTAAATGTGATATTTCAGTTTTTTGTTGTTTTGTTTGGCAAGAATGTATTAAAACCTGTTTTTGCTTTGTCATTATGGGGTATTGTTTGTAGATTGATGAGGGGGATTTTAGAATAAGGCTGTAACGTAACAAAATGTGGAAAAAGTCAAGGGGTCTGAATATTTTCTGAATGCACTGTTTATCTTTATCTGATTCCTGAGTCGACAGTGTGGACTTACCAGACCTGGGTTCAAATACTTTATGAAATCATTTAAAATACTTCAGCTGTGCTTGATTGAGCTTGCCTGTTGCAATATAAAATCTCCAGGCAGGCTACTAAAGCAAATACTTAAAGTATTTTAAATATGTCAAGCAGTGTTTGAACCCAGGTCTGGCACATCTGATGTGCACTTATAAGGAGTTGACTGTACTAACATAATAACCTCAAGGTAGGTGTGTGTGTGTGCGTGTGTGTGTGTGTGTGTGTGTGTGTGTGTGTGTGTGTGTGCGTGCGTGCGTGCGTGCGTGCGTGCGAGAGAGAGAGAGAGAGAAAGAGTTTGCCTCTGAATACTGTACCCACACCAAGCCCAACTAAACAACTTTTCCAACACGAACATCAATGAAAAGTCTGTCTTGTGTGGTAGGACTGTGTAATGTTGTACGCTCCAAAGTTATTTTCTTCTCCTCCTCACACAGATAAACAATAAAGTAGGTAAACATGCTTCTCAGCTTCACCTCATTTCGGTTCCAGAACGTTGGCTATGTCCTGATTCCCCACCGTTTTCCAGAAGTGTGCACTTGCACACTCACTGTCATGGATTTAAAAGCATAGGATTGGTGTAAGCATTGGCTGGAACAAGTTTCAACCATTGTAATATCCATGCCAGGTAGTGTGCAAGTGCACACTTCTAAAAGGAGGATGGAGAATTGGGAGTCAGCCCTTTTTTGTGTTACAGTACCTATAATATGGGCTTCCCACAGCGTGGCAAACACAGAGCACTAGTAGTCCAATCATGTTCCCAGCATGAGGCCCCTTCACCGTCTATTGAATCACATTATTACTCCACACATGGTCACACTCATGACTGGTTGCATCCCAAATGGCACCTATAGGGGGCTCTATAGGGCTATGGTCAAAAGTAGTGCACTGTGTAGGGAATAGGGCGCCATTTGCGACAAACTAAAAATGTTATTGGGAAAAGCAGACCTTTCCCCACAAAATCATGTGTAAGTTCAATTGAACCAACACTATTTGAAATAAGCAATATATTCAAAGGGTAAACAACTGAAGTGTAAGCATGGGAGGTGCCACTTTTCCACTGTTACTGTTGTTTGGATAAAACCAGCAAAATAATGTGCATGGATGCTTCATTTGAGATATGCCCCAAATTTGACTATCAGTGAATAATAGGTGAATAATGTGTGATTTACATTAATTAAAAAGAACACAAGTCTCATAGTCATTATGTATTTTTACCTGATGTTATATTGATGTCAAGGTTGTGACCTCAGGGCTTTTCCTGTCTTTTCCTGTTTCCTGTTTTCCTGTTCACATAGTTTAGCATAGTACTTCTTGGTCCATTTGTAATCAGACAACATTAGGAGACGTGATCAGAAAGCTTCTTAACTTTGAGCCAATAAGAAATATAATTCCCATAGCTTCACCTATGTCAAACTTGACCTTCTTGCTCACATCTGGCTTGTCATCAATGGCCTCAGACATTTTCAACAATATACTGTGTTTTCTGACTATATACGATACAGCAATGTCTACTCAGGTTCTGAACCAATCATTGCCCCTTGATCTGTGTCTGCTTTGTGTCTGTTTCTGAGACTAACTGTTCTTGATATGTTGTCCCAAGAAGAAAGGGAAATGTAAAAAGAGGAAGATAACCTAAAAATAACATGGTGGTTGAGGTTGGGACATGTTCTTTTCCTTTATACAGTGCATTCAGAAAGTTTTCAAACCCCTTGACTTTGAAAACAAAAATTACGTTACAACCATAAAATCCTCGTCAATCTACACACAATACCCCCTAATGACAAAACGAAAACAGGTTTTAAGAAATGTGATCAAAAACAATAAATAAATAAAAACATCTTATTTACATAAGTATTCAGACCCTTCGCTATGAGACTCGAAATTGAGCTCAGGTGCATCCTGTTTCCATTGATCATCCTTGAGAGGTTTCTACAACTTGATTGGAGTCCACCTGAGGTAAATTGAATTGATTGGACATGATTTGGAAAGGCACATACCTGTCTATCTAAGGTCCGACAGTTGACAGTGCATGCCAGAGCATGCCAGAGCAAAAATCAAGCCATGAGGTCAAAGGGATTTTCCATAGAGCTCCGTGACAGGATTGCACATGTCTGCAGCATTGAAGGTCATCAAGAACACAGTGGCCTCCATCATTCTTAAATGGAAGAAGTTTGGAACCACCAAGACACTTCCTTGAGCTGGCCGCCTGGCCAAAATGAGCAATCGGGGGAGAAGAGCCTTGGTCAGGGAGGTGACCACTAACCCGATGGTCACTCTGACAGTGCTCCAGAGTTCCTCTTTAGAGATGGAAGAACCTTCCAGAAGGACAACCATCTCTGCAGCACTCCACCATTCCTCAGTAAAAGGCACATTTGCAAAAAGGCACCTAAAGGACTCTCAGACCATGAGAAACAAGATTCTCTGGTCTGATGAAACCAAGATTGACCTGTATCGGCCTGCATGCCAAGTGTCATGTCTGGAGGAAACCTGGCACCATCCCTACAGTGAACCATGGTGGTGGCAGCAGCGGCAGGGACTGGGAGACCAGTCAGGATCGGGGGGGGGTTGTTCAGGTGGGGGTTGATGGTATGGGGTGTTACTTGGATGGTTGGTGGCTTGGCAGTTGTGGATAGGTAGCTGGTTCGGGTCCATGATTTGACTTGTTGGGAGATCTGTCAACGTGCCCTTGGTTGCTGGTTGCACCTGTGGGTCACACTGGATGGGGTCATTCCCAAGAAGACTCAAGGCTGTAATCGCTGCCAAAGGTGCTTCAACAAAGTACTGTGTAAAGGCTCTAAATACTTTGTCATTATGGGGTATTGTGTGTAGATTGATGCAGCTTCATTAAATAGTACCCGCAAAACACCAGTCTCAACTTCAACAGTGAAGAGGCGACTCCGGGATGCTGGCCTTCTAGGCAGAGTTCCTGTGTCTGTGTTCTTTTGCATATATTCATCTTTTCTTTTTATTGGCCAGTCTGAGATATGGCTTTTTCTTTGCAACTCTGCCTAGAAGGCCAGCATCCCGGAGTCGCCTCTTCACTGTTGATATTGAGACCGGTGTTTTGCGGGTACTATTTAATGAAGCTACCAGTTGAGGACTTGTGAGGCATCTGTTTCTCAAACTAGACACTCTAATGTACTTGTCTTCTTGCTCAGTTGTGCATCGGGGCTTCCCACTCCTCTTTCTATTCTGGTTAAAGCCAGTTTGCACTGTTCTGTGAAGGGAGAAGTACACAGCGTTGTACGAGATCTTCAGTTTCTTGGCAATTTCTCGCATGGAATAGCCTTAATTTCTCAGGACAAGAAAAGACTGATGAGTTTCAGAAGAAAGGTCTTTGTTTCTGGCCATTTTGAGCCTGTAATCAAGCAATCAGTAATTAAGGTAAGACCCAGATGCAAACTGTCAAAGTAACAATGTTTATTGTGGCAACAGGGGCAAGCAAAGACAGGTCAAGGCAGGCAGGGGTCGAAAATCCAGGGTAAAGCAAAGGTACAGGACGGCAGGCGGACTCAGGGTCAGGGACAAGCAGACTTCAGTAATCCAGAGGTGGAGCAAAGGTACAGGTTGGCAGGCAGGCTCAGGGTCAGGCAGAGAGGTCAGGCGGGCGGGTACAGGGTCAGGACAGGCAAAGGTCAAAAACCAGGAAGACGAGGAAAGAGAGGCAGGGAAACGATAGGAGCTGACAGGACAGACGCTGGTTAGCTTGAACGCACAAGACGAACTGGCAACAAACAGACAGAGAACACAGGTATAAATACACAGGGGATAATAGGGAAGATGGGCAACACCTGGAGGGGGGTGGAGACAAGCACAAGGACAAGTGCAACAGATCAGGGCCTGACACGAACCCACAAATGCTGATGCTCCAGATACTCAACTAGTCTAAAGAAGGCCAGTTTTATTGCTTCTTTAATCAGAACAACAGTTTTCAGCTGTGCTAACATAATTGCAAAAGGGTTTTCTAATGATCAACTAGCCTTTTAAAATCATAAGCTTGGATTAGCTAACACAACGTGCCATTGGAACACAGGAGTGATGGTTGCTGATAATGGGCCTCTGTACGCCTATGTAGATATTCCATTAAAAATCAGTTGTTTCCAGTTACAATAATCATTTACAACATTAACAATGTCCACACTGTATTTCTAATCAATTTGATGTTATTTTAATGGAAAAAAAATGTGCTTTTCTTTCAAAAACAAGGACATTTCTAAGTGACCCCAAACTTTTGAACAGTAGTGTACATATTACCTCAATTACCTCGACTAACCGGTGCCCCTGTACATTGACTCTGTACCGGAACCCCCTGTATATAGCCTCGCTATTGTTATTTTACTGCTGCTCTTTAATTATTTGTTACTTTTATTTCTTTTTTTGTGGTATTTTTCTTAAAACTACTTTGTTGGTTAAGGGCTTGTAAGTCAGCATTTCACTGTGAGGTTGTAACTACCATTGCCTACCATGGATCTAATGCCACATAGAACACGTGTTTTCACACATGGAAACAACCTTGCAGACAATCTCAGTTTGTTTCACAGATATTGTTGTTGCATTTGGCACAATAAGTTTAATGTGTGATGCAAATGCAACACATGCAAATCTTTACTGACCATGGGGGGATGGGGCTGCATGAGATATTGTAGCTTCTGGGTAGAGGGGACATTCATCTCAAGTGCAAAAGGGGGCAGTTCAATATTGATGTTATGATGTTATTATCGTTCACATGTCTCCACTGTCCACCTTCATTGGTAATTGTATAAGAGGTTTGGAGGGTTTATTTATTTTTTATTTCACCTTTATTTAACCAGGTAGGCTAGTTGAGAACGTTCTCATTTGCAACTGCAACCTGGCCAAGATAAAGCAAAGCAGTTCGACACATACAACAACACAGAGTTACACATGGAATAAACAAACATACAATCAATAATACAGTAGAAAAATCTATATACAGCATGTGCAAATGAGGTAGGATAAGAGAGGTAAGGCAATGAATAGGCCATGGTGGCGAAGTAATTACAATATTACAATTAAACACTGGAATCGTAGGATGTGCAGCAGATGAATGTGCAAGTTGAGATACTGGGGTGCAAAGGAGCAAGATAGATAAATAAATAAATACAGTATGGGGATGAGGTAGATTGGATGGGATATTTACAGATGAGCTATGTACAGGTGCAGTGATCTGTGAGCTGCTCGGACAGCTGGTGCTTAAAGCTAGTGAGGGAGGTAAGAGACGCCAGCTTCAGAGATTTTTGCAGTTTGTTCCAGTCATTGGAACTGGAAGGAGAGGCAGCCAAAGGAAGAATTGGCTTTGGGGTGACCAGTGAGATATACCTGCTGGAGTGCGTGCTACAGGTGGGTGCTGCTATGGTGACCAATGAGCTGAGATAAGGCGGGGCTTTACCTAGCAGAGACTTGTAGATGACCTGGAGCCAGTGGGTTTGGCGACGAGTATGAAGCGACGGTCAGCCAACGAGATCATACAGTGGTGGGTAGTATATGGGGCTTTGGTGACAAAACGGATGGCACTGTGATAGACTGCATCCAATTTGTTGAGTAGAGTATTGGAGGCTATTTTGTAAATGACAACGCCGAAGTCGAGGATCGGTAGGATGGTCAGTTTTACGAGGGTATGTTTGGCAGCATGAGTGAAGGATGCTTTGTTGCGAAATAGGAAGCCGATTCTAGATTTAATTTTGGATTGGAGATGTTTAATGTGAGTCTGGAAGGAGAGTTTACAGTCTAACCAGACACCTAGGCATTTGTAGTTGTCCACATATTCTAAGTCAGAACCGTCCAGAGTAGTGATGCTGGATGGGCGAGCAGGTGCGGGCAGTGATCGGTTGAAGAGCATGCGTTTAGTTTTACTTGCATTTAGGAGCAGTTGGAGGCCACGGAAGGAGAGTTGTATGGCATTGAAGCTCATCTGGAGGTTAGTTAACACAGTGTCCAACAAAGGGCCAGAGGTATACAGAATGGTGTTGTCTGCATAGAGATTAAAGAATCACCAGCAGCAAGAGCGACATTATTGATGTATATAGAGAAGAAAGTCAGCCCGAGAATTGAACCATGTGGCACCCCCATAGAGACTGCCAGAGGTCCGGACAACAGGCCCTCCGATTTTACATACTGAACTCTAGCAGAGAAGTAGTTGGTGAACCAAGCGAGGCAATCATTTGAGAAACCAAGGCTGTTGAGTCTGCCGATAAGAATGTTGTGATTGACAGAGGCGAAAGCCTCAGCCAGGTCAATGAATAGGGCTGCACAGTAATGTCTCTTATCGATGGGGGTTATGATATCGTTTAGGATCTTAAGCGTGGCTGAGGTGCACCCATGACCAGCTCTGAAACCAGATTGCATAGCGGAGATTGTACGGTGAGATTCAAAATGGTCGGTAATCTGTTTGTTAACTTGGCTTTCAAAGACTTTAGAAAGGCAGGGTAGAATAGATATAGGTCTGTAGCAGTTTGGGTCTAGAGTTTCTCCCCCTTTGAAGAGGGGGATGACCGCGGCAGCTTTCCAATCTATGGGAATCTCAGACGATACGAAAGAGAGGTTGAACAGGCTAGTAATAGGGGTTGCAATAATTTCGGCAGATAATTTTAGAAAGAGAGGGTCCAGATTGTCTAGCCCGGCTGATTTGTAGGGGTTCAGATTTTGCAGCTCTTTCAGAACATCAGCTATCTGGATTTGGGTGAAGGAGAAGTTGGGGAGGTTTGGGCGAGTTGCTGTGGGGAGCGCAGGGCTGTTGACCGGGGTAGGGGTAGCCAGGTGGAAAGCATGGCCAGCCGTAGAAAAATGCTTCTTGAAATTCTCAATTATTGTGGATTTATCGGTAGTGACAGTGTTTCCTAGCCTCAGTGCAGTGGGCAGCTGGGAGGAGGTGCTCTTATTCTCCATGGACTTTACAGTGTCCCAAAACTTTATTGAGTTTGTACTACAGGATGCAAATTTCTGTTTGAAAAGCTAGCCTTAGCTTTCCTAACTGCCTGTGTATATTGGTTCCTAACTTCCCTAAAAAGTAGCATATCATGGGGGCTATTCGATGCTAATGCAGAACGCCACAGGATGTTTTTGTGCTGGTCAAGGCCAGACAGGTCTGGAATAAACCAAGGGTTATATCTATTCCTAGTTCAACATTTTTGGAATGGAGCATGCTCATTTAAGATGGTGAGGAAGGCACTTTTAAAGAATAACCAGGCATCCTCTGCTGACGGGATGAGGTCAATGTCATTCCAGGATACCCCGGCCAGGTCAATTAGAAAGGCCTGTTCGCAGAATTGTTTTAGGGAGCGTTTGACAGTGATGAGGGGTGGTCGTTTGACCGCAGACCAATTACGGATGCAGGCAATGACGCAGTGATCCCTGAGATCTTGTTTGAAAACAGCAGAGGTGTATTTGGAGGGCGAGTTAGTTAGGATGATATCTATGAGGGTGCCCGTGTTTTTACGAATTTGAGGTTGTACCTGGTAGGTTCATTGATAATTTGTGTGAGATTGAGGACATTAAGCATAGATTGTAGGATGGCCGGGGTGTTAAGCATGTCCCAGTTTAGGTCACCTAGCAGCACAAGCTCAGAAGATAGATGGGGGGCAATCAATTCACATATGGTGTCCAGGGCACAGCTAGGGCAGAGAGTGGTCTAAAGCAAGCGGCAACGGTGAGAGACTTGTTTCTGGGAAGGTGGATTTTTAAAAGTAGAAGCTTGAATTGTTTAGGCACAGACCTGGATAGTGGGACAGAACTCTGCAGGCTATCTCTGCAGTAGATTGCAACTCCGCCCCCTTTGGCAGTTCTATCTTGTCTGAAAAAGTCATAGGATTAACCTCTACATCACCAGAGGATCAGAGGAGAAGTAGGATAAGGGTACGGCTAAAGGCTATAAGAACTGGCCGTCTAGCACGTTCGGAACAGAGAGTAAAGGGAGCAGGTTTCTGGGCACGATAGCATAGATTCAAGGCATAATGTACAGACAAAGGTATGGTAGGAAGAGAGTACATTGGAGGTAAACCTAGGCATTGAGTAATGAAGAGAGAGATATAGTCTCTAGAGACGTTTAAACCAGGTGATGTCATCGCATATGTGGGAGGTGGAACAACATGGTTGGCTAAGGCATATTGAGCAGGGCTATAGGCTCTACAGTGAAATAAGACAGTAATCACTAACCAGGACTGTAATGGACAAGGCATATTTATATTAGGGAGAGGCATGCGTAGCCAAGTGATCGTATGGGTCCAGTGAGTGGTTGGGCTGGCTGGGGACACGGCGATTCAGACAGTTAGCAGGCCGGGGCTAGCAAGCTAGCAATTAGCAGGCCGGGGCTAGCAAGCTAGCATAAGGGCCTTAGAGGGACGTCGCGATGGGGAAAGTCTGTTTTTGCCTTGTCGTGTGGTGACATCGATAGACCAGTCGTGGAATTAGTAGGGTTCCAAGTAGCAGAGGGGTCCAAGTCCAATTGGCAAAATGGGTATAGTGGTCCAAGAAAACTGGCCGGTGGATCAGCTAACAGTCTAATATGCTATAGATAGCTAGCAGGCCGCGGTTAGCAGAATGGGCATTCAGGGGACGTCACACCTGAGGGTCCTGTTGGGATTCTCGGGCAGATTATGTCGGTATTCCAGTCGTGAAGGATCGGCGGGGTGCCGTGCCCCATACCGGTAGTAGAAGGGTTCTGGATATTGTAGCCGAGGAGTGGGCTTCAGGAGTATCCCAGGAGCCCTAGCCGGGAGATGGGTCTAGCATGGGCTAGCCCCAGGCTAGTTGGTGCTTGCTCCGGGACAGAAACGTTAGCCAGGAGTAGTCAACCCGGATTGCGGTTAGCTAGCTGCCATGATCCAGATGAAAGGTTTTCAGAGTTTGCGGTAGGGATCCGGGGATATGGAGAGAAAAATAGGTCTGGTATGCTCTGGTTTGAAACTCGTTGTACGAACTGGCGAGAGCTTTCCGAGCTTAAATACTTTAGAATGTAATTTAAATATCTATACAATTCCCATCGACAAAATAAATATAAATCCTGAAGGAGAAAGAAACATTGAAATCCTTTAGGATCATGTAGTATTCCAGCACAAGGATCCAATTAGAATCCAAAGAAAAATCCTATCAGGTTTTGAAACCACTCCTTTTGGACTCATATTGGATTCTATCATATATGGTTTTATCTTATAGGATCCTATAAGATTCCAATACAAAAATCCAATAGAAAATTCCTATCAGATTTTGGAACCACTCCTATTGGACTCCTATATAATTCTAACCTATAGGATTTTACAGTACATACAAATCCTGTCAGTGTGCTGGAGTCTGGTGTAGCGGTCTAAGCTCCTGCCTCTGGACTACGTATGTCCCCTAGGCGACGTGGGTTTGAGCCCTGGCCCGTGCGCTTAACCACTTTCTGTGCCCATCTATATATCAGTCTCCCTATCTGTACTTACAACTCATCCCAAACCATCTCAGTTGGGTTGAGGTCGGGTGATTGTGGAGGCCAGGTCATCTGATGCAGCACTCCATCACTCTCCTTCTTGGTCAAATAGCCCTTACACAGCCTGGAGGTGTGTTTTGGGTCATTGTCCTGTTGAAAAACAAATGATAGTCCCACTAAGCGCAAACCAGATGGGATGGCCTATCACTGCAGAATGCTGTGGTAGTCATGCTGGTTAAGTGTGCCTTGAATTCTAAATAAATTACCGACAGTGTCACCAGCAAAGCACCCCCACACCATCACACCTCCTCCTCCATGCTTCTAGTTGGAAACCACACGTGCAGAGATTATCTATTCACCTTCTCTGCGTCTCACAAAGACACGGCGGTTGGAACCAAAAATCGCAAATTTGGACTTCGAAGACGAAAGGACAGATTTCCACCGATCTAATGTCCATTCCTCGTGTTTCTTGAACCTAGAAAGTATTTTCTTCCTATTGGTATCCTTTAGTAGTGGTTTCTTGCAGTCTCCTCTGAAAAGTTGATGTTGAGATGTGTCTGTTACTTGAACTCTGTGAAGCATTTATTTGGGCTGCAGTCTGAGGCTGGTAACTCTAATGAACTTATCCTCTGCAGCAGAGTTAACTCCTGGTCTTCCTTTCCTGTGGCGGTCCTCATGAGAGCCAGATATATCAGCTTAAAAAGGGTTTATTTACAACCTATAAAATGATGCGAATAGTGGCAGAGAAGAGTCTGAAATTGATTAAATACCCTAACCCTAAGCTATGTTCAATATCAGCAGCAATTTACAGTGAGAAATGCTCAGTCTGAAGTCATTCAGCTATGGGTTTTACAGCACTATAATAATGACAATAATAATAACCTTGACTCGCCTAGTTAAATAAAGGTTGAGGTAGAGGTTGAGGTAGAGGTGGATGTGGGGGTAGATTTGGAGGTCGGGGTAGAGATGGAGGTGGAGGAAGACCAAAAACAAGGAGAGTAATCTGTGATGAAATGTGGGCGACTGTGGTAGATCATGTGCAACCATCATCCGGACATTCCAACGTGAGAATAGGTACGCAGACATTGGACCTCTCTACTACTTTTACTACCTGACAGTAGTACAACATAAAGCACAGTAATGACTGTAGATTCCAATACATACTGTAAGGGGAAACAAAGTAAATGTTTTATGTATTACTGTATGTATGAAATTGGGAGCTACACTACTTTGTAACATGTTTATCTTGTATACTGTATTACTGTAGTGTTTACTGTACTGCATGCTATTTTCTTTTGTTGAACTGAAAGATGACGACTACGTACGTGGTGGTAGAATGTGTCTATTTACAGACGAACAGGAGGCTGACATTGTGCAAATGGTATTTTAAAATAATGCCATAAAACTGTGGGAAATACAACAACAGATTATTGAAAACCCTGCCATCTTCCATAACATCAGAGTGAGCTTATCAACCATAGCCCACATCCTTAAGAAACACCATCTCCGGATGAAGCAAGTCTACAGTCTCATTTGAAAGGAATTCCCAAAGAGTGAAGGATAAACGGTACAAATATGTGCAAGCAAGTAATGTTCTCATATCACACTCTTAAAATATTAGAGATGCATTGATGTTGCCAGTGAACTTTACTATACAGCAATTACAGTATTTATTGCAATTTCAGAGACTCATGGAGTTGGACGCAAGTCCCATCCCCCAGGAACTCATATTCATAGATGAGGCTGGATTCAATGTAGCGAAGACGAGAAGGAGAGGAAGGAACATCATTGATCAATGAGCCATCATTGAGGTACCTGGCCACATTGGGGTAAATGTCACCATATGCGCAGCTATGAGCCACAATAGGGTCTTCCACCATCAAGCCACTCTTGGACCATACAACACTGCCCATCTCCTTCATTTCCTGAACACCTTACATGACAATCTTTTCAGCCAGAGCAGAGAGGGCCAGGTGATCCTGAGCAGCAAATGTATGTTCTAATTTGGGACAACGAGAGTTTCCATCAGGCTGCTCAGGTCCGGAACTGGTTCCATGACCATCCCAGGTTTACAATTCTCACCATATTCCCAATTTCTCAGCCCCATTGAGGAGTTGTTTCCAGCATGGCAGTGGAAGATGTCTGATCGCAAACCCCAAGAACGTATGGTCCTTTTCCAGGCAATGGAGGAGGCCTGTGGTGACATTCCAGCAGAGTCCTGTCAGGGGTGGATGTGTCATGCCAGAAGATATTTCCCACACTGTCTGGCCAAGGAGAATACCGCCTGTGATCTTGATGAAAATCTGTAGCCGGACCAAAACACAAGACATGACTGATTTTGTTTTCGCAATGGAATATTTGTTTCTTGACTCATGATTTAGATGTTGACAGTTTCTTCATCTATTCCATACAATTGATCTAACATACAGTAGAGTAGTACCAATAGGCCTATATGTCTTCCTTTGCATATGTAAATATATTTACTGTATGTTTGCATTTTTACTGTATGTGTGGTTACCATAGGCTGTTTGACATGTATTGAGTCATGTTGAAATATAAAACAAACGTTTTTACATTTGTGTTCCTTTCTTGTTTGTGTACACAAAAACAATATACAGTTTAACCACAAAATCTTAGTCTTTACACTGAAATAGGTTCTGATAGTAGTGTTAGATTCATTTGATGTGTGTGTGTGTGTGTGTGTGTGTGTGTCTCATTTGTATGAGTTTCATTTTGCAAGATGTCTGTGGGGTTTGGGGAAATTTGCTAACTGTTTTGTGTTTAGTGTTTTGAGTACCTGAGTTGTAGTTTCAGCAAACGTGTGTTAACAATTGGGAAAAACTGTAAACCAAACAGATTTTTTTTTGAAGGACTTCTGTTTCCGCACATTTATTGATATATTCATTTCCCATCATTAATTTCCCATCATCAAATACTGTCATCGATGCCACAAAAAACGGACAAATACAGCTTTTCACTCCAATCTGGCAACCCTCGATAAATCCAACATGGCACCAGTATCCCAAAGTATTAAGTGAAAACAAGCATAGAAAAGAGCATTGGCATAAAAAAAATAAAAAAATAGTATAAGTATTTTGGTGACAACAATATTGGGTTGTCAACATGTTTTTTTTACATATGTCACGGCTGTCTGAAGAATGGGACCAAAGCGCAACGTGTGTACCGTTCCACATTTTATTTAAACTGTGACACTATGCAAGACACACAAATAACTAATCAACAAAACAACAAACCGTGATGAAGCGGTGCAACATAAACTTACTCAAAATAATCTCCCACAAACCCAGGTGGGAAAAACAACCACTTAAATATGATCCCCAATTAGAGACAACGATGACCAGCTGCCTCTAATTTGAGATCATCCCCAAAAAACAACATAGAAATACAACAACTAGAACCCCACATAGAAATACATAAACTAGACAAAACCCCCAACATAGAAAAAAGAAACTAGAACCAGCATAGACATAAATAAACTAGACAAAACCCTCTGTCACGCCCTGACCTACTCTACCATAGAAAAATAAAAGCTTTCTATGGTCAGGACGTGACAATATATAAATAAATGATGGACACAAAACAAGGCAGTGTAGAACACCATTGCCCAAAATGCATTGCTCCAATAACTTTCAAAAGATTGTTCCCAAAGCTAGTGTGTCTGTGTTTGGGTGGTAGAGTTTTCTTAGTTCTTACCTGAGCGATGGGTCTCATTCGTCACTCTCCTCATTGCTCCATTTTCGTTTTCTTCAATAACCTTGTTTAATTCAATAACCTCTTCGTTGACGTAGTCATACATCTTAACTAATTGTATGATTACCATTTTGTGACTGACTCGTAATGGTAATATCTACTGTATGATTCTAACTGTAGTGAGAAGTAGTTGAGTAGCTTCACCTGGTACCTCTCTGATCTCTGTCTGTGGTTCACTGCAGTTAATATAATGTTTTGTAATCACTTTCAAGCAGGAACATGGACTTGACAGAATAATCTAACAGAGCGATATAACATGATAGCTGCAAGACAACAAACAGTGACAATTGCAGCCTTTCAGCCTATCAACGGAGTGCATGTTATGGCCCAAACTCATTATGGCAACAATGGCCATATAGGGATATTTTTTGATGTTGTATCAATGTTGTCTGTGTGTGACATCAGCGTGAAGAGTTATTCTAAAGTGTTTGTGGGAAATATCTTCATCAGAGGTTTTAAATGGAACTTCACTTGTGTGTTGTGTTGTGTTGTGCACGTGGACTGTGTGCGTCTGTCCGTGTCTGCATGAGCCGTTGACCATGTGTGTGTCCTCTCAGTGCCGTTCTGCACTCTGTCTGTGTTCAACTGGAGGTGACACTGTTTTAAGTATCTGGTCTCTCTCTCTTCATTCAGGGTATTGTAGTTGTTCTGTAGCTGGTCTCTCTCTTTCTAAAGCTGGTCTCTGTCTTCAGTCAGGGTTTTGTAGCTGGTCTGTAGCTGGTCTCTGTATTCAGTCAGGGTTTTGTAGTTGGTCTGTAGCTGGTCTCCCTTCAGTCAGGGTGTTGTAGTTGGTCTGTAGCTGGTCTCTCTCTTTCTAAAGCTGGTCTCTGTCTTCAGTCAGGGTTTTGTAGCTGGTCTGTAGCTGGTCTCTGTATTCAGTCAGGGTTTTGTAGTTGGTCTGTAGCTGGTCTCCCTTCAGTCAGGGTGTTGTAGTTGGTCTGTAGCTGGTCTCTCTCTTTCTAAAGCTGGTCTCTGTCTTCAGTCAGGGTTTTGTAGCTGGTCTGTAGCTGGTCTCTGTATTCAGTCAGGGTTTTGTAGCTGGCCTGTAGCTGGTCTCCCTTCAGTCAGGATGTTGTAGTTGGTCTGTAGCTGGTCTCTCTCTCTAAAGCTGGTCTCTGTCTTCAGTCAGGGTTTTGTAGCTGGTCTGTAGCTGGTCTCCCTTCAGTCAGGGTGTTGTAACTGGTCTGTAGTTGGCCTCTTTCTGCAGATGAGTTGGTCTGATAAGCTAAGAAGCTCGTAGAGACCCGTTATCTGCAATAACAACTAAAACAGATAAGCACAGAACTGACGGTAAATTGTAGGAATTATAACGTATACATACCTACAGTGGACAGACAGGCCTATGATCCCAGCCAGTAGGAGAACACAGCAAGAGCTATGAAGGGTCTCTGCCCTGTGCTAAAAAAATATATGTGTATAGTTTTTCTGTGCATTGTGTGTGAGTGAGTTTGCGCATGTGTGTGTTTATGCGCACACGTGCGTGTGGATGCGCCTTTGTGTGTGTGTGTGTGTGTGTGTGTGTGTGTGTGTGTGTGTGTGTGTGTGTGTGTGTGTGTGAGAGAGAGAGAGAGAAAGAGTGTGTGTGTATTAGGTTGATCTCACGGTCCATTCTTTGGACAGTGTCTTCTACCTCTTTGTCTTGGTGCTGGTCTCATGGTGCCTCAGGGTGTCTGCACTTACGTAGATGTCACAATTCTATATCAGCTTCACTTCTGAAAAACTTGACCTTCTTGCTCACATCTGGCTTGTCATCAATGGCCTCAGACATTTTCAACAATATATTGTGTTTTCTGACTGTATACTATGCAGCAATGTCTACTCAGGTTCTGAACCAATCATTGCCCCTTGGTCTGTGTCTGCTTTGTGTCTGTTTCTGAGACTAACTGTTCTTGATATGTTGTTCCCAGAAGAAAGGGAAATGTAAAAATAGGAAGATAATCTAAAAGTAACATGGGGATTGAGGTTGGGACATTTTCTTTTCCTTTATACATCTTTATCTGATCCCTGAGTTGACAGTGTGGCCTTACCAGACCTGGGTTTAAATACTATATGAAATTACAAGAATGGCTTGCCAAGGAAAACTTCCAAAAGGACAAATTTGAGGTAAAAAGGAGTTGGAGCACTCAACAAAAAAAGGCAGAGATTGATTTCTTATTGCTGGCTTTAATACATTGTACAGAATGCGAACAGGTGACTGACATTTCGATGTCAAGCTGACATCTTCCTCAGAGTGACCAGACCATTGCACATAGCTCCTATTTATAGCCTAGCAGCCCATTGAGACACAACAATGTAAAACAATTATAAGGATAATATTTCAAGATAAATTGCAAATTACAGCGCAAAATAATAAGATAAAAAGTGTGTCTCGTTAATAAATAGGCCGTGTCAAAATATACATAGGGGATATTTGGGTGTCTGTGAATCCAGAGTCAGAGACCCAAAACAATCAAAGCAACCACATTATCGAAACAAGCACAGAGCGCTTTGGATCCAGTGTCTAAGGAGTATTACCAGAATGCCTCTATATGAAATCATTTAAAATAATTCTGTTGCAACAGAAAAGCCCCAAAAGTACATTCGTGGCCAAAAGTTTGGAGAATGACACAAATATTAATTTTCACAAAGTCTGCTGCCTCAGTTTGTATGATGGCAATTTGCATTTACTCCAGAATGTTATGAAGAGTGAGCAGATGAATTGCAATTAATTGCAAAGTCCCTCTTTGCCATGAAAATGAATTGAATCCCCCAAAAACCTTTCCACTGCATTTCAGCCCTGCCACAAAAGGACCAGCTGACATCATGTCAGTGATTCTCTCGTTAACACAGGTGTGAGTGTTGACGAGGACAAGGCAGGAGATCACTCTGTCATGCTGATTGAGTTCGAATAACAGACTGGAAGCTTCAAAAGGAGGGTGGTGCTTGGAATCATTGTTCTTCCTCTGTCAAACATGGTTACCTGCAAGGAAACACATGCCGTCATCATTGCTTTGCACAAAAAGGGCTTCACAGGCAAGGATATTGCTGCCAGTAAGATTGCACCTAAATCAACCATTTATCGGATCATCAAGAACTTCAAGGAGAGCGGTTCAATTGTTGTGAAGAAGGCTTCAGGGTGCCCAAGAAAGTCCAGCAAGTGCCAGGACCGTCTCCTAAAGTTGATTCAGCTGCGACATCGGGGCACCACCAGTACAGAGCTTGCTCAGGAATGGCAGCAGGCAGGTGTGAGTGCATCTGCACGCACAGTGAGGCGAAGACTTTTGGAGGATGGCCTGATGTCAAGAAGGGCAGCAAAGAAGCCACTTCTCTCCAGGAAAAACATCAGGGACAGACTGATATTCTGCAAAAGGTACAGGGATTGGACTGCTGATGACTGGGGTAAAGTAATTTTCTCTGATCAATCCCCTTTCCAATTGTTTGGGGCATCTGGAAAAAACCTTGTCGGGAGAAGACAAGGTGAGCGCTACCATCAGTCCTGTGTCATGCCAACAGTAAAGCATCCTGAGACCATTCATGTATGTGTGGGGTTGCTTCTCAGCCAAGGGAGTGGGCTCACTCACAATTTTGCCTAAGAACACAGCCATGAATAAAGAATGGTACCAACACACCCGCCGAGAGCAACTTCTCCCAACCATCCAGGAACAGTTTGGTGACGAACAATGCCTTTTCCAGCATGATATAGCATCTTGCAATAAGGCAAAAGTGATAACTAAGTGGCTTGGGGAACAAAACATAGATATTTTGGGTCTATGGCCAGGACACTCCCCAGACCTTAATCCCATTGAGAACTTGTGGTCAATCCTCAAGAGGCGGGTGAATAAACAAAAACCCACAAATTCTGACAAACTCCAAGCATTGATTATGCAAGAATGAGCTGCCATCAGTCACGATGTGGTCCAGAAGTTAATTGACAGCATGCCAGGGCAGTTTGCAGAGGTCTTGAAAAAGAAGGGTCAACACTGCAAATATTGACTCTTTGCATCAACTTCATGTAATTGTCAATAAAAGCCTTTGACACTTATGAAATGCTCGTAATTATACTTCAGTATTCCATAGTAACATCTGACAAAAATATCTAAAGACACTGAGGCAGCAGACTTTGTGAAAATGTATATTTGTGTCATTCTCAAAACTTTTGGCCACTACTGTATACTCTTCCTTATCTGTTTGTTGTTTCATCCTTCCATGTCTAGACACAAAATATTAAAACAACGTTGCCCTTGGGGTTGAAAAGACTATACATTTGAACCATATTAAGTGCCTGAAGGCACCCATGGCCCGATTTTATGGCTTAGGGGCCAAGATATCAATCACTAAGAAGGTACCTGGAGGCCCTATTCTAAGGGTCAACACTGCAAATATTGACTCTTTGCATCAACTTCATGTAATTGTCAATAAAAGCCTTTGACACTTATGAAATGCTTGTAATTATACTTCAGTATTCCATAGTAACATCTGACAAAAATATCTAAAGACACTGAAGCAGCAAACTTTGTGGAAATTAATATTTGTGTCATTCTCAAAACTTTTGGACACAACTGTACAAAGGCCACCCACCTGGCACTGAAGGCACGCTAAAGCAAATTCTCAAAGCATTTGAAAGGTTTCAAGTAGTATTTGAACCCAGGTCTGGCACTTATCTGATGCGTACTTATCAGGAGTCTATTGTACTAACTTAATAACCTCATGCTGTTCCCTTCTATCTGTTCTATTGCAGCGGTTTACTTTTAGTGTTGTTTGTGTCTCATTCATCGTCTGTGTCTGATGATGTGTCCATCATATAACTACTGAAGACAGGAAGTAAATGGGAATTATATTAATACGTTCAGAACAAAACAAACATCAATGAGAAGGGATCGAGACAGAACGAGAGAGGGAGAGCCAGAGAGAGACTTTTTCTCCACAATTGAAGAGTGGTCATCTTGTCCATGTTTTATTTCAACACATTCCTCTTCCCCATTACTTGACTGATCACCACCATTAATAGGCTATTTTCTCCTCCAGTAACTGTTAACAACACAGAGAACCAGACATTCAAACATCCATAGTGCCCTCTGGGTTTTTTCAGCTTTAAAGCCACACACTGTAAGATATACATACCATCAAGAGTGGGCCACCAACAAAAAGTAAAAAAATATATTATAATAATAAAACATAAAAAATCATGACATTTTCTTTATGCAAATAATGCTTGGTTTCTACGATTAATCTATAGAGCTAATTAAATGACATCTGTGAGGGGAAACATAACTTTTTTTAAAGATGATTTGAAACAATACAATTTGTTTTCAATGTCTAGATATCAACACTGGATGGTTAAATCTCTCACCTTGTGTTCAGTGGTGTGCCGTCTACCCATTCCCAGTCCCCTCAGTCTCTTTGTCAGTCAGACCGATCCAGGCTGTCTTGTTGAGGCCAAAGAGACATCTCTGTTGTCGAGAAAGATAAATGAATACTGATAAAAAAGTATGTTTATCACCTCTCTCTCGATCACTACGTATTTATCTATCTCCCCCCCACTCTCTCTCCTGTTTCTCTTTGCTGTTTATGATCACCAGGTATGCTCCTCTCTCCACACAGTCCTGTCTGCTCTCATTCCAGGTTTTATCGTCAGCAGAGACGAAGTACCAGCAGGATTCCAACTTGTTCCAGCCTTCAGAACAGGTTAGTTAAAACATGAATTGCCATCTCATTATTCTGCAGTCATTAATGAAAGAATACAAACAGCATTTTAGTGCGTGTTCAGGGCCGTAACCAGGGTTTGAGTTTCAGTGGTCGGAAGACAGTGGGGTTAATTGTATAGAAATGGAGTAAATGAGCTTGAACTTTCCAAAATGTACTGCATTTCTATATCATAAAAAATAACTTTAAAACGCTAGTGGGGAGATGAGTTACACTGACACGTTGCATCAACGTCTGTTCAGTCAGTAGTAATGAGAAATTGCATAAATCATCAACTCTTTACATAGACATGGCTTTTCTGAAATTACAATGGGCTCACATTTGTATTCCTAGGCATTACTAATCAAGCTCTGCATAAACAGATATCAATCGAGCACACAGATTATCATATTGTCACATTTACATATTTGAATATTACTTAGGATTCTATATGAATATCAGTGATGTTGTGGTTAAAAAAAAAGGTGGGTAATAGGTCAACTATAAACTCCAGTGGGCGATCGAGATAAGACGAACAACCACTGATATAAACTATTTTAGAACTGCATTTTGAGTGCATTTAAATGTAGGGCCTATAGGGAAGATAGGCCATGTGAATATGTTCATATTGAAGACATCTTATTTGTTTTGGTTCCTAACTTGTTTGGTAAGATTAGTACAGATTTTCTCTAGGGGACCCCACATGGAGCTCCAACCCTAAGTTTGGGAACCACTGTATTAACCTCTCACTGCTTGCTTCCTCTCTCTCTCTCTCTGTTTCCTCTGCTTCCTCCTGCATGCATGCGTTGCAGCCTGCCTCAGCCTCACCACTGAGCACCACATCACTGTCTGTCTTAGTAGCCTAATCTTTGTAAAGCAAAGTTATTGTGAAAATTTAGTAGCCTATTTTTTGCTCCTGCTGAAGTAGGCTCCTTTTAACGTTACCGTCTTACTTCATCCCTCTAGCTGACTAAGTAGTACTACCCAGAGCCCTTCAATGTTACTTCAATAGAAGTCTCTGCTTCAAAATCCTACAGGCACGATGACGGATTATTACAAATGTATTGCTTATTTATTTCAAATGAATGGAAATTCTGTTTTTCTTTTACATGGTGTTATAGCAATAAGTTTGTGGTGTATTGTCTGTTGATTTTATGGATACGTGTGTGTGTGTGGGGGGGGGGGTAATTGGAAAACATGACTGACTGACATATCTATAAGTGACTATCTAACAGTTTTGTACTCATTCTCCGAGAGTCAAATTGTATTTGTTTGAGGATGTCTGTAGACATAGCAGGAGATGCGGTCGGTTTTAAAATGGACTTTTGTCTTGCATCTCACAAACACCTCTGTTAGCAGTGTCTCTAGTGTCTACTTGAGCGGACTACGAGCTGGGGTAGTTTGTTTCACATCTCAGGCCCTCGACCTGTGCCGCAAGAGGGAGGCGTTAGCCGTTTGAGATAGTGGTGAACGTGCTGCTTAAAAGGCAAAACCAGGATGCAAATCCGGGGGACGCAGGCAAACAAAACGAGCAAACCACTGTTCATAATTCCACTCATTTGCAAAGAGGCACGATTAGAACTCAGTCAGATCAAGAATCGAAGCGTTCTGAGCTTTAATTAACGCTCGGAGCAATATTTAGAAGTTGACCCGTAATTGATTTTCTTTGTGTACAAAATTACAGTATATATATGATTTATTTTTCTAATTACAAACAATTACTGAGGTCTGCACCTCAGTGTCTTCATGTAGTTACGGCCCTGTGTGTATTGAACATGTGCAATTGATGTTATGATCATGTATTAGGTAAACTCACTCGGATTATAGAACTTTACCATGAGATCATCTTTCTCCCTCTGTAGCTGGTGTCTCTCTTTAGTCAGGTCGTTGTATCTGGTCCGAAGCTGGTCTCTTTCTTTAGTCAGGTTGTTGTATCTGGTCTGTAGCTGGTCAATTCTTTAGTCAGGTTGTTGTATCTGGTCTGTTGCTGGTCTCTCTCTTTAGTCAGGTCGTTGTATCTGGTCTGAAGCTGGTCTCTTTCTTTAGTCAGGTTGTTGTATCTGGTCTGTAGCTGGTCTCTTTCTTTAGTCAGGTTGTTGTATCTGGTCTGTAGCTGGTCTCCCTCTTTAGTCAGGTTGTTGTATCTGGTCTGTAGCTGGTCTCTCTCTTTAGTCAGGTTGTTGTTTCTGGTCTGTAGCTGGTCTCTCTCTTTAGTCAGGTTGTTGTGTCTGGTCTGTAGTTGGCCTAGAAAAGTTGCTCACTAAATCAGATTATAACCACAGAACTGTAAATTAATTCTAGTAATTACAACTTAGCTATACTACGCAAATGGTAAGCAAACTCTCTACAAAAGACGCAAAAGTCAGTTGAGTAAATCATGTCAAACAAAATTCAGACAGTTGGTCACAGCTGATACAAATGAATCCCATGATTGTGAACCTCTTCTGCACGTGTGCACATCTTCTTTGCACAATTGTTCAATCAGTCCTTATTCATGCATAAAAGAGGTCACCTCTGAGTTACTATTTGCAAGAATGGATCATGTAAGAGGGCAAGGGCAAATGAGTGGTAGAGGGGCCCATAGAGGAAAGTTCAGCGCTCAGTTAAAATGGAAAAAGGTCAAATAAAGCAGTTTGTTTCTGGATATTCATGCTCTTGAGTAACATTCTTTCTGCGTTGGTCATCTTTGGTAAAAATCATTTTAGGGAAAAGAATACAGCCCATGTTGTGATAATGTTTGTCTTTGTGGTGCATACTGTAAGTATTGTATCAACAGATGACACAGACATTTAAAATAGGGTTAACCTAACCTTATATTGATCATTGTAGAAAAAAATGGTGATGACATAACAAGTTGTATGTGTTGATGGAGGTAGTTGATTGTGTGTCATGTATTTCATGTTTTGAGTCTTAAGGCATTTTGAAAAAGAACATGTTTCAGTTCAGGGCTGAGTGTTGTTTTGAAAAAGTGAATTATGTTTGGACAAATGTGCTCAAGCAATCAAGGAAAACTGTAATACACAAGTACAAAAAAAATACACTTTTGCATACTGGTGAGCGTGTCAGAGTGTGTGTGAGAGTGCCTGTATGTGTGTCTGTGAGAGAGAGAGAATTTAAGTTATGTCTGTATTTAACATGATTTTGATTGTATGACTTAATCTACCCTTTTTTTTCTATTACTCCAGTACTAGCCTCTGACTTCCTGTTAAGGCTAGGGCTGATTTCAAGGTTTACTGTTAACCTACAAATGGACTTGCTCCTACCTATCTCTCCGATTTGGTCCTGCCTTACATATCTACACGTACGCTACAGTCACAAGATGCAGGCCTCCTTATTTTACCTAGAATTTCTAAGCAAACAGCTGGAGGTAGGGCTTTCTCCTAAAGAGCTACATTTTTATGGAATGGGCTGCCTATCCATGCAAGAGACGCAGACTCGGACTTGACTTCTAAGTTGTTACTGAAGTCTCATTTCTTCAGTAGGTCCTATGATTGAGTCTGGCTCAGGGGTGCGAAGGAGAACGGCAAGACTTTGGAGTGACAAACCGCCCTTGTTGTCTCTGCCTGGTTGGCTCCCCTCTCTCCACTGAGATTCTCTGCCTTTGACCCTATTACGGGGTCCCTCTCTCTCTCTCCCTCTCTAATGCACCTGCTGTCTCGACCTCTGAATGCTCGGCTATGAAAAGCCAACTGACATTTACTCCTGCGGTGCTGACCTGTTGCACCCTCTATAACCACTGTGATTATTATTTGACCCTGCTGGTCATCTATGACCGTTTGAACATCTTGAAGAACGATCTGGCCTTAATGGCCATGTACTCTTATGATCTCCACTCGGCACAATCAGAAGAGGACTTGCCACCCCTCAGAGCCTGGTTCTTCTCTAGGTTTCTTCCTAGGTCCCTGCCTTACTAGGAAGTTTTTCCTAGCCACCGTGCTTCTACATCTGCATTGCTTAATGTTTGGGGTTTTAGTCTGGGTTTCTGTATAAGCACTTTGTGACATCTGCTGATGTAAAGAGGGCTTTATAAATACATTTGTTTTGATAAGAGAGAGAGAGAGAGAGAGAGAGAGAGAGAGAGAGAGAGAGAGAGAGAGAGAGAGAGAGAGAAGAGAGAGAGAGAGAGAGAGACGCACAGAGACAAGATTTAAGAAGTTGTGTGCACTGCGGTCTGCTGTATGTGTTGTCATGGTGTTGGTAAATCATTTTCTCACAAATCCAGTGATGATTGTCCTCACATGACAACTCATTCCCAGCCTCAGAGGATGTAATGTTTCTGTGTTCACCTCAGTACTGTCCTCATTCTCAGAAGGGCCAACATTATCAGGCTTAGGCCAATACCCATACCAAGAGGTTTAAAAACAGTCAGACAACATGGTTAAAACATCATCATCCTCAATAATATCCATACATTTTTCAGCTTAAAATCAACTTTGTTGACTTCTGCCGTCAATGAGAATAACCTGTATAGATAAGTAGTCAAAGTAAGTAGTTATCCTTCTTTTCTCTGCAGTCAGTGGTGTGCCATCCACCCATTTCCAAGTCCCAAGTGATCCAAGTGTAGGGCAGGGCAATGCCACAACTAGGCTCCCCTAGCCTCTGGAGACAGGACACTCTTAATAAGATGCAGAGTGGTTGCTTTACTTCTGAATGGATGCATGCGATATCTAGGCTACGTTCCAATATTCACACTAGCATGCCACTTAGAATGCATGCCTAAAATTCCTGTTCACCTTCTTTCTACCTTCTTTATAGTCCATTTGAAATTCTTAGGGAGTAAAAAAAAATTGTTTAACCTTTCAATACGCAGTATGCCGATGTGGATATCTTAACACAGCCTTGCTGTCATCTCTTATCTTATGAAGGAAATGCTCCCTACCTCTTGTGCCTTGAAGCTGAGCTCTTTCCTTCCTTCTGTATTCCCCTCTTTCACCAGAAGTCACCTGAACACTCAATCTTCAGATGCAGCAGACAATCTGCTTCAATAAACGCGGCGGCCTGACAGACGACATAACTCATGTCTCTTCTGAGCTGGGGGTTGATGGAGCAGCGGAGAGGAGGAGGGCCAAAGACAGACAGACAACACTGTTTCCTATTCATAGACTGTGTCTCAAATGACACCCTATTCCCTATATAGTGCACTATTTTTAACCCGCGCCCATAGTGCACTATATAGGGAATAGGGTGCCATTTTGGACGCGGACATACACTGAGCTGGTGATGTACTCCGCCTGCTAGCCAAGCTTATCTACGGGAACACACACGGTCCTGACAACCTGCGAGGTAAACAAACAGACTTCCAGTAAAGGTGGAGCGGGAAAAACATGATTGTGAAATATGATGTGGCCTCCCAGAACGAGCGGCGATGAACAATGCATTTGGAATTGCACCGCGGTGCATTTTCTGAGAGAACAAAAGCAACCAAGTCAAGCCAATGGACACTGACCAGAGGTAACACATTTACCACAGATTTGTCCTCTTTTCTTATATGCTTGGCCTTTTTAGGGAATCCATTTGCCATGGCTATTTTATCATGAGCGGGGACATGCGGAAACAGCTTTCTAAAGGGAGGTCGTGGCAGACTGCACCACTGTATGTGGATGCATCCAAAATGGCACTCTATTCCTATAGAGTGCACTACTTTTCACCAAAAGTAGCACTGTGTAGGGAATAGGGTGCCATTTGGGACGAGACCTGGGACTTCACAGTTTATGGCCCACACTGCATGCCACACAGCCATATTTCAAACAGACCCTGATCTAAATGATTCATTTCCTGCTTCATGTATTAAATCATGAACTATCTTTAATTCATGATTCAGGTACTGTACTGTACATAGCGAGACCCCGAGTTAGAATTCGAGGAAGTGAGATGGGGTTATATTTAACACCAGGGATCTGTTCTATTATCAGGGCGCATGGACAGATGATGGATGGACCACCTACGTAAATATCCCAAATGGCACCCTGTTCCCTATATAGTAAATAGAGTGGATGCAAAATATTTTGGGGGGGTGAAACAAACAAGAAATAAGACAAAAAATCTGAAAGCAAGAGTGTGCATAACTATTCACCCCCCCAAAGTCAATACTTTGTAGAGCCACCTTTTTGCAGCAATTACAGCTGAAAGTCTCTTGGGGTATGTCTCTATAAGCTTGGCACATCTAGCCACTGGGATTTTTGCCCATTCTTCAAGGCAAAACTGCTCCAGCTCCTTCAAGTTGGATGGGTTTCGCTGGTGTACAGCAATCTTTAAGTCATACCACAGATTCTCAATTAGATTGAGGTCTGGGCTTTGACTAGGCCATTCTAGACATTTAAATGTTTCCCCTTAAACCACTCGAGTGTTGCTTTAGCAGTATGCTTAGGGTCATTGTCCTGCTGGAAGGTGAACCTCCGTCCCAATCTCAAATCTCTGGAAGACTGAAACAGGTTTCCCTCAAGAATTTCACTGTATTTTGCGCCATCCATCATTCCTTCCATTCTGACCAGTTTCCCAGTCCCTGCCAATGAAAAGCATCCCCAAGGCATGATGCTGCCACCACCATGCTTCACTGTGGGGATGATATTCTCGGGATGATGAGAGGTGTTGGGTTTGCGCCAGACCAAAAAGCTACATTTTAGTCTCATCTGTCCAGAGTACCTTCTTACATTTGTTTGTGGAGTCTCCCACATGCCTTTTGGCGAACAACAAACGTGTTTGCTTTTTTTTTAAGCAATGGCTTTTTTCTGGCCACACTTCCGTAAAGCCCAGCTCTGTGAAGTGTACAGCTTAAAATGGTGCTATGGACAGATACTCCAATCTCTGCTGTGGAGCTTCGCAGCTCCTTCAGGGTTATCTTTGGTCTCTTTGTTGCCTCTCTGATTAATGCCTTCCTTGCCTGGTCCGTGAGTTTTGGTGGGCGGCCCTCTCTTAGCAGGTTTGTTGTGGTGCCATATTCTTTCCATTTTTTTTAATGGATTCAATGGTGCTCCGTGGGATGTTCAAAGTTTCGGATATTATTTTAATATCCAACCCCGATCTGTATTTCTCCACAACTTTGTCCCTGACCTGTTTGGAGAGCTCCTTTGTCTTCATGATGCCACTTGCTTGGTGGTGCGCCTTGCTTAGTGGTGTTGCAGACTCTGGGGCCTTTCAGAACAGGTGTATATATACTGAGATCATGTGACGATCATGTGACACTTAGATTGCACACAGGTGGACTTTGTTTAACTAATTATGTGACTTTTGAAGGTAATTGGTTGCACCAGATATTATTTAGGGGCTTCATAGCAAAGGGGGTGAATACATATGCATGCACAACTTTTTTGAAACAAGTTATTTTTTTCATTTCACTTCACCAATTTGGACTATTTTGTCTATGTCCATTACATGAAATCCAAATAAAAATCGATTTAAATTACAGGTTGTAATGCAACAAAATAGGAAAAACGCCAACGAAGTGAATACTTTTGCAAGGCACTGTAGGGTGCCATTTTGGATGCTGCCTCAGCCTGCTCATGTAACAGACGTGGTTTGGAGAGCCATGCACACGTGATGAGTTAACTTGCCTGACACTTGTGTTAGCCTTAGTTCAGCAGGTTAGCACATCATACCAGCATTTTATTTCTAATAAAAATATAATTATTTTCTCTTTTCTCATCCGACATATCTCTAGGTGGCACCACAGACCTTTAGGGATCATGTCTTATTACATCACACAGAAGAAAGGAAGAATCTTCCTACAAAACCTAATTTAGAGAGCAAATCATTTCCGATCATATCCCAGACTGTCTTAGCACCAACAGGTAGGGGGAGGAACAATATGGGTGTTCGGGGTTGTGAATGAGATGAGATGGTGATTACTACATTACTAGTACCATTACTTCAGCTCCATCGGATGAGATGATAGGCTAGTAGAATTCTGCAATAATGAGGACATGGTAAAGTGATGATGTCATGATAACAGCAGGGGTTAATGCAGTATGTGTGTTCCACTGGCTGGCAAGGCAAGGGCAATGAATAGGGGATTCTTAGGGGCAAAAACATTAATAAAATAACAAAACATTCAGGTTGACATTAGTTGGGGAAATTAATATGCTGTCAATGAACCCAGTTTGAACCCCGAGCTAATGGCGTTCTGTACTTTCCGTAGCCTATATCCCTCTGTGCCTACCAATGGTCATATCTGATGCAGCAGGACATTCTATCTGTTCTTTTGAATTCATTTGTGGATTAACAGATTAAATCCATAATTGCAGCCAGTGTCTAGTGATGAATGCATACCACAATCGCTTGGGGTCATTGTCCATTTGGAAGACCCATTTGCGACCAAGCTTTAACATCCTGACTGATGTCTTGAGATGTTGCTTCAATACATCCACGTAATTTTCCTTCTCATGATGCCATCTATTTGTGAAGTGCACCAGTCCCTCCTGCAGCAAAGCACACCCACAACATGATGCTGCCACCCCCGTGCTTCACGGTTGGGATGGTGTTCTTCGGCTTGCAAGCCTCCCCCTTTTTCCTCCAAACATAACAATGGTCATCATGGCCAAACAGTTCTATATTTGTTTCATCAGACCAGAGGACATTTCTCCAAAAAGTACGATGTTTGTCCCCATGTGCAGTTGCAAACCGTAGTCTGGCTTTTTTATGGCGGTTTTGGAGCAGTGGCTTCTTCCTTGCTGAGCGGCCTTTCAGGTTATGTTGATACAGGACTCGTTTTACTGTGGATATAGATACTTTTGTACCTGTTTCCTCCAGCATCTTCACAAGGTCCTTTGCTGTTGTTCTGGGATTGATTTGCACTTTTCGCACCAAAGTATGTTCATCTCTAGGAGACAGAACGCGTCTCCTTCCTGAGCGGTATGATGGCTGCGTGGTCCCATGGTGTTTATACTTGCGTACTATTGTTTGTACAGGTGAACATGGTACCTTCAGGCATTTGGAAATTGCTCCCAAGGATGAACCAGACTTGTGGAAGTCTACAATTTTTTTCTGAGGTGTTGGCTGATTTCTGTTGATTTTCCCATGATGTCAAGCAAAGAGGCACTGAGTTTGATGGTAGGCCTTGAAATACATCCACAGGTACACCTCCAATTGACTAAAATGATGTCAATTTGCCTATCAGAAGCTTCTAAAGCCATGACATCATTTTCTGGAATTTGCCAAGCTGTTTAAGGCACAGTCAACGTAGTGTTTGTAAACTTCTGACCCACTGGAATTGTGATGCAGTGAATTATTATTGAAATAATCTGCCAGTAAAGAATTGTTGGAAAAATTACTTGTATTATGCACAAAGTAGATGTCCTAACCTACTTGCCAAAACTATAGTTTGTTAACAAGACATTTGTGGAGTGGTTGAAAAACGAGTTTTAATGACTCCAACCTAAGTGTATGTAAACTTCCGAATTCAAATGTATATACTGTATGGAGAGGAATGTTTTTGCATGTTTTCTTATGTAAGTGTCATTGACTTTTATTTTGGGATTTGAGATGGATGGATTTCACAGTCAAGGATGTTGCCTCCTATTATCTGTGAGTGGTGACTGATGCTTTGCGGCTCTGACATTGTTAATGGCTCATTTTACAGTTGATCACATTGTGCCTTGCTCTTTCTAAGGGAGAGAACTATGAGCTACAACAGAATAGCAGAGACAGGGGCCTTCCCTGTTTCACACCATGCGGCTCTAAGTGAACATGGCATTGATTGGGAAAGTCTCGTATCCGAGCTGAAGCATCGGACAAAGCAATCTATCCACCTGTAAACGGAAACCAAGATGAAAAGTGTAGAAGCAATGAAAAAGCTTAACGTGTAGCCTACACAAGGAGCGGTTTCTATACCGACACAAATTAAATGGGTTTTTATAATAAATCATTCCCCTGATTGGACTTTAATAGACCAGTTGATAATGACACACGTTCGTATTTGAAATCACTCAAATAAACAGCAACAAACTTTTGGGCTGCCTTAATTCTGTTGGCATTTTCTTTCTAACACCAACATCCATCTTATCCGGAACGGTTGATTCTGCCTCCCTCTCTCCTCTCTTCCTCCTCCATTAACTTTGTTTATCCTCCAGCGAAGCATTTTACAGCTGGATATTGTTCCTCTGCAGAGCCGCGTACACCACAGCAAGAGGAGCCAGAATTGAATTAGCCCTGCTAATTCCATCCCCGCTTCGCTTCCCCTTTTCTCTGGATGAAATAGACCAGAGCTAATGAGAAACTTGAATCTTCCCCTAGCATTAGCTCAGTTCCCATATGCCTATCCGTCAGTGTTAGGCCTACACCTCCAAACCCATTGCTCCAAACCCAATCACCCATCCAGTGGGCTTACCTCTACAATTGAACAGAGAGAGGAGGATTTTGAACAGCGAGGGGAGACAAGGGTCATATTCACGAGACACGAAATGGAATCGGGCTGAAGCGGTTGCCTGACGACTCATACTGAATTGAATTCCGCTGCTCTATCTATTAGAGGTTGACCGATTATGATTTTTCAATGCCGATACCGATACCGATTATTGGAGGACCAAAAAAAAAGCCAATAGAGTGTTGGTATATTTGTAATAATGACAATTACAACAATACTGAATGAACAAAGAACACTTTAATTTTAACTTAATATAATACATAAATAAAATATTCCCAGTTCTTCAATTTTCCCAGTTAAGGTTTAGGTTGTAGTTATTATAGGAATTATGACGCGTCGACTATTTCTCTCTATACCATTTGTATTTCATATACCTTTGACTATTGGATGTTCTAATTGGCACTTTAGTATTGCCAGCCTAATCTCAAGAGTTGATAGGCTTGAAGTCATAAACAGCGCTGTGAGTCAAGCCTTGATAAGAGCTGCTGGCAAACGCAGTAAAGTTTGAATGAATGCTTACGAGCCTGCTGCTGCCTACCACCGCTTAGTCAGACTGCTCTATCAAATATCAAATCATAGACTTAATGATAATATAATAAACACAGAAATACGAGCCTTTGGTCATTAATATTGTCAAATCCGGAAACTATAATTTCAAAAACAAAACGTTTATTCTTTCAGTGAAATACGGAACCGTTCCGTATTTTATCGAACGGGTGGCAACCCTAAGTATAAATATTGCTGTCACATTGCACAACCTTCAATGTTATGTCATAATTATATAAAATTATGGCAAATTAGATGGCAATGAGCCATGCGGCCCAAATTGTTGCATATACCCTGACTCTGCGTGCAATGAACGCAAGAGAAGTGACACAATTTCCCTAGTTAATATTGCCTGCTAACATTAATTTCTTTTAACTAAATATGCAGGTTTAAAAAATATACTTCTGTGTATTGATTTTAAGAAAGGCATTGATGTTTATGGTTAGTTACATTTGTGCACACGGATGTGCTTTTTTTGCTAATCCTCTTTTGTTTGGCGAAGTAGGCTGTGATTCGATGATAAATTAACAGGCACCGCATTGATTATATGCAACGCAGGACAAGCTAGTTAACCTAGTAATATCATCAACCATGTGTAGTTAACTAGTGATTATGTGAAGATTGATTGTTTTTTATAAGATAAGTTTAATGCTAGCTAGCAATTTATCTTGGGTCCTTGTTGCACTTGCGTAACAGGTGGTCAGCCTGCCACACAGTTTCCTTGTGGAATGCAATGTAATCGGCCACAATCGGCGTCCAAAAATGCAGATTACCGATTGTTATGAAAACTTGAAATCGGCCCTAATTAATCGGCCATGACGATTAATCGGTCGACCTCTACTATCTATCGCTACATACATTCAGTCGGAGACTGCCATCGTAGATATCCTTTATGCTGACATCAAAATGCGGGGCGTAGTACAAAACATGTCATCAGCAGCGTTTAGATTGTCTCTAACCGATCAGAGTTTTAAAGCCAATGACTATTTCAGAAATGCCACTTTACCCACGTGTGTTCAGGCTCTGGCCCAACCCATCTGTTTCTGGGACCAATCAAAACAGTTTGAATGTGTTCACATTCGAGATGTCTTCGAGGAGGAGATCAAATCCAGACTCATTGTGGAGAAGAAACATTAGTGGGTGTGGCTTTAGGCAGGAGCGATGTGGATGGGTAGCCAGGCAACCGAAACAGGGAGGTACTATATGAAGTTGTGCAATAAGAAACTTTCAATTTAGTTGTGTGATGCTAAATGTTTTGCTATGTTGTGCCCTCATGAATAGGACCTATTTCAATTGTTTTGTAACAGAGTCCTCCCATTCTTTTTTAACATTGCTGGATACATCACCAGATGTGACTGGGTGCTTATGTAACATAGAGGGGTACATTAACAGTTCAACAGCCCTGCAGTGATGTAATGCTGCTTCTCAGAACCGGAGTGCTCCCCAGTCTCAAGGGATCTTGGGTCAGTTTTGCATTTCCCCCACAATGGTAAAGGATTGGGGGAGGGGAAGCTGATCCTAGATCTGAACCTAGAGGAATTGTCAACCAGGAGCAGAAATTGGCTTCTTGGCTTCAAGGTTCAAGCCAAGTTTCAGCTGCTCCTCCACTCCGGTTTTGTTATTTACTGCTAATTTACCACTGGTGTTTACTGTTATTTTTTCTGAGCGGCCTAGATGTGCGAGTCAAGATGTTGTGACACTGTTATTTCCCCTGCTTCGCTCGTAAAACTGGTGTTAGGTAAAAGGGATGACCTTATTAGACCTAAATTAGGAATGTAACAGAAATGAGTCCAAGGACTACATTCCAAATGGAACCCTATTCCCTACTTAGTGAACTACTTTTGACCATGGGCCTATGGGATGCAGTCCAGGGAATATCTAAAACAAGGGAGGTCCCTGAACTCAGTAAACTGCCTAGCCCTTACTGATGATGGCAGACACACACATGCACGCACGTGCGCACACACACTAGTGATGATGACAGTGCCTGCCTAAACCTCGGGGTGGGGGATCAGGACTCCAGCTAGACACTGGGGTGGGAGTTGGAACATGTGGCCCCAGCAGATGGGAGTTTTGAGTCTCGCTTGCTGTGGACAAGCCTGGTTACACACACGTTGGTTTTACTATCCAAGTGGGGACCAAAAATGTATTCCCATTCAAAATCCTATTTTCCATAAACCCTAACCCTTAACTTAATCCTAACCCTAACTCCTAATCCTAACCCCTAAAACTCATTCTAAACATAACCCTAACCCTAAACCTTACCTCTTAGCCTAAAATAAATAAAAAATATTTTGGGGAGCAGTGAGCGGTTCTTCTCTAATAAGGATGGTGGTAGAGCTATATGAGTTTGGTTGATTTAAATGTGGTCTTGTTAGTCTTACCACTATTTGACACATTATTTATTTTAAACACTGTATACAAAATACATATTTTAGTAGCTCATCATCAAGTACTGCCTCTTGCTAGGATCTGTGTGTAGTTAAAATGATGCACAAATACAGCAGATGGTTATATCTATCCACAGTTAGAAACAGCTCTATTCCCAGTGCAGAGCAGCTTTGCTCCAGATGAAGCAGGGGCAGCAGATGGCTTACGCTGGGTGGGGGGTGGATCCCCAGTTACCACACTCTGGGTCCCTCATAATCCCACAAAGCCCTGGCTTCTCCCCCCTGACAAATGAAAAATCGCCCCCACCACCAACAGCTTGTCCCAGCCCCGACCACTGCCTGCCATTCACCGAGAGCCATCACGTAGCTGAGCTGGGAGACAATGGGTTGCTATTGACTGTTCCTCCTCTCTCCCTCGCCTCCTGATTTCTAAAGAGAGGGATGGAGAGGCGGGGAATACGACACTCAAAGAGGGATGGGTACTGTGAAGACTGTGTATTTCTCATCTGAAAATCTGAACGAGATAATAGGTAATGCTAGTGCTTTCACAGGACAGTTGTCTATAAACTAGACTAGAACATGACAACATGGAGCGGCAGGTAGCCTAGTGGTTAGAGCGTTGGGCCTGTAACCGAAAGGTTGTTAGATCGACTCCCCAAGCTGACAAGGTAAAAATCAGTCGTTCTGCCCCCGAACAAGGCAGTTAACCCACTGTTCCTAGGCCATCATTGTAAACGAGAATTTGTTCTTAACTGACTTGCCTAGTTAAATAAAGGTTAATAAATAAAAACATGAATGACCAAACCCAATTATCTTGAATTCCATTCTTATGGAGAAAAAAATTGTTTACTTAGCAACTAGCTACTAAAGTTAAGCACAGTTGGATGGATAATTTTAAATTAATCATTTTGAGACAGAAAATAATAAACCAAAATAAACATTTATCTCCATTGTTTTCCCTTGTCGACCGAAGGTTGTGGAAGTTTAACATTAGTTAATTTGTCTCTGCTACTTCTCTTGCCCCTTATATCCCTTTCACTAATTCATCAATGACTTAACACTGACCTAATATGTTGGCTTAAACTCGCAGTGTTATCAAATTTCCGTGCGAGGCATATCTTCTCAGAGGCTTTTTGTAATTACCTGCTTATTCCAGGGCCCCTGTAATTGTCTTCAAATTCAACAGACTGCACTTGAACATAACTTGGTGCTTTTCCACCCCTCCGAGCCCAGCTGGGAGCTGACAATGCGTGATGAACGAGTGAAGATTCTGAGAGAGAGAGAACAACTGTGACCAAATCTCTTACAGCAGTACACGATCGAAGCCTCATCAAATACTTCAGAAGACCATGGACGTACCAAGTGATTGCAATCAGCAGCCGAACAGAGCTTTTTTTATATCATTTTTTTGATGAATATCATAATAAATTGATAATAGTTAATGATCCACCAGGGTTTGGTTTTTAAAGGATGTGTAAGACTTCAGTTGCTCTTGTTTGATATGATAATGGAAATGCTCTATCATTATTGATAATAACAAGGAAATGGGTTCCCCATGGCGGACCAATCATGTTGTTAAAAACACACCCACAAACACAAACACACACACCCACACTACTCCATGTGATTTATGAATATTTAGAACAGCGCATCACACATTCCGGAGTCTCAAGCTCATTATGGGAAGTGCAAATTGCCGGGCAGATCACCAGGGGAAGAAGACGATTCAGCAAAAAGCAGAGGGGAGATTCTGCCCCACTTTTTCTATTGTATGACAGGCAATTCATTAGGTGAGAAAATAAACTGCAGTTTCACATGTAAAAAACTTTTATATGTGAAAATCGGATATGCGGTTTTACATGTGAAAAACATTCACGTGACAAACTTTGTCATGTGGAATTTGATTTTCACATCTGAAAAACGTTCACATGTAAAAATCACATTAGCTGTTTCACATGTAAAAATCAAAAAAATTGCAGATTCACATGTGGGGTTGAAATAATGTTATTCTCCTCACATGTGAAAACATGGTGTTAACATGTTGCAGTAACAATGTTTCCACCAGTGGAATTAAGGTGACCACATTTAAAAAGTCCAAATGCGGGAGAAGGTAATGACCTTTTGGGGAATTTACGGAACAGTGGACAGAATAAAACATTTGAAATGACTACATAGTTCTGCTGTATCAAATCAAATTTTATTGGTTACATACACATATTTAGCAGATGTTATTGTGGGTGTAGCGAAATGCTTGTATGAAGGTCACTGCCTGTTAAAGGGGCAATCCTTAGTTGATACATACATTTTGGGGCATATAAATTAATAATATGAACCCATTGACTCTTGAAGAATATAATGTATACATGCCTCATGAGCTTAGTTCAACTGTTGTACCCCATCAGAACCCAAAATATAGGCTTCTTTTACTCCAATGTTTGTAAACAAAATAAATGTAAACAACCACTACCTAAAAACATGGTTAAAACTATAATTTTGATATCATGGGATGGTCAGTTCTTGCATCCATAGCATAGTCTATGGATTTGAGAGTGGTTGCATTTCTCCAGCCCCATCCCTCAGCTTTGTACTGAAACCATGGTGGGGAGTAATTGTGTAATTGAGTAATAGTGATATTATATGGTACAATCCTCTAGCAGACCTGGGTAATTCCAGTCCTCGGGGGCCTGATTGGTGACACACTTTTCCCCCATCCCTAGCAAACATAGCTGATTTAAACTAATTGCATTCTAACCCGAGGACTGGCAGGCCTGCGAGTGAGTTACTTTTGTGCCATTAATATCAAGCACAACTTGTTATGTCGAGAACAAAAATGTTATATTGCAAAAAAAAAATGATATTGAAAGCAAACATAAACCCAAAAGTATTGACAGCAAAACCAAATATTACAAGGAAATAATTTGGAAATGTAAATGGAGGGGGATTTTTTTTTCATATAATTTTTTTGGAACTTGATTAAGTAAAATGCCTCCGGTCAAAGATAAAAGTTAAAAATAAAGTAGAAATAAACACACACAAAAAAACTACGTTTGAATGACACTGTTACATCCAATGCCTGAGGCTAATGCCTGCGCAGCTGCTTGTACGCACGTTCCCATACATACACACACTCACACATGTGCACACACACGGACACACACACATAAACACATGTAAATACATTGCCTTTGGAAAGTATTCAGACCCCTTGACTTTTTCCACATTTTGTTACATAACAGCCTGATTCTAAAATGTATTAAATACATTTCAAAAACTCATCAATCTACGAACAATACTCCATAATGACAAAGCGAAAACAGGTTTAGACATTTTGCAAATGTATTTAAAATTAAAAACAGAAATACTAGCAGTCTGTATTTAGTATTCAGACCCTTTGCTATGAGACTCGAAATTGAGCTCAGGTGCATCCTGTTTCCATTGATCATCATTGAGATGTTTCTACAACTTGATTGGAGTCCACCTGTGGTAAATTCAATTGATTGGACATGATTTGAAAAGGCACACACCTGTCTATATAAGGTCCCACAGTTGACAATGCATGTCAGAGCAAAAACCTAGCCATGTTGTCGAAGGAATTGTCCGTATAGCTCCGAGACAGGATTGTGTCGAGGGTAACAAAACATTTCTGCAGCATTGAAGGTCCCCAAGAACACAGTGGCCTCCAATCTTAAATGGGAGATGTTTGGAACCACCAAGACTCTTCCTAGAGCTGGCCGTCGGGCAAAACTGAGCAATCGGGTGAGAAGGGACTTAGTCAGGGAGGTGACCAAGAACCCGATGGTCACTCTGACAGAGCTCCAGAGTTCCTCTGTGGAGATGGGAGAATCTTCCAGAAGGACAACCATCTCTGCAGCACTCCACCAATCAGGCCTTTATGGAAGAGTGGCCAGTCGGAAGCCACTCTTCAGTAAAAGGCACATGACAGTCTGCTTGGAGTTTGCCAAAAGGCACATAAAGACTCTCAGACCATGAGAAACAAGATTCTCTGCTCTGATGAAACCAAGATTGAACTCTTTGGCCTGAACGCCAATCATCACGTCTGGAGGAAAACTAGAACCATCCCTACAGGGAAGTATGGTGGTGGCAGTATCATGCTGGGGGGGATGTTTTTCAGCGACAGGGACTGGGAGACTAGTCAGAGAGATCCTTGATGAAAACCTGCTCCAGAGCACTCAGGACCTCAGACTGGGGTGAAGATTCACCTTTCAATAGGACAACGACCATAAGCACACAGCCAAGACAACGCAGGAGTGGCTTCGGGACAAATCTCTGAATGTCTTTGAGTGGCAGAGCCAGAGCCCGAGCTTGAACCCGATCGAACATCTCTGAAGAGACCTCAAAATTGCTGTGCAGCAATGCTCCCCATCCAAACTGACAGAGCTTTAGAGGATCTGCAGAGAAGAATGGGAGAAACTCCCCAAATACAGGTGTGCCAAGCTTGTAGAGTCATACCCAAGAAGACTCAAGGCTGTAATTGCTGCCAAAAGGTTATTTGGGATTTTGGGGGGTACTTGGATGGTTGGTGGCCTGGCAGTTGGGGATGCTGGTTCAGGTCCTAGATTTGACTTGTTGGGAGATCTGTCAACGTGCCCTTGGTTGCTGGTTGCTCCAGTGGGTCACACTGGATGGGAGTCTGCAAGATGAATGTAATGTAAATGTTGAGCGGCTTCACTGCAGGTAGATTGTATGTTTTAACATAAAACAAATGTTATATTCCAACATTTACTGACACCGGCCATATTCAATGGGTGTTGAGCAAATGTATATAAAAAAATCAAGAGTGCTCTCCTGTGAAGTAGGGACGCGCAACATACGCCTAGTTTCCTGAAACGAGCCACATATGGAAGACTGCATAGTTGGGTTTTATTATAGTGTTATAATAAAGGGGATGAATGTAGCCTAGATCATATTCACGTGTATCCATGTGTATGTCAATGATTGGCACATCAAGTCAATGTGCAGTGTTCTAAATGGCACCCTATGGGCTAGAGGTCGACCGATTATGATTTTTCAACGCCGATACTGATTATTGGCGGACCAAAAAAAGTCGATACCGATTAATCGGCCATTTTTATTTATTTATTTATTTGTAATAATGACAATTACAACAATACTGAATGAACACTTATTTTAACTTAATATAATACATCAATAAAATCAATTTAGCCTAAAATAAATAATGAAACATGTTCAATTTGGTTTAAATAATGCAAAAACAAAGTGTTGGAGAAAAAAGTAAAAGTGCAATATGTGCCATGTAAAAACGTTAACGTTTAAGTTCCTTGCTCAGAACATGAGAACATATGAAAGCTGGTGGTTCCTTTTAACGTGAGTCTTCAATATTCTCAGGTAAGAAGTTTTAGGTTGTAGTTATTATAGGAATTATAGGACTATTTCTCTCTATACCATTTGTATTTCATATACCTTTGACTATTGGATGTTCTTATAGGCACTTTAGTATTGCCAGTGTAACAGTATAGCTTCCGTGCCTCTCCTCGCCCCTACCTGGGCTCGAACCAGAAACACATCGACAACCGCCACCCTCGAAGCATCGTTACCCATCGCTCCACAAAAGCCGCGGCCCTTGCAGAGCAAGGGGAACAACTACTCCAAGTCTCAGAGCGAGTGACATCACCGATTGAAACGCTATTAGCGCGCACCCCGCTAACTAGCTAGCCATTTCACATCGGTTACACCAGCCTAATCTCGGGAGTTGATAGGCTTGAAGTCATAAACAGCTCAATGCTTGAAGCACAGTGAAGAGCTGCTGGCAAACGCACAAAAGTGCTGTTTGAATGAATGCTTACAAGCCTGCTGCTGCCTACCATCGCTCAGTCAGAATGCTCTATCAAATATCAAATCATAGACTTAATTATAACATAATAACACACAGAAATACGAGCCTTTGGTCATTAATATGGTCCAATCCGGAAACTGTCATTTCGAAAACAAAACGTTTATTCTTTCAGTGAAATACGGAACCGTTCCGTATTTTATCTAACGGGTGGCATCCCTAAGTCTAAATATTGTTGTTACATTGTACAACCTTCAATGTTATGTCATAATTATGTACAATTCTGGCAAATTAATTACGGTCTTTGTTAGGAATAAATGGACTTCACACAGTTCGCAACGACCCAGGCACATACTGCTGCATATACCCTGACTGCTTGCACGGAACGCAAGAGAAGTGTATTGATTTTAAAGAAAGGCATTGATGTTTATGGTTAGGTTTGGTGCAACGACAGTGCTAAATCATCACCCGTTTGGAGAAGTAGGCTGTGATTCGATGAGAAATTAACAGACACCGAATCGATTATATGCAACGCAGGACACGCTAGATAAACTAGTAATATCATCAACCATGTGTAGTTAACTAGTGATTATGTTAAGATTGATTGTTTTTATAAGATAAGTTTAATGCTAGCTAGCAACTTACCTTGGCTTCTTGCTGCCCTCGCGTAACAGGTAGTCAGCCTGCCACGCAGGCTCCTCGTGGAGTGCAATGTAAGGCAGGTGGTTAGAGCGTTGGACTAGTAACTGGAAGGTTGCAAAAACGAATCCCCGAGCTGACAAGGTGAAAATATGTCGTTCTGGCCCTGAACAAGGCAGGTAACCCACCGTTTCTAGGCCGTCATTGAAAATAAGAGTTTGTTCTTAACTGACTTGCCTAGTTAAATAAAGGTGAAAAAAAAAGATATATATAGAAAAAAATAAAACGGCCAAATCGGTGTCCAAAAATACCGATTTCCGATTGTTATGAAAACTTGAAATCGGCCCTAATTAATCGGCCATTCCGATTAATCGGTCGACCTCTACTATGGGCCCTGGTCTCTGTGTTCCAAATGGCACCCTATTTCTTATGGGTCCTGGTCAAAAGAAGTACAGTATAGAAAATAGGGTGCCATTTGGGACATATCCTATTGTTTTTGTGGAACCAATTTGAGCCAATGATAGCAGGCACAATAGTGTGATTTGCACTCATCCAAATTGTATGGAACATGTGATATGCAGTCATTGTAATGTAATTACATTGTAAAGATGCCTTTATGTGGCACTAGCAATCTCATGGTTCTTGATTGAAATGGCTGTTGCATTTTCATTTCCCATTCGAGATATAATTTCAAACTCCGATTGGCACAGCATGTCAAATGCCAGCTTTAGAAGACAATGCCAATTTCAAGCTGTGGCTGTAGGAGCGATTTGGAAGGGTGGCAATCTTATTAAATTGTTCAGGTTTAGCCATTTTAAAGTACTCCTGTGACTAAAGCCAGTGTGAATGTCAACACATCAAATTCAGACTAGTACCATATTACCATGTTAGTTATTAAAAAAATGTTTTTCAATTAAACCTTTATTTAACTAGGCAAGTCAATTAAGAACAAATTCTTATTTACAATGACGCCTACCAAAAGGCCTCCTGCGGGGAGGGGGGTTGGGATTAAAAATACAACAATATAGGACAAAACACACATCACGACAAGAGAGACACCACAATACTACATAAAGACAGACATAAGACAACAACACAGCATGGTAGCAACACAACATGACAACACAGTAGAAACACAACATGGCAGCAGCACAACATGGTAGCAGCACAAAACATGGTACAAACATTGAGCACAGACAACAGCACAAAGGGCAAAAAGGTAGAGACAACAATACATCACTGGAAGCAGCCACAACTGTCAGTAAGGGTGTCTATGATTGAGTCTTTGAATGAAGAGATGGAGATACAACCTTTTTGACAGCCAATAGGCCTATGCAGATTTTCATGTGTTGTTAAGCAACTTGCCAGATGTGTGTGATATGATAATATAAGGCTATTATAAGGTGAGTCACCTAAATTAGCTAAATTGACATTAATATAGGCTATGCATATATTTTCTACATGCTCAAAAATAGACCTTTAGACAACCAGCTAATTTAAATCTGATGCTGACACGTCGTTGTGCCCTATATAGGTTCCACATACACCTACTTGTATCTACCTGTGAATTTTATTTTAGCAAGTCAGGTGATGCCCAAAGTATGTTAATGCATTAACTCTGCATGTTTTTCATAAATGTATGTCATGATGACAAATGTATGGGGTCAGATTCAGGCGTTCAACCTTTTGGCAGATACACTCCCCTCCGTATCTATTTGGACAGTGACGCTGCATATTTTAATTTGGCTCTATACTTTAGCCTTTTAGGTTTGCGATAGAATGTCTCATTTGAGGTGACAGTACAGAATGTCACCATTTATTTAAGGGGATTGTCATACATATCTGTTTTACCGTTTAGAAATGAAAGCACTTTATGTATCTAGTTCACCGATTTGAAGAAGTCAGAAGTATTTGGACAAATTCAGTTATAGTTTATTCAAGTAGTCAGTTGTAGGCATTTGCAGCTTGTTTTGGTTGTGTTTTGGATTATTTTGGGCCCAATAGGAACCGAATGGTGAATAATGTCTTGTGTCATTTTGGAGTCTTGTGTCCACCCAGGCCCACTCATGCCTATGCCCCTGATGTGGATGCTACCATGATTATGGATAATGATGAATGAATTGTGAATAATGATGAGTGAGAAGGTTACAGAGGCACAAAGGTCATACCCCCTAAAAAAGACTAACCTTCCCTGTAATGGTGAGAAGTTACCATGTTTTGTTCTAGCCTCTGAATGGCATCTCACTCATCATTATTCATGATTCATTAAAGATTTTTCTTAATCATGACATTATCAGGATTCATTTCGAAGTGTTCAGAAACATCTACTCACTTAGAAAGAAAATGACTCCAGTCATCACTCACCATTCAGTTACAGTACTATTGGACAACCAAACAAACTGCAAATGCATCCAATGAGCTTGATGTAGTCATTGCTTACAAGGAATATGGGACCAAATACTAAACTTTTGACTACTGTTATACACTATAAGTGAATTTGTCCAAATACTTTTGACTTCTTCACATGGGGGGGGGGACTAGATACATAAAGTGCTTTCCTTTCTAAACAGTAAAACAGATATGGATGCAAATACCTTAAAACAAAAGGTGACATTCTATACTATCGCCTCATATGAAACATTTCATAGAGCCAAATAAAAAATGTGAGCATCACTGTCCAAAGACATATGGAGGGATGGGTAATTCCACGGTGAAGAACACTGCAGATGCAAAATTTGGTAACATAATGATGGTTTGTGCCGTTACCAAACTTTGCATCTGCACCGTTCTTAAAGTAAATGTGTTTCTGAAACATTTTTATGGAAATTGTTAAAATTAGTCCTTGTGCATATGGTATGGTTTGTTTAACTTTGTTTTTGTTTGACATACATTTTACAGTGAAAAATCTGAGTCTCACTGATACAGACGTTAGTTCAACGTCTAATTTTGATTTACATTTGGTTGAGTTGTCAACTAATGTGAATTAAACGTGAAATCAACAACAAATACATTCACCTTGTCATTGGAGTTAAAATTCGGGTGAAAAAATACGAAATTCCATAACGATTCGTTTTTTCAAATCCAATCAGTTTTCCACGTCGATTCAACGTCATTACATTGCATTTTTTGGTTGAAATTGCCTGGAAACAACGTTGATTCAGTCAGTTTTGCCCAGTGGGATGCATCAACAACGGCACATAGTAGGCCTATCAAGTTTAAATATTATCGTTGTTACTGTTACACGGAGACTACGCGCGCTAACTGGTTAGGTATAGACAACAAGGCCTGTGCGTTTGTTCTCGCGTCCAGTCTTTCTCCTTGTTTATAGCTTGCCCTAGCCGTTTCCATAACACGCATACCGGTCGTACACAGATTACTTTACGCTTTCCTAAATACAATTTTAAAAACCACAGGCATAATCGTTATCAGTCCATGTAGACTTTTCGCATCATCCACTTGACCCATTCCCAGCGTTTCAGTCACAATTTGGCAACGACACGCAATAAAAAAAACGCGCTGTCAATCTACTAGCAGGATGCAGTCTCGACCGAGGTACTGCGCATGCGCACGAGAGCGAGTCCGCTGATTTGACAGCCCTTTTGAATGTGCCACACAACTCACTATATTGCAACGCACTCACTATTCCACGGAGCTTCGCGCAATCAGCACCTGTCTTCTCTGTGGCTGTAGCTTCAGCGGTGGGAGTGGTCATTATTTGGCAGGGAGCGGCGGTAGAATTTCCTAGATACCGACAGCCGCGCGTGCCGTGCACCCGTTCAGATTCAGCACTATTCTGAAGGAAAGCGCACGGATTTAGGCGATTCAGCCGAAGGAACGAGACCGAGAAGGCAGTATCTTTTAGGAATACACAGTAAAACAACACATTATACATCTTTAGTTGAAATACAAGAGCTGTCATCAAACCAGGTAAGCTTTGAAGACAGCCACTAGCCGGTTTTTGCTAGCAATATCGTAACGCTGTCTCGCTGCTGGGTCAGACGCTACATGGTAGCAAGGCGAGGTTCACACATCCTAGTCAATTTCTCTATTTGAATTAACATTGTAATTATAATGCATCCCTTTTAAACAACGTTTAATACCTCTATGATATGTATGGTTATTTTTCCCGGCATTGCTGGATAATTAGTGATAGTTAACCGTTCTCTAAGTGGGCACGGTACCCTCCAACAAGCAGTGGTGAAGCCTGCATGCACGCTGTCAGCACGAGCCTCTGTCGGGCGAGTCGCGAGAGCTGGCTAGTGTAGCATATTAGCTTGATAGCAGCTAAGCTACCACACAGACGTTGGCTGTGTTTTATTCTAGGGAATAATGTGTCTTCCGCCGGAATACAACATGGGTTCGTGTAGCCTCGAGTGGCTTTGTGTTGATTGGTAGCTGAAATGATGGAATTACTCGTTATTTTAGTTATTCCTTTTCCAATCTGAATCTTTCAGGCTGGAGCCCCATGTCGGTGCGCATCCTATATTTTCATCCCTACCATCCGGATAATGCATCCGTTATTCTTTGTCTCAGTTAGGCTAAACTGTTAGGCTACTCGTTGTCTGAATATGTCACATAGGGGCAGGCACAGATATCTTAATATATGATGTGTGGCTTAATTTAATCCTCTATTTTTAATACCACAACAGTAGTGCTGTTGAACATTTCTCGCGGAATCATTTTGAATTAGTTACTTGACTGTTTTCATGTGGGCTACCAGGCAGGTTTAAAATTAGGCGTAGTACACGGTTGTCGTTTTTTTTTTAAACAAACACTTTTTTCACATTTGTTTGTATTTATTGTTGAATTATTGACAGTCGGTTAGAGAATGAAGTTCGTGACTCAGGTAAGCAGCCAATTGCAAGTCTTGTTTTTGCCTTTGCGCCTAACATAAAACGGTGTTGAAAGCTGTTCAATTAAAGCGTTCATAGCATGTGAGCGCCAAAGCTCATACAATACAAATGCAGTGCTGTAGTACTTTTCTTTATCTACAGTTAGATGGTAAACACGTTTGTAATTGTTCTAAAAACACCTCAATACTAAAATAGGTCCTTGGCTTTGTTGGTGCACATCCTCATTCCTCCGGGCAAGAAGAGGTGCCTGTCCAATAATAAGCCAGTAGTGGTGAATGGCTGACTGCTCAAAAGCAAAGTGATAGTGTGTGTAGACCTATGTGTCTGTGCATGTTTATTGAATATAGTCCCATACACTAATGGCTGGGTTATGATTTGGTGTGTGGTTTGTGGATAACACACACACAAATTCTGTTCCTGTAACCGGAGCTGGGCCTGGCATCTCAGAGAGCTCCAGGGGTCACGGAGTGGCCGCATTTAGAACTTGAACTTTTGATTGGTGCCCAGGCATGCAGGGAGGACACTCACAGAGAGTATATATGGCTCACTCTGTGTTTTCTTCACAATTGTTTTCTTCAGTGACAGTGCTTTGTTTCGTTTGTGTGTGTGTTCTACTGTGTAAGCAATAGGGTACCATTTCAGACACAGTCATAGTGTTTGGGTCGAGTTATAGGGCTGCAGTCCTACTAGTTCCTTGTTGTGTAGTCCTGGAACTCTGGAGAGCTGTTATAGGCTATAGGCCCTAGATATACAATCAATAACAGTTTAATAGAAGTGCATTTTGTGGCTGTGGGGTGGGGGCCATATTGGCAGGACACCTTGGAGCCTGTTAGTGGTCGTTAGCTACAACTGGAAGGCTTCACTGTAGCCATAGAAGCCCTGTAGCCTGGGACAGAAATGCAGGTTGAACTAAGGTTTGTGAATTAGGCACCAAACGGAAGCAAACAGACTGATACAGAGAGGGACTACAAGGATTTGTCTGAATAGAAACACACGTTTTCCCTTTCCGCTGCTAAACATGTTCCTTTGTGTGCCCTAATGAACACAACCCAGGTAGAGGTTTCTCCACTGCCTGCTTTCAGTCTGTCAGTCTAAGGTTTCAAGGTTTTGAGGCTCTGCATTGGGGAGTGGCCTATCTATGCTAAGGTAAGAAAAACACACACCATAGGATGACTTAGGGTTGTTCATCTTATGTGAAAATACCTAAAGGCTATAGGATGGATCAAGAGTTTGACTTGTGCCACAGCGATGGTAATTCTTGACCACAATGCGTAATGTTGCTGTGTATATACTTTGATCCCTTGGTTATTTTCATGGAGGATTGGTCAAATATTTCCATTGATAGCGACAACAATGTTTTGTCCTCACATTTGTCTTTGATGGAGACATTAGGATGTATGAGACATTTGTATGTATGAGACTCGGTATTTGTCGTAATATTCTGTATGAGTATTACATGTGATTCAGGCCCTCTGAAAACAGTTGGACATTTTGGATGATGAAGCATTTAAAAGTCACAATAATCTGACATGTTGTTTGTTTAGCTGTCCAAAGTAGTGACTACATGGGTGACCCCATAGAGATGCCCCGCAAACCCGGGTTCAAATAGTATTCGTAGGAGTTCAAATACTTTAGCTGGGCTTGATTGAGCTTGACTGGTGCACTGGAACCAACGCAATAGTGCCCAAAGTCCCAAACCCCGCCCGTTTGGCACTCAAGGCAGGCTCAATCAAATGCTCAAAGTATTTACACGAAAACAAATGCTAGTTGAACCCAGGTGGTCTGATGATCCAGTGATATGGTGGGAAGTTTAGTTTCAGCAGCCAGCAGTCAGTGCACTGCTCCTAGAGAGTGAGCGCATTGCACTTAGCTGCATTCTCACCAGCTTTCAATCAGCCAAAGACCACACCCAACAGTATACCGGTGTCTCCATAGACTCAGCTTATTATCTATCAATCAATGAAATGTATTTATAAAGCCCTTTTTACATCAGCCGATGTCACAAAGTGCTAGACGTGCAGCTGCCATGTTAGTTTTCCCTCTAGTAGCCTCCTAGGCAGACGCCATGTTTGAAAAAAAGCACTCAATCATATTCTTCACAGGGTAGTTAAAAAACTAGCATACTACTGTTTAGTACAGTTAAGTACTGCGTACTTGAATTAAGAACATTGTAACTATGTAATTAGGGAATGAGCCCTTTATTGTGTTTTACCGTAATTAGCAATATTAATTCGTTTTGAGTGTCCAGTTGATAAATTGGCCATTGGGAAATCTTTTAAATCACCAAAGCATGGAAAGAGCTAAGCAATGTTGTTAAAAGGTAAAATTATCTGTGATAAAGTTGTTATCGGCTCAATTAAAAAAGGCACAGGTCGGGGACGTTAGGGAGTTAGCTAATGGACTACAAGATCGAGGTGTTATTTTAGCAAGCGAACTCTGAGTGCGAAGACACCTTTGTTCATCATTGTCCAGCAGACAAGGCTTATTTCTCAGGGCAGACTTGCTGCAGGGCATTTTAAAGGCTCTTTTAAGACCTTTTCATATAACATTTCTTATTAATTCCCCTTGCAGACTTCCAAGGAAGATGATGTTGCCCCTATCCCCCAAGTAGAGATATTGATCTTGACAAGATTGAACTGTTAATGGGTTCTTTGCCGTTCGTGGAGGTCCTATAAATTGTGAGTGGGCCTCGACTGACACAGGTTAACTTGGTTCGTTCACTCACTGACAGTGCAGTTGGTGGGTGATGATAGCTGGTTCTCAACCACAACTTAGTTATCGACTTTGATGTTCAGGGTACTTGATCCGTTTCAAGTGCACACTTTTCACCTTGGCACCTTCTCCCCTCCCTCAAGTGACTACTGGATTTTCTCTATCGCTTTCGATCTACAGAATCTATTCTGAGATGATGGTTGAATCCCAAATGGCACCCTATTCCCTTTATAGTGCACAACTTTTTTTTACCAGGGCCCGGTAGCAGAAGGGTACTACTAGTAGTGCACTGTATAGCGCATAAGGTATTATTTGAGATGCAGACAATTACTTGAATACCCAGTCAGACTAGCAGGGTGCTCGGCTGCTCTTAGTATGTTCTAGGTTATCAAATGGCAATATTTTTGTCAAAATCCACTGGCTGTGTTCTGATATCCAGTATGAACCTAGCATTGGGCGTGCATTTTAGTGGCACTAGTATGGAGCTTAGTGACTTGTCTGACTCCTAATGTTGTCTAGCATGGCATGGCCTCTCGGTAGGAGCATGGAGCAATAGATGTGACAGGGTCTTAGGCTTATAGCGTATCAGCTCGCCTGCATTATGGAAATGGACTATCAATCATCAGCTTTGCCTCATCTCCCAGCCTTTTGAGGTCTGATTTGACAGCATCTTCTTTAGGCTTCACATGGCCCGGTATCAAGGAGCCCCTCTTCCCTTTGGCATGGTGGTATTGTGGTCATTTTGATGTTCTCCAAAGGCAAGGAGATGAAAGAGCAGTGATCAGAAGGGACGGCGTTGACTTTCTCCTGCTTGCGTGATGTCTTTTAACTATTGTAGTAGGCCTAGTAGTCTACCATGCATCAAAAATAGGCTACTTGTCACCATCGACAGCAGCTTTTTTTCAACAGCCAGGCTCTCCGGACTCTCCGTCCTGAAGGAGCACCATCTGTATTTCCTCGTGTTTTTATTTGTGTTGGAAACAGGAAACTCTTTCCTCTTTGAAGGGGATCCTCTTTGGAGTACGACAGTGGCCTAGAGGTTAGAGAGGCAGACCAGCAGCCGGAAGGTCAAGCCCCGGGCCGGGCAACACAAATATGATAATGGAACTGAACTGGCAGATGGAAGGCTGCTGGTCTCTGATCCCAATTACCATCTCCTGCAGTTGTGCCCTTGAGAAAGGCACTTAACCCCCCACAATTGCTGCTGCTGACCCTGCGCCTCTCAACGTGTTTGTGTGTTCTGCCTTTCCCAACACCGCCAGATACACATTTCCATTTTAACCAAAAGTTATATTCTATTCTATTCTTCTAGCTACACAAAGGATAGACTGCACATCTGAATTTAGCTGCTACAGTATAGCCTAGCCTATAGACGTACTCCGTCCATATGTATCAAGCATGTCACAGTAGGAGTGCTGATCTTGGATCAGGTCCCCCTTGTCCATGTAACCTTATCCATTTCTGTTGTAGAGAGAGGAAGATTGAGGGAGTGACAAATAGAGAGCGAGAGAGAGAGAGAGAGAGAGGTTATCATGCAAAGTTATTTTTTTCTCCCATTACTTCACCTGCCATGGCGATGCCTACATCTAAATAGTGCACTGTTTAGGGAATAGGGGGCTATGTTTGACCAGTGCACTATATAGGGAATAGGGTGCCATGTGGTATATATCCCACGGTAGAGTGGCCCAGTATTGACCTGTGTGATGTGTGGGAGAAGTTGAAGCACAGAATGGAATAGAACACGATTGTGTTGTATCTCTATGATCTGAAGGTCCACCAGGGGCTAATTAGTTTAAACTAATACAGTACTGACTCTTTCTTAATACAAGCCCTCTCTTCCATGTATCCGTGGAATACCAGATTAACTGACACATCCACTCACTCACTCACTCACTCACTCACTCACTCACTCACTCACTCACTCACTCACTCACTCACTCACTCACTCACTCACTCACTCACTCACTCACTCACTCACTCACTCACTCACTCACTCACTCACTCACTCACTCACTCACTCACTCACTCACTCACTCACTCACTCACTCACTCTCTCACTCACTCACTCACTCACTCACTCACTCACTCACTCACTCACTCTCTCACTCTCTTTCTCTCTCCAGTGCCTGTCTGTCATTCACCTACTATAGGAATACAAATAGATAATCTGACCTTTTAAAGCAGACTTTTGTGACTAAACCTTGCTGGCTAGATCTAGGCCTAGAAAGTAAACAAGGTCTTTCTATGATTTACAGAAGGCTAAATAGACCTGGGTCATGGTCACTTTCTCTTTCTGATGTCTCACAAACAGCATTCACAGAACAATCATTCAGTATAAGTCTGACTCTCAAATTGTACGGCAGCTACTTTTCACCAGGGCCCACAGAGCTATATAGGAAATGGGATGCCGTTTGGGGACACACTTTCTCACTATGCTAATCCCTGTGAGGCTCAGTCACTTCGCTGAGCATCTCCACCCTCTCTCTCTCTCTCTCTCTCTCTCTCTCTCCATCCCCCCCTATCTCTCGCTCTCAAATCAATTCAAAGGGCTATATTGGAATCTCTCTGTCTCTGTCTCTCTCTGCTGTTCCCTTTATCTGCCCTGTACCTGGGAACGCCTTGTTGTTCTTTTGATTCCGTCTGAGGCAAATCTCCCGGTAGGGCTCAGAGGCAGGCAGTGTTGTCTACCCGCCCCACACCCCCTCCCATTGTCCATCCTGCCTGCTGCAGCGGCACGGTCTCTAGACACACACATACGCAATGACTGCCACACACCCACACACAATTGCAGACTCACACACACACACAGTGGCAGGCACACACACTATAGATCAGGGTCCAGTGTGGCCCCCCAGTACCGGCTCAGCTCTCAGCTCGTCCCCCGCAGTGTGCAGGCCCTAGTGTCTTTGAGCATTAACTTCTCCATTGTTTACGACAGGATATTTTTCTCTCTCCCTTTTTTAACCCTGACTATGCTATCTTTTTTTATGTTGATATATTCAGCACCCCCAAGGAAATATTGCGTCAGAAGCCCTTATTCACTACTGACTGCACAGACACACAAAGGCCAGCATATGCTCCCATTAGAGCTGTACCGTGTCTGTCAATCACTCACTATTGTCCTTTTTCCCCTGTATAGGTGACTGCTGGATCATGTGTCTTGCAGTTTGACATAGTATCAGCATTAAGGGTTAGCCTAATGAAGAGAAAGTGTATAGGAGAGTAAGTCGCTCTGGATAAGAGCGTCTGCTAAATGATGTAAATGAGAGAGTGTGTGTGTGTGTGTATGTATATATATATAGAGAGAAGCACAACTATGACAACATAACCAACAAAAACGGGTCACAACTTCTGTAGCTCTGTCGCACGCTGGGTACGTACATAGTCAATGGGAGGCTTCGAGGGGACTCCTATGGTAGGTACACCTATAGCTCATCTCTTGGCAGTAGTACTGTAGACTACTTTATCACTGACCTCAACCCAGAGTCTCTCAGAGTGTTCACAGTCAGCCCACTGACACCCATATCAGATCACAGCAAGATCACAGTCTACTTGAACAGAGTAATACTCAATCATGAGGCATCAAAGCCAAAGGAACTGAGTAATATTAAGAAATGCTATAGATGGAAGGAATGTAGTGTGGAAACCTACCAAAAAACAATTAGGCAACAACAAATTCAATCCCTTTTAGACAACTTCCTGGACAAAACGTTCCACTGTAATAGTGAAGGTGTAAACTTGACAGTAGAAAATCTAAACAGTATATTTGACCTCACAGCTTCCCTATCAAATCTACACATTTCAAAAAGAAAACCGAAGAAAATGAACAACAATGACAAATGGTTTGATGAAGAATGCAAAAACTTAAGATGGATATTGAGAAACCTGTCCAACAAAAAACATAGAGACCCAGAAAACCTGAGTCTATGCCTTCACTATGGTGAATCACTAAAACAATACAGAAATAAACAACGGAAAAAGAAGAAAGAGCACATCAGAAATCAGCTCAATGTAATTTAATAATCCCTAGACTCTAACCACTTCTAGGAAAATTGGAAAACACTAAACAAACAACAACACAAATAATTTTCTATCCAAAATGGAGATGTATGGGTAAACCACTTCTCCAATCTTTTTGGCTCTATAACAAAGAACAAACAGCAAAAACATATACATGATCAAATACAAATCTTAGAATCAACTATTAAAGACTACCAGAACCCATTGGATTATCCAATTACCTTGAATGAACTACAGGACAAAATAAAAACCCTCCAACCCAAAAAGGCCCGTGGTATTGATGGTATCCTCAATGAAATGATAAAATATACAGACAACAAATTCCAATTGGCTCTACTTAAACTCTTTAACATCATCCTTATCTCTGGCATCTTCCCCAATATTTGGAACCAAGGACTGATCACCCCAATCCACAAAAGCTGGTGACAAATTTGACCCCAATAACTACCATGGGATATGTGTCAACAGCAACCTTGGGAAAATCCTCTGCATTATCGTTAATAGCAGACAAGTACATTTTCTCAGTGAAAACAATGTACTGAGCAAATGTCAAATTGGCTTTTTACCAAATTATCATACGACAGACTACGTATTCACCCTGCACACCCTAATTGACAAACAAACAAACCAAAACAAAGGCAAAGTCTTCTCATGCTTAGTTGATTTAAAAAAAGCCTGACTCAATTTGTCATGAGGGTCTGCTATACAAATTGATGGAAAGTGTTGTTGGGGGAAAAACATATGACATTATAAAATCCATGTACACAAACAACAAGTGTGCGGTTAAAATTGGCAAAAAACCCACATGTTTCTTCCCACAGGGCCGTGGGGTGAGACAGGGATGCAGCTTAAGCCCCACCCTCTTCAACATATATATCAACATATTGGAGAGGGCGCTAGAACAGTCCGCAGCACCCGGCCTCACCCTACTAGAATCTGAAGTCAAATGTCTACTGTTTGCTGATGATCTGGTGCTTCTGTCACCAACCAAGGAGGGCCTACAGCAGCACCTAGATCTTCTGCACAGATTCTGCAAGACCTGGGCCCTGACAGTAAATCTCAGTAAGACCAAAAACAAAATGAGGTGGAAACTGAACTGCACTTCCTAACCTCCTGCCAAATGTATGACCATATTAGAGACACATTTTTCCCTCAAATTACACAGATCCACAAAGAATTTGAAAACAAACCCAATTTTGATAAACTCCCATATCTACTGGGTGAAATACCACAGTGTGCCATCACAGCAGCAAGATCTGTGAACTGTTGCCACAAGAAAAGGGCAAACAGTGAAGAAATAACACCATTGTAAATAAAACCCATATTTATGTTTATTTATTTTTCCTTTTTGTACTTTCACCATTTGCACATTATTACAACACTGTATATATACAAAATATGACATTTGAAATGTCTTTATTCTTTTGGAACTTCTGTGCATGTAATGTTTATTGTTAATTTTTATTGTTTATTTCACTTTTGAATATCTACTTCACTTGCTTTGGTAATGTTAACATATGTTTCCCATGCCAATAAAGCACCTTGAATTGAGAGAGAGAGAGACTGTGGGTGTCACACGCTCTCACTCTCTCAATCTCACTCTGTGTGTGTTTGGTGGTGCTTGAGGACTTGTGGGGATATGCTGGGTTCCGTAGCTATAGCATCATGACCTACAGCCTATGGGGACCTGACATCAGGACAGATTTTTCTCTGCAACCCGACCTGCATAGAATTGTTCCGAGCGCCAACCCAGTACCCGCTAATAACATCAATGTATTTAACAAAATTCACGCAAGCAGGCTACAGAAGCAGTCTTTCCCCATCTAAAGCAATGCAGCCAAGCCTGATTTCAAGGAACAGTCAAAGATACATGGTATTATAACTGTATTATAGCTCCCGTCCAAATGTTGTAAATGATATATTTATTCATGTCATAGTCACCAGGCAACTCATTACTCTCAAAAGTTACTTCAACCACTAATTACTAGCGATGGCTAGCTATGCTAGCTATTTTACCAGTTTGTGTTAGCATGCTATTAGCACACCCTGAACACAAATATTTGTATTTTTAAAGGATATGCAGTAGGTTGATAACTATATCACCAAAGTATGTTGGATCAGACATTCAGTCATATTTAATTAAGAGAATGAACAAAATTTAACAAGGCAACCTTAAGGCTAATTTGAATGGGCCGATGGTAGATTTTTTTTAGATTTTTACATCCGTACCCCAGTACGACCCATATGGATGCAGTGAATGTCACATCATGAGGGACTATGGGGCAGAGGGTCGGGCACTGCGTGTTTGTTTACTGCTAGGCAACCCAATGCAACATTGAGTGGGCTGCCTACAGCTGCATGCAGTGCAGCAGAGAGAAGAGATTAAATTAAAATGCTTTAATTTTGCAATTATCTTAATTTAAAACATTTCCGACCCGCATTATAATTGTTCTGAACCGCAAACTGACCCACGGGTTGAAGGAAGGTTTTCATTGCACTCACCAGCTGATTGGGTACCCTTGGGTACCCGACCCAATGCTGGACTCTTATACACTCACACACACATGCACCAAAAAGGCAAGGGCTACTGGACGTAGTGGGAACAGCAGTTGAATGGATTCTTATCTGTAAAAACATAGCATTTATCTTGTGTATGTAGCTTATTATGACACAATAATACCAATTTGCTTGTGATGCTGTTGAAGTGGCATAACATTTGTCACACCCTGACTGAATGACAGCACATTTGCTTGTCAGACCATATCATTCTATTACCAAAAGACAGAAATCCGAAATCTTGTCCAAAATCCAATCCTTAGAACACAACTTGCCATATGTAATTTCATGCTCTTGGTTTAGAATTTAAAAACCCAACAGTAATTCTATTTTTCTCTCATCTTGTTAATACGATTTAACCACTAAATGTTCTTCATTTACTTGGATAAGTAACGGCCGTGCTCATTCCGCCTGCTTTTCATGTAGGCTTTCCAGAAATCTAAGTATAAACAGTATCTCTTCTCAAATACATTTACAACCTTAAAATTGTTTTGCATTTGGGAAGCGCAGTATTGCATTTGGGAAGCGCAGTATTGGGACTATCTCAGATTGCCCCTTTAATTCCTGCAAGCCCAGCCAAGAGGATGTCAGTACAGCTGTAAGTAATGGAGCCTTTTTATGCTCCCTTCCTGTCTTAAAAATATGAATCATGAATCGTTTGCCTCTGCCACTGAGACGAAGGGCCACGCAAGGAGAGACAGCATGTGCGCTTAACAGATTTCCCCTCATTTGAGAAACCCGACAATATTTTTCCAAAGGGTCGGATGGGTGGCTGGTTTCAAGTTCTGTGAGAATTACCCCCATATTGTTAGAAGGGGATGGTTCAATTTGAGTGTGCTCAGTGTGTGTGCGCGGGTGTGTGCTTGCATGTGTATGTGTGGAATTGCTAGTTTACTTCAAAGAGACTGAGGGGCTCTGAGGGTCTGGTGCTGCCTTTTGTGTTTCAAAGTGAATAATTACAATAGGTGAGAACATGTGTTAGTGTGTCCTGGAAAGTAGTCAGTGCACTGCAGGAGACAACTTAGTTGACCCTCACATAGTCACATAAGAGTCAATTAGACTTAGTTGACTCATATAGTCACATAAGAGTCAATTAGACTTAGTTGACCCTCACATAGTCACATAAGAGTCAATTAGGGTGTGCGTCGTCTATGTAGACGACAAAAGCCTGAGATGTGACTAGTGTATTTCTAGCACTGATTAAAACATTTATTGGATGTTCAGAGGGACTTCAGTGTCGGTCTGTGTATATGAGCTTGTCTTTGAAATAAAACAACAATCTATAAAACTCCTCAAGCATCGCCACCATCCAATTCTCCTATCTGGCCTCAACATCATATTTTCAGTGAAGTTTATGATGTGTCTCCAATGGCACGCTATTCTCTATATAATGCCCTGGTCAAAAGTAGTGCACTACTGTATGTAGGGAATAGTAAGCCATTTGGGAAGCAGCCTATCCAGTCTAGAGACAATTTTGCGTTGCCCGGATAGAATTGCTTGTCGCCAGTCATCTGTTTTTGTTATTGGTTCAAACGTGATCAATTTGTGGTGAAAAAAAAAAAGTAATTACGAATACGGAAAGCAATTTGATTCTCCCATTGTTGTGCCTTGGTCTTTTTTATTCTGTAATGAGTGACGTGGTAAAAGGGAAATCTTTATGGCATATTATCTGTTACAGGAAAGCAAGAGTGTGCAAAGCTGTCATCAAGGCAAAGGGTGGCTACTTTGAAGAATCTCAAATATAAAATATATTTTGATCTGTTTAACACTTTTTTTCGTTACTACATGATTACACGTGTTATTTCATAGTTTTGATGTGTTCACTAGTATTCTACAATGTAGAAAACAGTCAAAATAAAGAAAAACCCTTGAATGAGTAGGTGTGTCAACTTTGACTGGTACTGTACACACACATGACACACGCACAAGCACATACTCCTGCTCCTGTGAATCTGGGCCACTGCAGAGGTAGCATATTAGCTCCTGTAATGAGAAGTGATAGGGACATTTTTAGACTGGCTTTTCTCTGAATGTTACAGAATCCTAATTGCACATTTAATCTATGTAAGCACAACTTCAATATTTCAAAAGTGTGCTCTGCCATTTGCCTCAACCCTCTCTGCAAATACTCTTGTATATTTACCAAACTCTGAGTACACACGTTTTTATTATTGAACAGTCTCACTGTAAGTCACTATATATTCTTAGTTGCTTTTTATTCATATATCCTAGCTAATTTTCCCCTAACATCGGACTTCCCCTAACTTTGGCCACTCTCTAGCGGTTGGAGGATTAAATCACCTCGAGCTCAACATTTAAGTGGCCTGGAAAATAATGGTACGTTTTGCGACTAAAGACACCCTTCTAGCTAGCTGACCACCGATGTTCATTGCAGTTTATGTGAGTTATGTTTTGAGAGTTTTCAGAAAAGTAATATCTATACACATTTTGTGGGACAGACCACACATCATTTAATATCCAACTTTTTACCTAAATTATTCATACTCATTTATATGTTAGTATTTAACTGTTATCTACTTTCTCAAAACATAAGATAAATCTGTAAAACAAATACTGAGACATTTTTTGGTTACTTCACTGAAGAAGATGTTGGTGCAGAACCATTTTTAGAAGTCTACAGGAGGGCGCACTGGGATACACAATGAAAAGTTGACAGGCAAGTCATTCTTTTTTTACTGGAAGGCTAGCCAACTAGTCAACTTTCAGTAAACACTTCGGATACGAGGTTGGTGTCTCTTTTTTGAACAAAATTAAACGGATATATCTTGTAATTGAACAAAATGGTAAGGTGGCCAATAACTGGGGACTGCTTATCAAAAATTTGATGGTAGTAGTATTTCTACTGAAATGTCACTGAACATGCTAATTGTTAACCCGTTAGCTAACATTTTTACGACACCAATAATCACACAACATCGATGGCATGATCACAAGATAACTCTGTTGAAGGTAATATATTTCTTAAACACTGTTGAATATGCCGATAATACTGGGTGCGATGCTACTTCTATCTCGCTGAAAGTGTAAACTCACTGGAAGTGTGAACTGAACCTGCTGTGGCCAGTCACTATGACATTAGTAGGCATATATCATAGCTCTAGTGAACAGCAGGCACTGTGACTGATGCTGGGAGTTCGAACCCGGGTCATATTTGCACCAGAAGAGTGCAGTAGCATGCTAGTCAAAAGTGTTGGCTTTGGTTTGGCACAATGAGAAAGCATATCTGGCCATGGGAAGTTAAGAGCTATCAGAACCACCTTCATGGGAGCTCCAATAAACCCCACTATATGAGGCCGCAATGAGGTTTCTGTAGCGACGGCAGGCAGGTCTCCCAGTCCCAACACGCAGAGCTGTTTTAACATTAGCCCAGAGTTGGCTAGAGAGAGGGGAAAATTACTTCCTGTCATCTAACTGTATTGAAGCTGTCTCCCTAAGCAACTAATTTCTCTGTGGGACGCCAAGACCAGCACTCACCACTCAGGACCCAGATGTTTGTGGAATGAAACCTATATACGCCACTCATAGCCTAGCAACCCATTCTGAACTGAACCATTCATATCCATTCCAGGATAGGACTCCTTTGCGAAAAACATGACCACAACGATTGGTAGGCTAGCTTCCTAATTCATACACTAACTGACTAGGCTAAATTAATTTGTAGTTGATGATTCATTCACACCTGTTTTTTCAAAAGCCAACTGTTGTTTTCTGATCGAACCAAATGCACAGGAGGGAGGGAAATCAAAACAAACAGACACATGCGTCTGATCTTGTTTCTACTACGTCCCTGTGTGCTTATCACAGTATTAACGGCATGGTATTAAGATTGAGGGCAGCAGCAACAGAGTAGTAGTGGAGGTAATCTCAATAGCAGCAGGAAACAGAGTAGTAGTAGTAGTAGTAGTCTAGTGAAGTTAATCCCTGTATGTCAACATGACCCTGACAGAACAGAACAGCATGTACTGCCATGATGCCTCCCAATCAGCATCTGTTGTGTAACTACATGGTCCCAATGGCTTAGTGGGTTAAACTATGTTTCTGGCATCACCAGGGTTGTGGGTTTGATTCCTGCATGGACCAAATACAGTTGAAGTCGGAAGTTTACATACACCTCAGCCAAATGCATTTAAAATCAGTTTTTTTTCACAATTCCTGACATTTAATCCTAGTAAATTCCCTGTCTTAGGTCAGTTAGGATCACCACTTTATTTTAAGAATGTGAAATTGATTTATTTCAGCTTTTTATTTATTTCATCACATTCCCTGTGGGTCAGAAGTTTACATGCACTCAATTAGTATTTGGTAGCATTGCCTTTAAATTGTTTAACTTGGGTCAACCGTTTCGGGTAGCCTTCCACAAGCTTCCCACAATAAATTGGGTTAATTTTGGCCCATTCCTCCTGACAGAGCTGGTGTAACTGAGTCAGGTTTGTAGGCCTCCTTGCTCGCACATGCTTTTACAATTCTGCCCACAAATTTTCTATAGGATTGAGGTCAAGGCTTTGTGATGGCCACTCAAATACCTTGACGTTGTTGTCCTTAAGCCATTTTGCCATAACTTTGGAAGTATGCTTGGGGTCATTGTCCATTTGGAAGACACATTTAGGCGACCAAGCTTTAACTTCCTCACTGATGTCTTGAGATGTTGCTTCAATATATCCACAGAATGTTCATCCTCATGATGCCATCTATTTTGTGAAATGCACCAGTTCCTCCTGCAGCAAAGCACACCCACAACATGAGGCTGCCACCCCTGTGCTTCACGGTTGGAATGGTGTTCTTTGGCTTGCAAGCCCCCCTTTTTCCTCCAAACATAACAATGGTCATTATGGCCAAACAGTTCTATTTTTGTTTCATCAGACCAGAGGACATTTCTCCAAAAAGTACAATCTTCGTCCCCATGTGCAGTTGCAAACCGTAGTCTGGCTTTTTAGTGGCAGTTTTGGAGTAGTGGTTTCTTCCTTGCTGAGCGGCCTTTCAGGTTATGTCGATATAGGACTCGTTTTACTGTGGATATAGATACTTTTGTACCTGTTTCCTCCAGCATCTTCACAATGTTCCTTGCTGTTGATCTGGGATTGATTTGCACTGTTCGCACCAAAGTACATTCTTCTCTAGGAGAATGCATCTCCTTCCTGAGCGGTATGATGGCTGCGTGTTCGCATGGTGTTTATACTTGCCTACTATTGTTTGTCCAGATGAACTTGGTACCATCAGGTGTTTGGAAATTACTCCCAAGGATAAACCAGACTTGTGGAGGTCTACAATTCTTTTTCTGATGTCTTGGCTGATTTCTTTTGATTTTCCCATGATGTCAGGCAAAGAGGCATTGAGTTTGAAGGTAGGCCTTGAAATACATCCACAGGTACACCTCCAATTGACTCAAATTATGTCAATTAGCCTATCAGAAGCTTCTAAAGCGATGACACAATTTTCTGGAATTTTCCAAGCTGTTTAAAGGCATAGTCAACTTAGTGTATGTAAACGTCTGACCCACTGGAATTGTGATACAGTGAAATAATCTTTCTGTAAACAGTTGTTGGAAAAATTATTTGTGTCATGCACAAAGTAGATGTCCTAACCGACTTGCCAAAACTATAGTTTGTTAACAAAAAATGTGTGGAGTGGTTGAAAAACGAGTTTTAATAACGCCAACCTAAGTTTATGTAAACTTCCGACTTCAACAGTATACAAAGTGTATATTTGTAGACCTAATATTTCTATGGTTCTGCCACTGTAACTGCATGGTCCCAAAAACTCAGTGGGTTTGACTGTGGAAATAGCAACACCAGGGCCACATATAGTAAGCAAATATGTAACGATTGTCAGCTGTTACAGACGTTTCCGGCTGCTATTGAGATTATCAAATGTTATTTGTAACATGCAGATGTTAATGCGAGTGTAGCGAAATGCTTGTGCATCTAGTTCTGACAGTGCAGTAATATCTAACAAGTAATCTAACAAATTCACAACAACTACCTTATACTCACAAATGTAAAGGGATGGAATAAGTGTGTACATATAAATGTGTACATATATAGATGTGTACATATAAATATATGGATGAGCGATGGCCGTACGGCATATGCAAGATGCAATAGATGGTATGAAATACAGTATATACATATGAGATGAGTAATTTAGGATATGTAAACATTATTCATTGGCATTATTTAAAGTGCCTTTATTAAATCAATTGATTAAAGTGGCTAGTGATTTGGGTCTGCATGTTGGCAGCAGCCTCTCTATGTTAGTGATGGCTGTTTAACAGTCTGATGGCCTTGAGATTGAAAAACAGCTTCTGTCTCTCGATCCCAGCTTTGATGCACCTGTACTGACTTTGCCTTCTGGATATTAGCGGGGTGAACAGGCAGTGGCTTGGGTGGTTGTTGACTGTGACGATCTTTTTAGCCTTCCTGTGACATCAGGTGGTGTAGGTGTCCTGGAGGACAGGTAGTTTGCCCCCGGTGATGCGTTGTGCAGACCTCACTACCCTCTGGAGAGCCCTGCCGTTGTGGGCGCTGCAGTTGCCGTACCAGGCGGTGATACAGCCCGACAGGATGCTCTCGATTGTGCATCTGTAAAAGTTTGTCAGGGTTTTCGGTGACAAGCCACATTTCTTCAGCCTCCTGAGGTTGAAGAGGCGCTGTTGCGCCTTATTCACCACACTGTCTGTGTGGGTGGACCATTTCAGTTTGTCCGTGATGTATACGCCGACGAACTTAACTTTCCACCTTCTCCACTACTCTCCCGTCGATGTGGATAGGGGGGTGCTCCCTCTGCTGTTTCCTGAAGTCCACGATCATCTCCTGTGTTTTGTTGATGTTGAGTGAGAGGTTATTTTCCTGACACCACACTCCCAGAGCCCTCACCTCCTCCCTGTTGGCTGTCTCGTTGTTGTTGGTAATCAAGCCCGCTATTGTTGTGTCGTCTGCGAACTTGATGATTGAGTTGGAGGCGTGCATGGCTACGCAGTCATAGGTGAACAGGGAGTACAGGAGGGGGCTGAGCACACACCCTTGTGGGGCCCCAGTGTTGTGGATCAGCGAAGTGGAGATGTTGTTTCCTACCCTCACCATCTCTTGGGAGATAATGCAGTCAGCATTTTATTGTAAGGAATTCTAGGTCAGGTGAACGAAAGGACTTGAGTTCCTGTATGTTGTTATTGTTACACCATGAGTCGTTACTCATGAGGCATACACCCTCACCCTTCTTCTTACCAGAGAGATGTTTGTTTCTTTTGGTGCGACCCGTGAAAAAACCAGGTGGCTGTACCAGCTCTGACAACATATCCCGAGTGAGCCATGTTTCCGTGAAACTGAGTATGTTACAATCTCTGATGTCTCTCTGGAAGGCAACTCGTGCCTTAATTTTATCCACCTTGTTGTCTAGAGACTGGATATAGGCGACTAATATGCTTGGAAACGGTGGGTGGTGTGCTCGCCGTCTAAGTCTGATCAGGAGGCCGCTCCGTCTGCCTCTCCTGCGGTGACAACGTTGTTTTGGGTCAGCCACTGGGATTAGATCCAATGTCCAGGGTGGAGGTTCGAACAAAGGATCCGCTTTGGGAAAGTTGTATTGCTGGTCGTAATGTTGGTAAGTTGACGTCACTCTTATATCCAGTAGTTCTTCCCGGCTGTATGCAATAACACTTAAGATTTTCTGGGCTAACAATGTAAGCAATAATACATAAAAAAACAAATTACTGCATAGTTTCCTAAGGACTTTTCTAAACTAGGCGACCATCTCTGTCAGCGCCATCTTGCTCAACTCCACTACTACTGACATGATTCGCTATCCTACATGTCAGAAAGGTTTGTTATCGGAAGTTGAACCCTTGCTGAACAAACCCCATGGTTGTGGGTGTGATTCCTGGATGAACCACATATAGCTTCCTGAAAATACAAGTTACTGTCTAGATGTTAAAAGTTCTGTACAGTAAACCACCATGGGGAAGCCAGGTTAATTCACTCACTGAGGGAAAATACAGTATAGGCAATGGAGCCTTGATTATGGAAATGGCCTGCTTGAGTGTCCATGATGAATGCAATGGAGAGCCCTCTGGGTGAATGCAATGGAGAGTCTATTGACATTGACTCAGACCTAGTGTGTGGGTGGGTGGTGGCTTACTGTAGCTGTGTGAATGGTCTTCGTCGTCATTATCCCTGGCTGTTGATCTCTGTCTCTTTGGGCGTAATGACAAGGTCAATGTCATTGTGTCGCTGTTATGCAACTGTTGTGTTGACGGACGTGGAGCTAGGGCTTTGTGGACATCTGTGATCCACGCTGAAAATGTATGCATCCAAAATGGCACACTATTCCCTATATAATACACTACTTTTGACCAGGACCCATAGTTTGTATTTGGTTTCATACACTTTATTTATCAACGTTAGTCCCATTGAGATCAAGTCTCGTTTGCCGTAAAGACCTGGGCCCGTATTACAGTGAGGGAAAAAAGTATTTCATCCCCTGCTGATTTTCTACGTTTGCCCACTGACAAAGAAATGATCAGTCTATAATTTTAATGGTAGGTTTATTTGAACAGTGAGAGACAGAATACCAACAAAAAAATGCATGTAAAAAATGTTAGAAATTGATTTGCATTTTAATGAGGGAAATAAGTATTTGACCCCCTCTCAATCAGAACGATTTCTGGCTCCCAGGTGTCTTTAATACATGTAACAAGCTGAGATTAGGAGCACACTCTTAAAGGGAGTGCTCCTAATCTCAGTTTGTTACCTGTATAAAAGACACCTGCCCACAGAAGCAATCAATCAAACAGATTCCAAACTCTCCACCATGGCCAAGACCAAAGAGCTCTCCAAGGATGTCAGGGACAAGATTGTAGACCTACACAAGGCTGGAATGTGCTACTAGACCATCGCCATGCAGCTTGGTGAGAAGGTGACAACAGTTGGTGCGATTATTCCCAAATGGAAGAAACACAAAAGAGCTGTCAATCTCCCTCGGCCTGGGGCTCCATGCAAGATCTCACCTCGTGGAGTTGCAATGATCATGAGAACGGTGAGGAATCAGCCCAGAACTACATGGGAGGATCTTGTCAATGATCTCAAGGCAGCTGGGACCATAGTCACCAAGAAAACAATTGGTAACACACAAAATCTGTGGAGGGAGCTGAAGGTTCGAGTTACCAAACATCAGCCTCGAAACCTTAATGACTTGGAGAAGATCTGCAAAGAGGAGTGGGACAAAATCCCTCCTGAGATGGGTGCAAACCTGGTGGCCAACTACAAGAAACGTCTGACCTCTGTGATTGCCACCAAGGGTTTTGCCAACAAGTACTAAGTCATGTTTTGCAGAGGGGTCAAATACTTATTTCCCTCATTAAAATGCAAATCATTTAATAACATTTATGACATGCGTTTTTCTGGATTTTTTGTTATTATTCTGTCTCTCACTGTTCAAATAAACCTTCCATTAAAATTATAGACTGATCACTTCTTTGTCAGTTGGCAAACGCACAAAATCAGCAGGGGATCAAATACTTTTTCCCTCACTGTAACACAGCGTCTCAAAGTCAGAGTGCAGCTCTAGGATCAGTTCATACATGCGGCCCCTGGCAAGGAGATTTTGCCTAGCTGCTCATTGAGAGGTCCTGTTGACTAGGCCATTTGCCATGACAGTTTGCTAAGGAGCACAGTTAGGCCAGTGCCAGAGCCGCTTGGTACTGAAGCCAAGTGTTGGTTGTTGGAGAGGTGATGATGGCGTTGATTTGTCACCCGCTGTGGTTTGATGCAGGTCCAGTATGCCTGATGAGGTATCAGTGGATTAACACCTAGGGCTGCCTCTGCTTTTTGTGTCTGTGGATCTCAGTAGTCAATACATGCTCCACGTGTTGTCATAACGTTTCCAGTATGGGATGATAACTCATAAAACTGTTGTTTTACAAAAATGTAGCAATGTCACATAGACCATTTAATTGTAGACAAAGCCTTTTCATTCAAATAGGCCTATATATATTTTTCTTCTCCAAAATGAATACTTTCACAAATAATCGAATACTTATGTCCGTTTGGATATTGAAATATTGTAATAACCGTGACCACCACTAATGGCGAGGACGACACCATGTAGAAGGTGTTGGATTGATGGCGGTGGTGATGCATGGTCCTCCTGGTACTAAGTTCATCTGATTCTTCTTCCCCTACAACAGTCATGTCATCACGACATTAGAACATTTCTCTGAGTACAAAAGGAAATTGGTTAAAAAAAAGGGCTGGTGTGTTAGGATTAATCAGGCCTATTTCAGGTCCCAGTCTGTCCCTGCAGAGGTGCATATGTTAAAGGGATCATGAATCATGCATGATTAACAAATCAAAATAAAGCCCCAAATAGCATCATCAACAACAACATAAGAACTGCGAGGTTCCTCTCTCTGATTTCTACACGACTTCTGCTTGTTCAGCTTATCATGTCCATACGATTTCATGCCTACTCAAGACTGTTTATCCCTGACTGCATCACATCTCAATGTGGGAAAGGTGACATTGGATGGAAACGTCGTGGCCGCGGCTGGAATTTAGTGACAGCACGTCATTGACTCGGACTCCAATGTTATTTTGCTTTGGTTGTTGGCAGTGGCTGGCAAGGGCACGTGATGACAACGCTGGCAGACACTGCAGGCCCAGTTGGCACATGGCCGTCACCCCCATTGGCTACATCTGTGAGACACAGACAACCAGCTGAACACAATCATCTCTATCTTTACCCTCACTGGAGGCAAGGCCATTTGCAAACGAGATGTCCTTGACAAGCAGTAGCACCGGACAATTGCTTTGGATCCAAGCCGCTTCTCTCTCTCTCTCTTTAGGCTAGAGAGGACTCGTTATTTCAGGAGCTCTGCAACCAAGAGTTAATTCATCTTGGCAGGAGATGGAGTGATTTGAACGGTGCTTTTTGTGGATTTAACTTCAACTATTTGTTTTACGCGGATCGTTTTCTTACTTGTGCTGTGCTCGGGCCAGAGGTCCACTGTGTCATAATGAAAAGATGGGATAGGGGGAATTGAGGTAGCTGAAACTAGAAGAAGTGATTGGGGTGGGGGGGGGTGTTCTTTGACTATGCTGGATCATGTCTCTTGCAGTATGACATAGTGCCAGCATTAAGGGTTAATAAAGAGAAATAGGAGAGAAGAGAGTATAGGGCGAGGGAGGGAGGGAGGGAGAGAGTGAGGGAGGGAGGGAGAGCGAGACAGAGACTGTGGCTGTCTCCTGGGGCAGATGGCATGCTGGGATTCTTTCGATCCTAGAGACTGAAGAGTGTGTGTTAATTCTCACTTATTATCTCTCCAGTTAGAATGAAGCCTAAGGGGAATCACCAAGCAAAGACAAACATCCACACACCTCTCATACTCTCTGTGTCTTACTCTCTGTCTCTCTCGCTCTCAGTTCAATTTGCCTTATTGACATGACGTAACAATGTACATATTGCCAAAACGTACTTAGGAGATTAAGTGATACATTTACGCTATTAACATAATTAAAATAATAATAATCAAGACTGTCAACGGGACAACACTAACAACAATAATCAAAGGTCAAAATAACCATACGTTGAGCAATAAAAACAACAATGCCATAGAGGACATGTGCACTGTCCCTCATTTTATGGCAGGCAGCAATTTAGTGCTCTCTATCTCTCTCTTTTTTTCATCCAACCTCTTTAGGTGCATGTAATGTCCATGGCATATTAGTGGATCTAAACAGAACAGTGCGATGGTGGAGGGAGGGAGGCAGAGAGAGTGGAGCAGAGGGGTGAAGAGATGGGTGAGAGAGAGGGACGAAAGAGAGAACAAGAGAGATGGATAGAGGGAGGGGAGCAGAGCATAGTGGTGGGTAGGGATGGGAGCGGTAGACACAACAACACCAGTCACATTTCTGTGAGAGATTCTGGAACAGGACAAAGGCTGACAGTGGAAAACACAAACCAGCTACAAAGGGCCAGGCAGCTCTGCTAAACTAGGGCTCCGTCCCACACGACACCCTCTTTCCTTTTATAGTGCACCACTTTTGACCAGGGCCCATAGGGCTCTGGTTAAAAGTAGTGCACTATATGAATAGGATGCCATTTGGGACACACACCTGGGTTAGGCTGAACCCAATACACAGAGACACCTCATTGGTTGGCTCCCATGCTGTTGTTTTTCACAAGTCAGCGATTTGTCGCCTAATGTGGGATATTTCCTCACCGTTTGTTGTTCATTGCTCATTAAACAGTATCATTAGCTGAGGTTGTGCTGAAGTCGTCACTCCTTTAGAAAATAGAGCTTAAAGTAAGAGCTACAACTGTTAAAGTAACGGTAAAGGAATTACCCCAACCAGCCAGGTAAGTGTATGTGTGTGTTTCTGTGTCTGTGTTTGTAAAAAAGTGGTATTTGACACATTTTCATTATCTGCGGTGGTGGTGTGTGTGTGTGTGTGTGTGTGTGTGTGTGTGTGTGTGTGTGTGTGTGTGTGTGTGTGTGTGTGTGTGTGTGTGTGTGTGTGTGTAAATTACTAACATCCCAGTAATGTTCTCAGTCACGTCCATCTTCTCCGCACCTCTTCGCAGTGGCACGCTCACACACTCTGTTGAAGCCGTGCTACATTCAACACCAGGGCCAGGGGTAAAGCTGCTCTGACACAAGGCCCATCCCGAACGATATACTGTTCCACATATGGTGCTCTAATTTTGACCAAGGCCCATAAGCCTCTGGTCAAAAGCAGTGCACTATGTAGAGAATATGGTGCCATTTTAGGACACACCCACAGATGAGCCAAGAGAGGTGTCAGCCAGAGGGTTTGGGAATGACACTGTGTGTGTTTGTGCGTGCGTGTGTTCATTGTCTGCATGTGTGTAGAGAAGCCCTCTTGCAATGCTGAAACTAGCTCACCCTAAAGTGAACCTGTAAAACAACACTTTTCACCATGGCAATAAAACATACAGTGAGCTCCAAAAGTATTAGGACAGTGACAACTTTGTTGTTGTTTTGGCTCTGAACTCCAGCTCTTTGGATTTTAAATGACACAATGACCCTGCTGTAAAAGTACAGACTTGTCATCTTTAATTTGAATGTATTTTCATCCATATTGGGTGAACCGTTTAATAATTACAGCACTTTTGGTACATAGTCCCCCCCCATTTTAAGGGACCAAAAATATAAGGACAAATTCACTTATGTGTATTTAAGTTGTCAAAAGTGTAGTATTTGGCCCCATATTCATGGCACACAATTATTACATCAAGCTTGTGACTCTACAAACTTATTGGATGTTTCAGATTATTTTGTGCCTAATAGAAATTAATGGTAAATAATGTATTGTGTCATTTTGGAGTTCCTTTGACTGTAAATAAGAATAGAACATGTTTCCAAACACTTCTACATTAATGTGGATGCTACCATGATTACGGATAATCCCGAATGAATCGTGAATAAGGATGAGTGAGAAAGTTAGATGCACAAATATCATAGCCCAAAACGTGCAAACCTCACACTGGAGTAACCCTCACCCCTTCACTCTACTGAGAGAACTGCAGAGAGGAGAGAGAAGACTCACCTGCTGCTGTGGATATTGGACATTTTTGTGAGAGAACATACGTGAGCAGTTTATTTGAATGCGTCTGTACACAGTCGATATGTATGTATGTGTGTGTTTCAGCATGTGTGCGTGCACACGTGTTTTTCTCTGTGTACAAACTACACAATGTTTACCCCTCTTCTCTTCACTGGTTCTTAATCTTCTGTCTAATCCACACTGCTCCGGGGCAGCCATGTTTCATAAGATTTAGCAGTAAGACGCAATTTGGGGAACTGTAAAATGGGTCATTCTATCCTTTTGGGTTTCAGGGGGATTTAAATAGCAAAGAAATCACAGCAAATTTAAAAAAAGCTCCGAATAGCTCCACACTCTCACCAAATATTCTCGGATTTCTCAGATACATGCAGAAGCTCATTAAGGTAGGCTACTCTCGAATACAGTACATTTGCACACTCATGCACGCTCTTACGCACGTATGCCACACACACACACGCACATACACAGACACAGATGTATGATCTTAATTCTCAGTAACAAAATAGTAATCAAATTTTCCTGAACAGCAGGAAATGCTAACTTTTAGTATATTTGAGTTTTAAAAAGGATTCTAAAGTTTGTCATTTAGATTTTGAAATGTCAGATTTGCTTTTCCCTTCATGAAAAATGTATCAACCCCTACAAAAAGAGGGAAGACCCTGACTTCTCTTGTCCAAAGACCGTCTTCTCCGACTACTCTCCACATCCCCAATTTTCAGGGGCCCTACAGCAGCAAGTGTGTGTCTTCTCCTCTCTACAGTTCTCTCAGTAGAGTGTAGTGAGGGTTACTCCAGTTCAGGGCTGATTGTGCCCTCTCTCTTTCTCTCTCTCTCTGTCTTTGTCTTTGTTTCTAGTCCTCTCCTCTGCCACCAAGCCCATCAGACCAATGAGCTGGAGAGGACACAAACACTCTCTAATTATTTTAAATATTTTTTTTATTTAACCTTTATTTAACCAGGTAGACCAGTTGAGAACAATTTCTCATTTACAACTGCGACCTGGCCAAGATAAAGCAAAGCAGTGCGACACAAACAACAACAACACAGAGTTACACATGGAATAAACAAACATACAGTCAATAATACAATAGAAAAAGTCTATATACAGTATGTGCAAATAAGGTAGGATAAGGGATGTAAGGCAATAAATAGGCCATAGTGGCGAAATAATTACAATATAGCAATTAAACACTGGAGTGATCGATGTGCAGAAGATGAGTGTGCAGGTAGAGATACTGGGGTTCAAAGGAGCAAAATAAATAAATAACAGAATGGGGATGAGGTAGTTGGATGGACTATTTACAGATGGGCTATGTACAGGTGCAGTGATCTGTGAGCTGCTCTGACAGCTGATGCTTAAAGTTAGTGAGGGAGATATGAGTCTCCAGCTTCAGTGATTTTTGCAGTTCGTTCCAGGAATTGGCTTTGGGGGTTACCAGTGAAATATACAGTTGAAGTCGGACGATTACATACACTTTAGCCAAATACATTTAAACTCAGTTTTTCACAATTCCTGACATTTAACCCTAGTAAAAATTCCCTGTCTTAGGTCAGTCAGGATCACCACTTTTTATTTTAAGAATGTGAAATGTCAGAATAATAGTAGAGAGAATGATTTATTTCAGCTTTTATTTCTTTCATCACATTCCCAGTGGTTCAGAAGTTTACATACACTCAATTAGTATTTGGTAGCATAGCCTTTAAATTGTTTAACTTGGGTCAAACGTTTCAGGTAGCCCTCCACAAGCTTCCCACAATAATTTGGGTGAATTTTGGCCCATTCCTCCTGACAGAGCTGGTGTAACGGAGTCAGGTTTGTAGGCCTCCTTGCTCGAACACGCTTTTTCAGTTCTGCCCACAAATTTTCTATGGGATTGAGGTCAGGGCTTTGTGATGGCTACTCCAGTAACTTGACTTTGTTGTCCTTAAGGCATTTTGCCACAACTTTGGAAGTATGCTTGGGGTCATTGTCCATTTGGAAGACACATTTGCGACCAAGCTTTAACTTCCTGACTGATGTATGGAGATGTTGCTTCAATATATCCACATAATTTTCCTCCCCCATGATGCCATCTATTTTGTGAAGTGCACCAGTCCCTCTTGCAGCAAAGCACCCCCACAACAGGATGCTGCCACCCCCGTGCTTCACGGTTGGGATGGTGTTCTTCGGCTTGCAAGCCTCCCCCAATTTTCCTCCAAACATAACGATGGTCATTATGGCCAAACAGTTCTATATTTGTTTCATCAGACCAGACCATTTCTCCAAAAAGTACAATCTTTGTCCCCATGTGCAGTTGCAAACCATAGTCTGGCTATTTTATGGCAGTTTTGGAGCAGTGGCTTCTTCCTTGCTAAGCGGCCTTTCAGGTTATGTTGATATAGGACTCGTTTTACTGTGGATATGGCTGCATGGTCCCATGGTGTTTATACTTGCATACTATGGTTTGTACAGATGAACGTGGTACCATCAGGCGTTTGGAAATTGTTCCAAAGGATGAACCAGAATTGTGGAGGTCTACAATTTTTTTTCTGGGGTATTGGCAGATTTCTTTTGATTTTCCCATGATGTCAGGCAAAGAGGCACTGAGTTTGAAGGTAGGCCTTGAAATACATCCACAGCTACACCTCTAATTGACACAAATTATGTCAATTAGCCTATCAGAAGCTTCGAAAGCCATGACATTATTTTCTGGAATTTTCCAAGCTGTTTAAAGGCACAGTCAACTTAGTGCATGTAAACTTCTGACCCACAGGAATTGTGATACAGTGAATTTTAAGTGAAATCAGTCTGTAACAATTGTTGGAAAAATGACTTGTCATGCACAAAGTAGATGTCCTAACAAACTATAGTTTGTTAACAAGATATTTGTGGAGTGTTTGAAAACGAGTTTTAATGACTCCAACCTAAGTGTATGTAAACTTCTGACTTCAACTGTACCTGCTGGAGCGCGTGCTACGGGTGGGTGCTGCTATGGTGACCAGTGAGCCGAGAAAAGGCGGGGCTTACTTATAGATGACCTATAGATGACCTGGAGCCAGTGGGTTTGGCGACGAATATGAAGCGAGGGCCAGCCAACGAGAGCATACAGGTTGCAGTGGTGGGTAGTATATGGGGCTTTGGTGACAAAACGGATGGCACTGTGATAGACTGCATCCAATTTGCTGAGTAGAGTGTTGGAAGCTATTATGTAAATGACATCGCCAAAGTCAAGGATCGGTAGGATAGTCAGTTTTACGAGGGTATGTTTGGCAGCATGAGTGGAGGATGCTTTGTTGCAATATAGGAAGCCGATTCTAGATTTAATTTTGGATTGGAGATGCTTAATATGAGTCTGGAAGGAGAGTTTACAGTCTAGCCAGACACCTAGGTATTTGTAGTTTCCACGTATTCTAAGTCAGAACCGTCCAGTGTAGTGATGCTGGACGGGCGGGCAGGAGCAGGCTGCGATCGTTTGAAGTGCATGCATTTAGTTTTACTTGCATTTAGGAGCAGTTGGAGGCCACGGAAGGAGAGTTGTGTGGCGTTGAAGCTCGTCTGGAGGTTAGTTAACTTCTTGGGGCTATGTGGGACGCTAGCGTGCCACCCGTGGTGCACCCTATCAACAGCAGGTGCATTTCAAGAGCGGCAAATTTGAAACCAAATAAATGTCAAAATTCAAATTTTTCAAACATACAACTATCTTACACCCTTTGAAAGATCCTTAATCTAACCACGTTGTCCGATTTCAAAAAGGTTTTACGGCGAAAGCATAAAGTTAGATTATGTTAGGAGAGTACATTGACAATAGCTGTGTGTAATGTTTTGTCAATTCAAAGCCAGGCGTCACCAAAACCATAAAACCAACTAAAATGATGCACTAACCTTTTACAATCTCCATCAGATGACACTCCTAGGACATTATGTTAGACAATGCATGCATTTTTAGTTCTATCAAGTTCATATTTATATCCAAAAACAGCGTTTTACTATGGCATTGATGTTGAGGAAATCGTTTCCCTCCAATAACCGGCAGTCAAGTCAGCACCACAAATTAAATAATTAAAATTAGAAAACATTGGTAAAATATTATATTGTCATTTAAAGAATTATAGATTTACATCTCTAGAACGCAATCAACTTGCCAGATTTAAAAATAACCTTACTGGGAAATCACACTTTGCAATAATCTGAGCACTGCGCCCAGAAAAATATGCTTTGCTATACAGACAAACGGCCATGTTGGAGAGATCTAAAATCGAAAATACTATGTAAATAATCCATTACCTTTGATTCTCTTCATCAGATGTCACTTCCAGGAATCCCAGGTCCATAACGAATGTAGTTTTGTTCAAAAAAGCTCATCATTTATATCCAAAAAGCTCCGTGTTGTTAGCACATGATCTAAGCCAGCCGGACTTCTCGTCATGAACGAGGGGAAAAAATATATTTACGTTCGTTCAAACATGTCAAACGTTGTATAGCATAAATCATTAGTGCCTTTTTTAACCTCTCTGGGCTAGGCGGGACGAATTCGTCCCACCTACGTAACAGCCACTTGCAGCCTGTGGCGCGATTTTCAAAACCTTAAAAATCCTATTACTTCAATTTCTCAAACATATGACTATTTTACAGCTATTTAAAGACAAGACTCTCGTTAATCTAACCACACTGTCCGATTTCAAAAAGGCTTTACAACGAAAGCAAAACATTAGATTATGTCAGCAGAGTACCAAGCCAGAAATAATCAGACACCCATTTTTCAAGCCAGCATATAATGTCACCAAAACCCAGAAGACAGCTAAATGCAGCACTCACCTTTGATGATCTTCATCAGATGACAACCCTAGGACATTATGTTATACAATACATGCATGTTTTGTTCAATCAAGTTCATATTTATATCAAAAACCAGCTTTTTACATTAGCATGTGACGTTCAGAACTAGCATACCCCCCCTAACATTTTACTAAATTACTCACAATAAACGTTCACAAAAAGCATAACAATTATTTTAAGAATTATAGATACAGACCTCCTCTATGCACTCGATATGTCCGATTTTAAAATAGCTTTTTGGTGAAAGCACATTTTGCAATATTCTAAGTACATAGCCCAGGCATCACGGGCTCGCTATTTAGACACCCGGCAAGTTTAGCACTCACCATAATCATATTTACTATTATAAAAGTGTCATTACCTTTTGTTGTCTTCGTCAGAATGCACACCCAGGACAGCTACTTCAATAACAAATGTTGGTTTGGTCCAAAATAATCCATCGTTATATCCGAATAGCGGCGTTTTGTTCGTGCGTTCCAGACACTATCCGAAATAGTAAAGAAGTGTCGCGCGCATGGCGCAATTCGTGACAATAAAATTCTAAATATTCCATTACCCTACTTCGAAGCATGTCAACCGCTGTTTAAAATCAATTTTTACGCCATTTTTCTCGTAGAAAAGCGATAATATTCCGACAGGGAATCTCCTTTTCGGCAAACAGAGGAAAAAAATCACAAAGGCGGGGGCGGTCGGGTCACGCGCATAAGCCCAGAGTCCCTTGATCGGCCACTTGAGAAAGGCGATAATGTGTTTCAGCCTGGGGCTGGAATGACGACATTCTGTTTTTTCCCGGGCTCTGAGCGCCTATGGACGACGTGGGAAGTGTCACGTTAGAGCAGAGATCCTTAGTAAATGATAGAGATGGAAAAGAAGTTCAAGAAATGGTCAGACAGGCCACTTCCTGTAAAGGAATCTCTCAGGTTTTGACCTGCCATTTGAGTTCTGTTATACTCACAGACACCATTCAAACAGTTTTAGAAAATTTAGGGTGTTTTCTATCCATATGTAATAAGTATATGCATATTCTAGTTACTGGGTAGGAGTGGTAACCAGATTAAATCGGGTATGTTTTTTATCCAGCCGTGTCAATACTGCCCCCTAGCCCTAACAGGTTAACCAGAACATGAATAATATTCAAGGTGGACGAATGCATTCTCTTTTTTAACGTATTGGAACGAGGGTACCCAACATGAACTCGCGCGCCAGAGTCTAATCGGCCATCACCGTTCCATGGCTCTTGTTCGGTCAGATCTCACAGTAAAAGACTCAAAACACTTTGTAAAGGCTGGTGACATCTAGTGGAAGCAATAGGAAGTGCCAAAACATTAATCAACCCCTGTGTGTTTCAATGGCATAGGCTTAAAGGTAATTCAACACATCAGGTATCCACTTCCTGTCAGAAAATGTCTCAGGGTTTTGCCTGCCAAATGAGTTCTGTTATACTCACAGACACCATTCAAACAGTTTTAGAAACTTTAGGGTGTTTTCTATCCATATATAATAAGTATATGCATATTCTAGTTACTGGGTAGGATTAGTAACCAGATTAAATCGGGTACGTTTTTTTATCCAGCCATGAAAATACTGCCCCCTAGCCCCAACAGGTTAACAGTGTCCAAAGAAGGTCCAGAGGTATACAGAATGGTGTCGTCTGCGTAGAGGTGGATCAGAGTATCACCAACAGCAAGAGCGACATCATTGATGTATACAGAGAAGAGAGTCAGCCTGAGGCTTGAACCTTGTGGCACCCCCATAGAGACTGCCAGAGGTCCGGACAACAGGCCCTCCGATTTGACACACTGAACTCTGTTTTAGAAGTAGTTGGTGAACCAGGCGAGGCAGTCATTTGAGAAACCAATTGTGGTGATTGACAGAGTCGAAAGCCTTGGCCAGGTTGATGAATACAGCTGCACAGTATTGTCTCTTATCGATGGCGGTTATGATATCGTTTAGGACCTTGAGCGTGGCTGAGGTGCACCCATGACCAGCTCTGAAACCAGATTTCATAGCGGAGATGGTACGGTGGGATTCGAAATGGTCAGTGATCTGTTTGTTAACTTGACTTTCAAAGACCTTAGAAAGGCAGGGTAGAATATATATATGTCTGTAACAGTTTCGGTCTAGAGTGTCTCCCCCTTTGAAGAGGGGGAGGACTGCGGCAGCTTTCCAATCTATTTCAATCTCAGACGATACGAAAGAGAGGTTGAACAGGCTAGTAATAGGGTTTGCAACAATTTTGGCAGATCATTTTAGAAAGAGAGGGTCCAGATTGTCTAGTCTAGCTGATTTGTAGGGGTCCAGATTTTGCAGCTCTTTCAGAACATCATCTGGATTTGGGTGAAGGAGAAATGGGGGAGGCTTGGGCCGGGGTAGGGGTAGCCAGCTGGAAGCATGGCCAGCCGTAGAGAAATGCTTATTGAAATTCTCAATTATCTTGGATTTATCTGTGGTGACAGTGTTTCCTAGCCTCAGTGCAGTAGGCAGCTGGGAGGAGGTGCTCTTATTTTCCATGGCCTTTACAGTGTCCCAGAACTTTTTGGAGTTCATCTCTCTCGCCCTCGCCTCTCTGAAAATAATGGCCACTTTTCAGTTCATGATTTGAGTATGAATTCATCACTTGAACTGATTGGATTAGAATGGCATGAACTAAATTCCCCCTGCATGTGTTTCTATTTCTGTTTGTTTACTTGTTGTTTGTTTACGTGTGATTGCTTTAAGGAAGGGCTGTGGGGCCGAGACAAGTGCTTGCCTGCTAGACAGACCTCAGGTTCTCTCTTTTCTCTCTCTCTGTCTTTCTCTTGTACTCTGTGTCCCTCTCTCTCTCTCTCACACACGCACACACACACACACAGACACACATACATACACACACAATCTCTCTGTTTGTGCCTCTCTTTCTCAACTTTTCTCCCCTCGCTTGGCTGGTTTGAACATGAGTTGTAGCTCATTAGAAAAGTGGAATAGTAAATGATTTGACTGACTGGGGCGCTGTGCTCCACGTACACTGCTCTGCTTCACTGTCAACGACTCAGCACAAGCCTGTGTGTGTGTGTGTGTGTGTGTGTGTGTGTGTGTGTGTGTGTGTGTGTGTGTGTGTGTTCAGTAATTGTGACTGATAGGACTGTGGTGTGTGTGTGCATTTCTTTGCTCTACAATAATAGTCTTAGGTTACAATGTTTTAAGAGGTGTAGATACAGATGTAGGATCTTAATTTGATCACACTTTTGTTGCTGAGAAGTTTCCTGCAAAGCAGGAAATTCTAACTTGTGGTGTATTAAAAGTTTAAAAGGCTTCTAAAGTTTGTAATTTTCACTTTAAAAGCTAATATTTATAAACCCGAAAAATGTATTAACCCCTGCAAAAAAAAATGTCCATTAATTAGAATCCACATAATTCACATTTCCTGTTTCTGCAGGATTATTTTCCTGCTGTAGCAAACTGGCTCAAATTAAGATCCTACATCTGTATTGGGGAATTGAGGGTTGCATTACATTTAAAATGTTATATCCACATAACCATCAATAACCATTACTGTCTATGACCATCAGGAGGCTGTTAGCCAGCCTGCCAGCTTAGTGGAGTCTGCCACTAGCACAGTCAGTGTAGTCAGCTCAGCTATCCCCATTGAGACCGTGTCTGTGCCTCGATCTAGGTTGAGCAAAACTAAACATGGCGGTGTTCGCTTTAGCAATCTCACTGGAATAAAGACCTCCTCCATTCCTGTCATTATTGAACGAGATTGTGATACCTCACATCTCAAAATAGGGCTATTTAATGTTAGATACCTCACTTCCAAGGCAGTCATAGTCAATGAACTAATCACTGAACATAATCTTGATGTGATTGGCCTGACTGAAACATGGCTCAAGCCTGATGAATTTACTGTGTTAAATGAGGCCTCTCCTCCTGGTTACACTAGTGACCATATCCCCCGCGCATCCCGGAAAGGTGGAGGTGTTGCTAATATCTATGTCAGCAAATTTAAATTTACTAAAAACTAAATGACTGCGTTTTCGTCTTTGTTGCTTTTAGTCATGAAATCTATGCAGCCAACTCAATCACTTTTTTTTATAGATACTGTTTACAGGCCTCCTGGGCCATATACAGCGTTCCTCACAGAGTTCCCAGAATTCTTATAGGATATTTTAGTCATGGCAGATAATATTCACATTTTTGGTGACATCAATATTCACATGGAAAAGTCCACAGACCCATTAAAAAGGCTTTAGGAGCCATCATCGACTCAGTGGGATTTGTTCAACATGTCTCAGGACATACTCACTGCCACAGTCATAGCCTGGATCTAGTTTTGTCCCGTGGATTAAATATTGTGGATCCTGATAATCCTGGACTATCGGACCACCATTTGATTACTTTTGCAATCGCAACAAATAATCTACTCAGACCCCAACCAAGGATCATCAAAAGCCGTGCTATAAATTCTCAGACAACCCAAAGATTCCTAGATGCCCTTCCAGACTCCCTTCACCTACCCAAGGATGTCGGAGTACAAAAATTGGTTAACCACCTAACTGAGGATCTTAATTTAACCTTGCTTAATACCCTAGATGCAGTCAATATGCATCTTAGGTTACAATGTTTTTAACAGGTATTGGGTAAATATTGGGTGAATTAAGGGTTACATTACATTTTAAATGTTATATCCACATAACTATCAGTAAGAATAATTGGGTATAACCATCAACTGTAATTTCACACTCTTCCCTCTGCAGATATTCTTTAAGATATTTCCTGTGATTTGTGAGTCAGCCAAGGCAATTCAAGAGAAAATATGCTTCGCTCCTTCTTGGCTCGTTCTTTCGCTGTCAACACCTGCTGTTTTGTGTGAACAATACTTCTCAGTTTTGAATATCACAAAAGCATGGCAGTGGTTAGTCATCTTGACAGCGAGAGAGAGAGCTCGAGGGTGGGTTGGTGGACCGAAGAGAGAGAGAGACAAACAGAGAAAGAGATTAAGATAGACAGAGCGTATACAAAGAGTTGGCTTGGATGTCGGAATGATGATAACAAATGTGTTGTATTGAAGTCATTTCAGCCTTTCAGCCATCTTGGCAGCATGTAGCCTTCATCTGATAATAGCTAGGCATTATGTGAATACGTCCACTGACAGGGCGTTGTTTGTGACATTACAGCGGCATCATCCACTGCCAACAATGATCTACGTCACATCAGTCGCCAGCAGGACATTCTCTAGGCCTGTTCTCTGTGGGGAGAATGTGTGTGTGTGTGAGCATCATAATTATTCCCTCCACCATGGCATAAATGATTGGCAGCTCCAGTGACAATAGACTTCCTAACCTCCAACAGTTGTCATTATCTTCCTTCTCCTATTGTTGTTGTGTTCAGAGCTGAAACGGAAATATGATTGTTTAGAAAAGGTGGAGGTTGGCCGCTTTTATACTGTTTGTGTGTGTGTGTGTGTGTGTGTGTGGGGGGGGGGGGGGGGTCTGAGCCTGTTTGTGTGTGTGGCGGGGAGGGGTTATGTGCCTGTTTGTGTGTGTGTGTTTCTTAGATTTTTTTGTACTGTTCATTTTACTGGTATCAATTTACAAGAATATATCCAGTAGATAGACTCTGTAGAAAAGACTACCGTAGACCTCCTAGGGCCCAGAGATAAAATATACTGAACAAAAATATAAACGCAACATGTAAAGTGAAATAAAATATCCCAGAAATGTTCCATACGCACAAGTTTATTTCTCTCAAATTTTGGGCACAAAATTGTTTATATCCCTTTTAGTGAGCATTCCTACTCTGCCGAGATAATCCATCCACCTGACAGGTGTGGCATATCAGGAATCTTATTAAACAGCATGATCATTACACTGGTGCACCTTGTGCTGAGGACAATAAAAGGCCACTCTAAAATGTGCCGGTTTGTCACACAACACAATGCCACAGATGTCTTAAGATTTGAAGGAGTGTGCAATTGGCATGCTGACTGCAGGAATGTCCACCAGATCTGTTGTCAGATAATTTTATGTTCATTTATCTATCATAACCGGCCTCTAACGTTGTTTTAGAGAATTTGGCAGTATGTCCAACCGACCTCACAACCGCATACCACATGTAACCACGCCCAGGACCTCCACATCCAGCTTCCTCACCTGCGGGATCGTCTGAGACCGGCCACCCGGACATCTGATGAAACAGAGGAATATTTCTGTCTGTAATAATGCCCTTTTGTGGGGAAAAACCCATTCTGATTGGCTGGGCCTGGCTCCCAAGTAGGTGGGCCTATGCTCTCCCAGGCCCACCCATGGCTGTGCCGATACCCAGTCATGAGAAATCCATAGAGAGGGGACCTAATTAATTTAATTTGACTGATTTCCTTATATGAACTGTAACTAAGTAAAATCGTTGAAACTGATGCATGTTTCATTTATAGTTTTGTTCGGTGTACATCCTTAGTTCACCTGAACAACTTCAATTACTTATTTTAGCTTAACACAATCTCCAACTCAATCCTTTGTTCACTTCATAGCTTTTCATACCATCTCATAGCAGCCTCTTTCATTATTTAATATAGACCTCATAGTCAAGCATTAGATATGACTTCAAAGTCGCGCATTGTGTATCCTAGGCTACGTGTGCGTCCCAAAATGGCACCCTGTTCCCTATATAGTGCACTACTTTTAACCAGAGCCAGGGCCCTGGTCAAACGTAATGCACTATATTTGGAATAGAGGACGGAGGATTTTGGGACGGAACCGTCGGCAACCTCCACTCTCTTTCGCTGTTGCCATGCGTCAACAGTTGTGTAAGCTACACGTACTTTTCTCTTCCTCTCTGCTCTTCCTGTCCTCCTGGGTATTTCTGGAGACGGAGAGAAAGAAATATGCCCCCTTGACGTTTCCTAAGTTTCCAAAGCCGTCCGTAATTACACAGAAGGGCATATGATTATTGTCCATTGTCTTCCACGGTAGTAAGTTGTACTTGAATGTGTCTATCTGTATGAAATGTTGCGATGGGAGTCGAGGACAAGATTTGAGTGATGTCTGTTGAGTAGCAAGTAGATTGTGTGTGCTATAATGCAATGCTACTTCCACATTGGTATTTTCTTTTCCGGTGTATTTTCATAGTTGATCAATGACATAGTTTGCAATTAGAGGCATTTGCGTCACACTGATTGTCACTCTGCTTGCTCTGTTTTGGCTGCCAGCTGATAATTGTCAGGGAAAAATACATTCCTGGTCTTGTCGTTTGTTCTCTATTTCTTATTTTCTCCTGCTTTTGGGGTTCCCTGTACTATCAATTATTACATGGGTTGTTCTAAGCTAGTAGAGAACTAGGTGGGGTGGGGGGGACCATCCAATACAACAACAAAAAAATATATCTTTGCGGGTACGTGAACATCGACGGTTGGGGAAAAGTCGTCTGGAGGAGTGAGTGCATTCATTTGCTCTAAGTTAGCTTCACCTAATGAACCTCTCCCCGGCTGTAAACATACAGTACTTCTGCTGTTTGTTCCACAAATGTCAGCGAATGTCAGAGAAATGTCAGCGAGGGCACACTTTATACTGCTGTGTGTGTGTGTGTGTGTGTGTGTGTGTGTGTGTGTGTGTGTGTGTGTGTGTGTGTGTGTGCAGTCTGTCTGAACTCATCCTCACTGCAAAGGACACTTGTTTTTTGGTTTCGTTCCAGGAGTTTGTAAAGGCCTACAGGTATTTTTGGCAGTTACAACGACATTTCAAAATAAATGCTTTACTTTGATAACTCTTCTTTCTGTGTTGGAAGAGCCACTCTATTAGGCTTTTTACAATGCAGATTATAAAATGTGTTTCTTGTTCATTTGATAATATATAATATATCATTTGAAATATTCCTAATTTAGGCTAGTATTGCACCAGCCAGAGGCACTGGACCCCCCCACATGCCCCAGCTGGCAACGTTGAACTGGAGTGTTGTTTAGCTTCACGTCCCCATGGCAATGGCAGCCCTCCTCCGCCCCCCTCCATCCTTCTGCTGTGGAATCTATCAACCTCAAATAACCCCAGTGAGTCAGATCCCCTACTGACAATAGTATAGTCTATAGAAGCAGGCCTCTACACAAGCATATGTCAGCGTTTAGACTCTTCCTCAGTGTGTGTGTGTGTGTGTGTGCGTGCGTGCGTGCGCGCGTGTGCGTGTGTGCGTGTGCGCACGGCCACGCCCGCATGTGTGTGCATAGCGTGGTAGTACTCATCGAAATTATAGGTAGCTTATTATAACCAATTAGGCTACGCGAGCTTCAATAGATAGTTATGTAAATTCAACTCTTTTTTTTTCTTCATTTTTTTCTTTTTTGGCACATCTGAACTTTCAGACATAATGTGCAGTAATTTGTTAATAGAACCGATTTGAATTAGACTTCATTTAAATGTGAGTGGTACTTCTCACCTCGCCTCAGCTATATACTCCTAAGGGTTTTTTCAATGGTGATCATTGGAATTCCACTTAGTTCCGTACTTCTCACCTCAGCCAAACTGCTGTATTTTTCAGACAGAACTCTCATATATATATATATATATATATATATATATATATGATATTTCCAAATGGATCCTTGCCTGTGTCTCCGCCTTTTAATCAGAGACTCACCTGCATATATTAGCCATTCTCTTGAAAGCCACTGCTCAAGCTTTGTACCCACATATGTTTTTAGTTATCAGAATCCCACTCGCTCGCTCTCGGTCCCGCCGAATGGAATGGTAGAGACTGAGAGACAAATCTAGGCCAACACACTCTTCTGAATGACAATCAGGTTTGAAGGCAGGAGGCAAAACAGTGCGAGGTGTCCCTGAATCACATTCAAGCCTTAATAAAACACTTCAACACAACATCATTAAAGAATCTCAGTACAGACTGTTCCATTGTAGTTAACATGGAAATGTCTTTAATGTGAATCTTTTAACTGTTGAGATCACAGGAGGCTGGTGGCACCTTAATTGGGGAGAATGGGCTCGTGGTGATGAAGCGGAATGGTATCAAATAGATCAAATACATGGCTCTGTTCCAGACGTTATTATGAGCTGTCTTCCCCTCAGCAGCCTCCACTGGTGGAGATGTGAGTGGTGTAGTAACCCTTTAAACCAATCAGTGGGCTTTTGCCAGTGTCACGGAGCGCTACTGGTGGAGATGTGAGTGGTGTAGTAACCCTTTAAACCATTCAGTGGGCTTTTGCCAGTGTCACGGAGCGCTACTGGTGGAGATGTGAGTGGTGTAGTAACCCTTTAAACCATTCAGTGGGCTTTTGCCAGTGTCACGGAGCGCTACTGGTGGAGATGTGAGTGGTGTAGTAACCCTTTAAACCATTCAGTGGGCTTTTGCCAGTGTCACAGAGCGCTACTGGTGGAGATGTGAGTGGTGTAGTAACCCTTTAAACCATTCAGTGGGCTTTTGCCAGTGTCACAGAGCGCTACTGGTGGAGATGTGAGTGGTGTAGTAACCCTTTAAACCATTCAGTGGGCTTTTGCCAGTGTCACAGAGCGCTACTGGTGGAGATGTGAGTGGTGTAGTAACCCTTTAAACCATTCAGTGGGCTTTTGCCAGTGTCACAGAGCGCTACTGGTGGAGATGTGAGTGGTGTAGTAACCCTTTAAACCATTCAGTGGGCTTTTGCCAGTGTCACAGAGCGCTACTGGTGGAGAAGTCAAGTGCAGGAGAGCAGAGAGTTGTGAACAGGCGCACACTTTATTTGGGTAGAGGCAATAAAACAGACAGACGCCTCTGCGTCAAAACCTCCAGCCAAAGGATAAAGTGCAAGGCGCGAAACAGTCCCAACAAATGAGCAAATGTTACAATAAACAACCTTCGTGAAATACCACGGAAAATACGGGAAAAAAACCCAGCCTAGCGCGTACACACGAAACATGTAACAATTACAATTTCACACAAAGACATGGAGGGGAACAGAGGAATAAATACATGCAGTGTGATTAGGGAATGAAAACCAGGTGTGCAGGGAACAAGACAAAACAAATGGAAAAATGTAGTGGCGATGGCTAGAAAGCCGGTGACGTCGACCGCCGAACGCCGCCCGAACAAGGAGAGGAGCCGACTTCGGCGGAAGTCGTGACAGCCAGATTGTTTTCTTAATTTAAATTCATTTTTTTCACTAAAGTAGTGCACTGGCCCTTTACTTGTATTAGCAGACTGACATAGACCTCTGTAGTGTGGGCAAGAATTTATTTTCAGCGTCTTGCTTTGTCAAAAAAAAGGTAGTTTGTATAATTAACAACAGTATCTTGCAGGATTCAATAGTTGGGATTGTAAGAATTGTTGCCCTGTCATTCTAAAAGAACAAAACCCTGTCCTCAAACATTTACATCAAAAGGTTCAAAGTTAAACATCAAATTAAATCTTTTTTTCTTTTCTTGATCTAATAACATGGAAAACAACCACTTTTTCTGCAGTATTAATTTAGCATCCTTACAAACCACTCAATGTAAATGTACATTACTTTATTGTACATAAGCTGCTCATCTAGGTTTGTACCTGTAGACTTTCCATTACCATGAAGAAAAACAATGACCAATACAGTAAGAGTACATTGAGACATCAAGTGGCTTGTGGTGTGATGACATGGCTCAGTTGGTAGAGCATGGTGCTTGCAATGCTAGGGTTGTGGATTTGATTCCCATGGAGGGCAATGTATGCACACACTACTGTAAACTGCTCTGGATAAGAGTCTACTCGAATGGAAAAGGAATGAATAGACCATTTCAGTTATCACATAGAAAGAAGTTCTATTTGCAATGTATCTCAAACTAGAAAACATATGTCAAGCAAGTGTTTTATATATTCCACAGATATCCGTTTAGCTGTTTTGTACAGATAATTATCAGACTTGAGTTATAAATGCTGGTAAACACAAAAGTATTGCACTGGGTCTGCTTGTCCTGTTTTCAACGCGGGCATTTTTTGTATTTGTTGCTAAATCGCAGCGTCCCCATCCCAAAACAACTTCCCGTGGCTATGGCAGAGACTCTCTGGTCCATGCCCAGGATTGCAGATTGGCTGAACCGGGGTAGAGTTGATTTGTGTCTCTTTCAAGTGTGTTTTGAGGCGCTTGCCACCATCTCACTAGTCTCCTCTGTCTGAAATTGGTTTATGTCTCTCCCCATCAGAAAAGAAACATTACGCTCTAAAGCAACTCCACCAAATTCCTCCATTAAGTTGAACACTCTCTAATGCATCCCTCTTTTAAACTACTGTTTATGGTGCATGAAGTGTCACTGCCTAGGACTAGAGGGAGACATAAACGGGGCATTCTTTGACATTTTTGAAATATGCCTCGCCGCGGAAATAACACGCTTATACTGTCTCTCTCTGTCTGTCTCTCTCTGTCTTTCTCTGTCTCTCTCTCGTGTTCTTCTAACTTGTCTCTCTGTTTGTTCCTCCGCCAGAGACCATGACCACCGCTACGTCCCCCATCCTGTTGAAATGGGACCCCAAGAGTCTGGAGATCCGCACCCTGACCGTGGAGCGGCTGCTGGAGCCCCTGGTCACACAGGTAGGGACACACAGAGGCTTTAGCTCACCAGGCTAACACAGTCGTTGGGGGTAACGGAGGTGGTTCAGCGAACCGCGGTCGCGTGATGAATTACCATGCTGCCTAAAATGTAGCCTGGGCTTCACCTGTCTTGCGGTGGGCCGGAGACCTAGGTTTAAACCCAGCTGGTCACTTACTCACTGGTGATAGCTAACGACAAGGTAGGATGCTTTTCTGGTTTTACTGGTAATAAAGTCACTGGTTATAAAATCGAAGCTATACTGGGGTTGGACCAACCAGTGAGAGACAGTTTTAACAGAGGTGGTTCGGCGAACGACGATCATGTGATGCGTAACCTTGCCTGGGCTGCAGCCTAGGCTTTAGCTCTTTGGGCTAACACAGTCTTGTGTTGCACAGGAGACTTGGGATCAAACCCAGCCGAACTCACACTCGCTGGTTCTAGCTGATAACAAAGCTGACAACACGCTGGAATGACTAGCAGGAAGAGAGATTCCGTATAGAAAAGGGTTCAAAAGACAAAAGTTTTTCTTTCCACAGAGGCATTCCCCAGGAACTAGGTTGCTTAGCAACCACTTCTCTAAGAAAGCTTTGATAAACCTGCAGCTTCATGGCAGGCAGCAGGTAGCAGCATACACACACACTGTCCGTATCTGTTTTGAAACTGCTAGACTTACTGTTTAACCTTGTACTTTTCTCTACAACCCCTTTACTCCAGCTTCCCCTTGAGAGTTTTGGAAGTATCGATTCTACTCTTCTTGCCGGCTTCGGCCTGCGCCGTTGTATCAAGCATCATTTCTGTTCTCTTTAATCTTTGCTGTTGAGTTTATTTCTGGGTTAGTGACGGATGGTTCTGGCATCCCTGGACGAACCAGAACCTGTAGCTTGTTGTGCTGTGTAGCAATTGGTTGCTTGTCAAACGACACTTCATTTGTGGTCCTAGTGTGTATATGCTGGTTGATTTGTGGTGATGATGGCAAGGAGAGTTGAACGTCACCGGCAGTTCATTGGTTAACATTGTATTGCAACCCCACTCCCCTGTCTAACACACGCACGCACGCACGTACGTACACACACACACACTCACACACACACACAGTCAGTGTTGCTAGTGCTTGGTCAGCAGAACGTGATGTGGCTGAGGGCTGTGCTTCCCACAGGAGGCCCCCCCACTGGAAGTCACATGGCAGATACCACACTGATTGGAACAGAGATAATACACCACCACACACACACTGCTCTGAGCAGTGTGTGTGTTTGTGTGAGACAGAGACAGAGATGAGTCAGCTTTTGTTTGTCTAGCCTATTTGTGGATGAGAGAGACATTAGTGTGTGTTTATGAACAGTGGGAGTGTCCTCTTTCTCTCTCTGCGTGTGAGGGAGAAGGCTTCCACCTTGGACAGCTCTTTCTTTCTTTCTTTCTTTCTTTTCTTTCTTCTTCTTTCTTTCTTTTCTTTCTTCTCTTTCTTTCTTTCTTTCTCTTCTTTCTTTCTTTCTTTCTTTCTTCTTCTTTCTTTCTTTCTTTCTTTCTTTCTTTCTTTCTTTAAACTGACACCTTGTCTCTCCCATACTGCTCCGACTGACACCGAGTCCAACATTGGAACAGCAGCCTGTTATTTCTCTTGCCTGGTCACCCAGCACTGGAGCTTTAGCTTTCTATTCATTTGACTGAAGTTGCCTGGTCATGCAGCCTGCTGTTTCTCTTAGTCAGATAGCCTGGGTCCTTATACTGCACCTCAACAGTCTAGAATAAAATATGAAAATGTTATACTTCATTTTATTACATGACCACATAGTTCATGAAGGCAGCCTGTCTCCAAAGAGTGCAGCAGTGGGAAACGCTAAATCACAGCTCGAAGGGAGACAACAGAGATTTGATTTTAAATAGATGAGAAAGAGGAGGGGAAACACTTACTCTAAGGCAAAGCCTGTGTGATTGATTTGGTTCATTTCAGGCACTTTTTTTCCATTGTGTTTCCAACTCTTCCGCCGAGTTTTATATTTGCCAGGCATGATATAATAAAAAAAAAAATGAAATGTGACCTTTTTTTTGTCACGGCCAGTGACGATTATCTATCAAGCGGTTGTCTTATCTGTACCATGCCGTTTCAACGAGAAAAGAGGAAAGGGAAACAGAGGGAAAGAGAATGGAGGAGCAAAGATGAGTAGCGTGGGAAGAAGTAAAGGAGGGTAAAGGAGAGATGAGAGAATGTTTTTGGCTTGTATTGGCTGTGTTGGTGTCTACACAGACAGTAGATATATCTACAGGTACACAGCCTATTTTGGGTTGACAGTTTAGTGAGGAAGGCAGATGGATGTACTAGTTTCCATGTTTGGGATAGTTTAAGACAGTTTCCATGTTTGGGATAGTTTAACTCACCTAGTCAACAGCCAGTGGAATCGCGTGGCGCGAAATACAAATACCTCAAAAATGCTATAACTTCAATTTCTCAAACATATGACTATTTTACACCATTTTAAAGACAAGACTCTCGTTAATCTAACCACATTGTCCGATTTCAAAAAGGCTTTACAGCGAAAGCAAAACATTAGATTATGTCAGGAGAGTACCCTGCCCAAAATAATCATACAGCCATTTTCAAAGCAAGCATATATGTCACAAAAACCAAAACCACAGCTAAATGCAGCACTAACCTTTGATGATCTTCATCAGATGACACTCCTAGGACATTATGTTATACAATACATGCATGTTTTGTTCAATCAAGTTCATATTTATATCAAAAAACAGCTTTTTACATTAGCATGTGATGTTCAGAACTAGCATACCCACCGAAAACTTCCGGTGAATTTACTAAATTACTCACGATTAACGTTCACAAAATACATAACAATTATTTTAAGAATTATAGATACAGAACTCCTTTATGCAATTGCGGTGGCAGATTTTAAAATAGATTTTCGGCGAAAGCACATTTTGCAATATTCTGAGTAGATAGCTCGGCCATCATGGCTAGCTAATTCGACACCCACCAAGTTTGGTGCTCACTAAACTCAGAATTACTATTAGAAAAATTGGATTACCTTTGCTGTTCTTCGTCAGAATGCACTCCCAGGACTTCTACTTCAACAACAAATGTTGTTTTGGTTCCAAATAATCCATAGTTATATTCAAATAGCTCCCTTTTGTTCGTGCGTTCAGGTCTCTATCCGAAGGGTGACGCGTGAGCGCATTTCGTGACCAAAAAATTCAAAATATTCTATTACCGTACTTCGAAGCATGTCAAACGCTGTTTAAAATCAATTTTTATGCTATTTTTCTCGTAAAATAGCGATAATATTCCAACTGGGCGACGTTGTATTCATTCAAAGGCTGAAAGAAAACAATGGAGAATTCTCATGAACGCGCATCTCCAGTGTCACTGTTCCCAGCCTGACCACTCACAAATTATCCTGCTGTTCTTCGCCCAGAGACAGGAGACACGTCATTCCACTTTCTGGCGCCTTCTGAGAGCCAATGGAAGCCTTAGAAAATGTCACGTTACAGCAGAGATGCTGTATTTTCGATAGAGATGCAACAGAAGGACAAGAAATTGTCAGACAAGGCACTTCCTGTATGGAATCTACTCAGGTTTTGGCCTGCCATATGAGTTCTGTTATACTCAGACACCATTCAAACAGTTTTAGAAACTTTAGAGTGTTTTCTATCCAAATCTACTAATTATATGCATATTCTCGTTTCTGGGCAAGAGTAGTAACCAGTTTAAATCGGGTACGTTTTTTTATCCGGCCGTGCAAGTACTGCCCCCTAGCCCCAACAGGTTTTAAGACAGTTTCCATGTTTGGGCTGGTTTTAAGACAGTTTCCATGTTTGGGCTGGTTTTAAGACAGTTTCCATGTTTGGGCTGGTTTTAAGACAGTTTCCATGTTTGGGCTGGTTTTAAGACAGTTTCCATGTTTGGGCTAGTTTAAGACAGTTTCCATGTTTGGGCTAGTTTAAGACAGTTTCCATGTTTGGGCTGGTTTTAAGACAGTTTCCATGTTTGGGCTGGTTTTAAGACAGTTTCCATGTTTGGGCTAGTTTTAAGACAGTTTCCATGTTTGGGCTAGTTTAAGACAGTTTCCATGTTTGGGCTAGTTTAAGACAGTTTCCATGTTTGGGCTGGTTTTAAGACAGTTTCCATGTTTGGGCTGGTTTTAAGACAGTTTCCATGTTTGGGCTGGTTTTAAGACAGTTTCCATGTTTGGGCTGGTTTTAAGACAGTTTCCATGTTTGGGCTAGTTTAAGACAGTTTCCATGTTTGGGCTAGTTTAAGACAGTTTCCATGTTTGGGCTAGTTTAGGGTTGTTACCATAATTGTTTATTAGCCTTCTTTACTGTAGTTGCATCAACAAAGTGATCTGAAATCACTCTCAAGGCCTGTGAAGTCAAGTGCTGCCAAAATTCCAGCTTTTTCAAATGTTATGGTCTCCAACAGTCGGTAGCACTCAGTCCAACGTAGACTTCTAAAGCTTTACCAGTGATTCAACTTTAGAACTAATTCTGATTCATCTTTTGTCTGAGAGACTGCACGCACTTCACATTCGATTATCTTCGGCCATCTGCAACTTCGACCTTCAAGAAACTTCGGTGTTGATATTCAAGTGCCACTCGCCGTGTATTCACATTCCCTTGACTTGAATACATTCAATAATATTTTCTCTGGGCTTCAATCTCAGGCAGGTGAAGTTAATTGAATGACTGAAATCAATGCGTGGATAGATGAACATTGTCTTTGTGAATAGATTTAGAATGGCATTGACAGGGATGAGTTGGCTCAGCCTGTTGCTAGCTAGCGAGGAGCGCTAGTTTAATCAGAGACAGCTAGTCACAGTCTCTCTCTCTCTCTCTCTCTCTCTCTCTCTCTCACACACACACACACGTCAGGCTCATCTCTGTGGGTAACCAAGTGGTGCTGCCACCCAGGAGCACACAGGGATCCAAAGGGTTCAGCTCCTCCTCGGCTAGCCAGGGGAAAGGCCGGTGGGAGTCATGCTTGAGCACGGATGCCCTTTTTGTCCACCTCAGCCACTGTGGAAGGGTCTGTTACCTCTCTGAGGAAGAGAGAGAGAAGTGTGTGTGTGTGTGTGGGGGTGTGAGTTCACGCTCGTGCTCGTGCACGCACGGTCTGGATCACGACCCTGTCACGTCTGATCAGTGATGGTGCGGTTCTGCTTCCTTGCCTTATCTGTTTTGGGCACAGTCCTCCGGGTGTCTGAGTCTCTCCAGACTAGGCCCATGACAGCCGTTTTACAGTTTGCAGTTCCTAAGCTAACTCATCCCAAACACACTGTCCAAACAGCAGAACTCTGTTTGAGACTGGATATGAAAGAAAAGTGTAGACTGAGCTATGCTCTGTGCTCTTCTGTCCTCATTTGTCAGCATACAGTCTATATTTATCTCTGGTATAAACTGAACCTATACACCATACCTATTTTCATGCTATCTAACTAGGCCCATCTCATGTCCTAGGCCTCTACACTATTCTGTCAGGTCTGTAACTCTGTATCAAGATTAAACTGAGGCTGCATATTGTAGGCCACTGCCCCCGTTTTGGCTTTTGGAGTGAGGTATAATGAATGTGATTTACGAGGTGGACATGTGGTGTGGTTTGGCAGAGCAACAAGGTCGTGACTTTGTCTCTGCTTGTTGATGACTGGGAGTGTCCGTCTTTGTCCGTAGTAAACGAGTACCTCATTCCCTTCAGCCTGGTCTCTCTACCTCTCTCCCTCTCTCCCTCTCTACCTCCCGCTCCATCCAGCATGTTTTCTGTTAGAAAACAAATAAAGGCCAAGTTGTGCTGTTACTCGACAGTGCATGCACGCTCTCTGTGTGTGGTACACGGAGTGTGACAAGGCTGTGCGGTGGCGTAACCCTCTGCTTAGAGCAGTGCGTTTTTGCGTGCGTGTGTCTGCGTGTGTACGTGCTCGTGTGACATCAAAGGACTTTCCATCCAGCCTGTTTCATTAGTCCCTGTCTGTCTGTCCCTGTGCTGACTCTAGCCCCTCGCCTCTGACACGTCCTGTAGGTAATTGGTACGGCCGTGCGATGGCCGAGCTGCTCCTCCTAGTAAACACAGCAAGGGCTTGCAGACTGATATGAGAAGTGGATGAGGGCTTGGCTTCGATAGGATATATAGACTAATGGAGACCCACACTTGTGTGTGTGAACTGTGCTTTGGAACTGTGGTTGGTGTTTGCATGTACTTTGCATGTCTGTGTGATAGCTTCTTTTTTTTGTTGTTGATTTGTGTACCTGCATGTGTAGGCCAATGTGTCCTTATTTCTCCTAAGCGGGGATCTTTTTCTTTGTGTTTGGCTTTGTTTCCTGCAGACTCACATGCAGATGTAGGATCTTCGTTTGATCACCCTGTTGCAGGATAGCTTTCCTGTCACTTGTAGTGTATTTCTGGTTTAAATTTGCAATTTCCTCCTTTGAAATTTCAGACGTGATTTTCCCTTACAAAACATTGCACCAACCGACATAATAATTCACTATTCCTGTTGCTGCAGGATTGTTTTCTTGCTCTAGCAAACTGGCTGAAATGGAGATCCTACATCTGTAAGGGGAGATGCGTTTCTTCCTCGTTTTAATAAGATATCCATTTACAGGCAGCGGTTGACAAATTTAACCTGCCGATGCAAATTGAGTTTGGTTAACCCTTAATGAAGGGTTTATTAATCCAGAATTAAATGAATCCTAGACAGTGAGTGAACGCCGTATAAACAGTGACACACACACAGGCTATTTATCATTATCATATTATCCTATTATTATATTGCATTCCATTGTGAATGAATCCAGAATTATGCAGACAGAGATTGAACCCCATCTAAACAGCTATTCTCATACACACACACATAAGTGATAGCATGATTATATTAGCCTTTATATTAAAGTGTAGCAAACAATGTTTGTTCCATTGCGTACAAAATGTTGTTATTATTATTATTTAGTCCCTAGGAGGACTAAAGGAAAGTCACAACTAAATAATTACTTTTGTGTGTGTGATCATTCATTTACCTTTGTCGCCCATACCTGAACCTCTCGGCAATTACAATCCATTTGAGTCCCCCTGCATAACCCAAGAGTTTTACGAACATAATGTGAAATATGAATTACGCTGTCACACACAGAAACACAATTCAATTATTCAATTCCATGAATAGAATAATCTGTATATTACTGCTACTACGATGGAATGATTCCTGTTGTTTCTTTAAAGTTAGTCTGGGATTTGTTTATCAGAAGAACGGCAGCAGCGTCACTTGTTTTTGTCACACCCTGATCATTTTCACCTGTCCTTGTGATTGTCTCTACCCCCTCCAGGTGTCACCCATCTTCCCTATTATCCCCTGTGTATTCATACCTGTGTTCTCTGTTTGTACGTTGCCAGTTCGTCTTGTTTGTCAAGTCAACCAGCGTGTTTGTGTCTCAGCTCCTGCTTTTCCCCAGTCTCTCTTTTTCTCGCCCTCCTGGTTTTGACCCTTGCCTGTCCTGACTCTGAGCTCGCCTGCCTGACCACTCTGCCTGCCCCTGAGCTTGCCTGCCAACCTGTACTTTTGCCCCACCTCTGGATTATTGACCTCTGCCTACCCTGAGCCTGCCTGCCGTCCTGTACCGTTGCCCCACCTCTGGTTTACTGACCCCTGCCTGCCTTGACGTGTCTATTGCCTGCCCCAGTTGGAACATTAAACCATTGTCAATTCGACGTGCCTGCATCTGGGTCTTACCTTGATTCCTGATAGTTTTGGTATGAAGTGGAGTGATGGGGCTAGGGAAATATAACCCCTCTCAAATTGATAGGCAGCGTTCTACACTGTAAAATAAAATCTAGTTGTTTCAGCTAATTATTATTGAGTAACTGGTTATACCGACTTTTTTAGTTTACTCAACTTTTCAGTCCAAATGTTACCTGAAAACAAAATGGAGGCCCAAACATGGCTCCATCTTTACAAAACAAATGCAATGCAAAAAAAAAAATGCACTCAAAATAAAGTGTTTGCTGAAATTGTCTCAAATGTTCATTCATATGAATGAACTAAATACAAATAGTTGGCTCCAATTATTATTTGGGAATCTTACCTAAAAAAGGCTGAGGAACTAGTTACACAGACACACACACATTGCTTTTAACATACAATGTTTTCAATGAATTACAAAGCCTTTGCTGTAGATTGTTGGGGTAACTTTCTTGGGTAGGGTAGGCTGCAGCCCTCCCAAGGCTATGATGCTACCTTTTAAAGGTGTCACGACCGTCGTAGGAATTGGACCAAAATGCAGCGGGTACGTGAATGCTCATTTTCTTCTTTATTAAATAAATGAACACTGAACAAAAAGAACGACGAAAACAGTCCTGTCAGGCACACAGCTAAACTAGAAACAACTACCCACAAAAACCCCATGAAAAACACCCCTACTAAATAGGACCTTCAATTAGAGGCAACGAGGAACAGCTGCCTCCAATTGAAGGTCAAAACAATAAACTAAACATAGAAATACAAAACATAGAATGCTACCCAAAAACCCCGACAACACAAAACAAACACACCCCTGCCACGTCCTGACCAAACTACAATAACAAATAACCCCTTATACTGGTCAGGACGTGACAAAAGGGCCCGATGATGTGACATACTGACTCCACTGTCCAGTTTATTTATAGTCTCACACACATACACACAAACACACACACACACACACACAGTCACACATGCACACACACAGTCACGCTCATACGCATGTGTGTCAAATATATAAATTTAAAACATTATATGTTACAAGCACTGGGTGTGTGTGTAACTAGTTCCACATACTTTTTTAGTTAGTTGAATGAACATATGAGACAATTTAAGCAAACACAATGTTAAGTTGACTGCACTTTTGCATATGTTTTTTTCTCAAGTTGGAGCTAAGTTTGGGCCAACACATTTTTTTTGTTCCAGTAACACTTGGACCGAAAAGTTGAGTAAAAAAAAAAATGGCTGTGGAACCAGTTACTTAATAATAATTAGTTCAAACAACTAGATTTGTTATACAGTGTAGATGCAAAGACACACAGTCCCTGACATCCACATAATAGTTTAGAATATGTTTCCCAGATTCCAGATTGTAGCTTTAATTAGAGCAACTTGAACATGCAGTAATGCTGATCTCTCTCTGTGTTATTTTAGCCAGGCTCGTTATTTTCTATAATCTGGGATCATGGGTGAACGTGTGAATCCTCAGACATGATGCCCATTGAATTGGCGAGATTGTGAGGTTGTGTGTAGTGTGAGTTCCCCCGCAAGTCTTTGTTGTTGGGCAGGCAAGCGTCAGGTGTCTCTGACTGGAAATTATAATTATCTCAGTGAGTACACACTTTCCATGTAAGAGGAGGGAGGGAGGGAGGGAGGGAGGAAAAGAAGGGGAGACGGAGAGTAGAGAGGGAGAGAGAGAAGGTGGAAGAGAGGGCTTGTATTAAGAAAGAGTCAGTACTGTATTAGTTTAAACTAATTAGCCCCTGGTGGACCTTCAGATCATAGAGATACAACACAATCGTGTTCTATTCCATTCTGTGCTTCAACTTCTCCCACACATCACACAGGTCAGTACTGGGCCACTATGGTCCTAATTGGTAGTGACTGTGGGATATATCCCAAATGGCACCCTATTCCCTATATAGTGCACTATTTTGACCAGGACCCACAGTAGTGCAATAGGGTGCCATTTGGGACAGAGAACTAGAGAATGGAATAGTGAAGTATTTTTTGACAGAACCTAATAGGTCTACATGTGCTAGCTAGCCTACTTTATGGCGTTCTCCTCCAACCTACAGTACAGTACCTTTGACATACCCTTTGTTCTACATACCCCTTGACTTATTCCACATTTTGTTGTGTTACAGCCTGAATTCAAAAATGGCTTAAATCAGTGTTTTTTGTCACCCATCAACGCACAATGCCCCGTGATGACAAAGTGAAAACGTGTTTTTACAAATTGTTGCAAATTTATTGAAATTAAGTACAGAAATATCTTATTTTCGTAAGTATTCACATCCCTGAGTCAATGCATGTTAGAATCACCTTTGGCAGCAATTACAGTTGTGAGTCTTTCTGGGTAAGTCTCTAAGAGCTTTACACACCTGGATTGTCCAATATTCGCCCATTTTTCTTTAATAAATTCTTCAAGCTCAGTCAAGTTGGTTGTTGATCATTGCTTGACAGCCATTTTCAAGTCTTTCCATAGATTTTCAAGACCATTTATGTCAACACTGTAACTCTTGGTAAGCAACTCCAGTGTATATTTGGCCTTGTGTTTTAGGTTATTGTCCTGCTGAAAGGTGAATTAATCTCCCAGTGGCTGTTGGAAAGCAGACTGAACCAGGTTTTCCTGTAGGATTTTGCCTGTTCTTAGCTCTATTCTGTTTTATTTTTATCAACAAAAAAAAAACTCCCTAGTCTGACAAGCATACCCATAACATGATGCAGCCACAACCATACTTGAAAATATGAAGAGTGGTACTCAGTGATGTGTTGTGTCATTTAGGTTAGTATTGTGGAGTAATTACAGTGTTGTTGATCCATCCTCAGCTTTCTCCTATCACAGGCATTAAACTGTAACTGTTTTAAAGTCACCATTGGCCTCATGGTGAAATCTCTGAGCGGTTTCCTTCCTCTCCGGCAACTGAGTTAGAAAGGACACATGTATCTTTACAGTGACTGAGTGTATTGATACACCATCCAAAGTGTAATTAATAACTTCATCATGCTAAAATGGATATTCAATGTCTGTTTTTTTTTTTTACTCATCTACCGTTAGGTGCCCTTGTTTGTGAGGCATCCCTGGTCTTTGTGGTTGAATCTGTGTTTAAAGTTCACTGCTCGACTGAGGGACCTTACAGATAATTGTATGTGTGGGGTACAGAGATGAGGTAGTCATTAAAAAAGTCATGTTAAACACTATTATTGCACACAGAGTGAGTCTATGAGACGTATTATGTAACTTGTTAAGCATATTTTTACTCCTGCACTTATTTAGGAGTGCCATAACAAAGGGGTTGAATACTTATTTATTCAAAGCATTTCAGCTTTTTGTTTTTTATTAATTTGTAAAAATGTCTAGAAGCGTAAATCCAAAAACAACAAAAAGTTGGGAAAAAATCAAGGGGTGTGAATACTTTCTGAAGGCACTGTATGTTACTAATATCAATTAGCTTTCTCTCGATTAGATTGCCCTTAGTTCATTTGTAGCTGTACTGTGAACGGAGACATGGCCATCCCTGGTCATTGTGAGTGCTAGCCGATGGTCCGAGTCCCAAATGGCACCCTATTCCCTATATAGTGCACTCCGTTTGAACAGAGCCCTATGGGGGAACAGAGTGCCATTTGAGAACCAAACTAGGTGGTTGATACAGCATGAATACAGCATTCGTTGCTGTTCAGCTGTATGAATGTCTCTCTCGGCCTCGCATACGGAGGCATTGGTTGCCTTTGCAACCGAGCTCGGAGGAATAAGCACAATAGGCAAGCTACTTTATCTTGCCCACAGTAGTACCGGTACGAGTGCATAGGAGAACTGCTTTCGGATATGAACGGGGACGCGCTAGATTTTCTTCCCTTGTCAATTTGGATGATTTAGTGTTGCTCTCAGCCGGGGAATAAAAGCCTTGCCTCTGGAGACTCCCAGAGAGCCTGCTAGCTATACCACCTGACAGTGCAGGAGATAGCAGGCCCATTTATTATACAGCAGCCTTCCCAGTTAGCTGGCTAGCACTGCTGCCTGCTGCTGATGGAGTAGTACAGTGCATTTGTCCCAAATGGAACCCTATTCCCTATGTAGTGCACTACCTTTTACCAGGGCCCATAGGGAATACCACAGGGCTCTGATCAAAAGAAGTGAGCTAAATGGGGAATAGGGTTCCATTTGGGACGTACCCCAACACTGACACTCCTACTGGGTAGCTTACGATGAGTCTGTCCGACCGGGAAGTCAACTCAGCTGCCATGGAAGTGTGTAAACATTTGGACTGAGAGGGACTGAAGGGAAATAAAGAGAAAGACTGAAGAGAAGAGAGAGGAAAACACAGGCATCTTAACCTCTACGTGCCACGAGTCAACAGTAGAGGGAATATGACCTGCTCTTTTAAACAGGAGCCTGAATATGAACATGAAGTAGCCTACAAAGTACAGGCTGAGCCAGTACTCTAATAATATGTAATCATCTTTATACAATCATATTTATCTTTATTGTAATAATCATCTGTAGTCATATTCCCTTAGGTCTCTAAACCATGGAATAATTATTATGTAATAATAATCTATCATCATGGGCTCCACGCTCTAAGAGGTCAGCGTTCTGAGTGGACCTCGTCTGTCTGGAGAGGGCTTGACTGATTAGCAGAGACAAGGCCAGGACCTCTGTGTCACGGTCAACAGTCACTCCAACCTCTGGACGCTGGAGAGACTCAGTGAACTTTTAGAGTAGGTCAGTACAGCAGAGAAGGGAGGGAGGGGTAGGCAGAGAGGAAATGAGGGAGCAAGGTAGGGATGGAGAGAGGCAGACAGGCTCAGACATATAGATAGCCAGGCCAGGCGGTCATTGTAAATAAGAATTTTAACTTCCTGGTAAAATAAATGGTAAATTAAATAGGCCTAAATAAATAAATAAATAGACCCAATTGTCAGCACCTATCCAGTCCATTTGGAGTCCTAGGATAACTTATACTGGCTAGATTATCCAGCTCCACACAGTGGCTGATATGGCTTCCACATACATGTTATCAGGCTCCAGCCTGCAAGGCTGTGCTAAAGCGGGTTGGAAGACCAAGCAGAGAATCCACTGTCACGGAGCTCCTTTTAGCCAGTCACCTTACATGAATGGAGCCGACACAAATGCCCAGTCATATATCACCGCCCCCCAAATGAGTGGAGTGGACAAGTGTGTCAAATGAAGAGTCCCGGTAACACCTCTTAAGTACACAGGACGTCTCCGAGGCATTTGACAACCCTCAGACTCTATCCCGTCCTGTCATCAGTATGACTGGGGGGGATGGTGTGTGTGTGCTAGCCACTATCACAGTCACACACTGAAGTGTTCAGGTCAGGCCTGCCTGTTTGCCTTCACACCTCATAAACCCGAGCCAGGACCCAGACAGGTAGACAAGGAGATGACTGCCTGATCATGACAATGACAGTGTCTGCTGCCTGGCCCCCAGCCCCAGCACAGGAGACACAGCACTGGATCAATGGAAAATCTAACAGATTGCTATATTATAACATACTCTACCCATGAAAGTTACCTCAACAATCTACAGCAATTTTTTCAAGGCTTTGGAATTCGGTCCTGTGGTTTGAATACTCATCAACATACTGTACCTCTGCGGTAGCACAAGGCAAAGTTTTCAACATGCTATTAGTGCAGAAAGAGGTAGTGTAAAAAGTAGTGCAAGAGAAACTAAAGTTAAGCTATTACGGCTCGGTGTTCTCTTTTGCGTCGCTCTAATCTGGGGGAACCACAGCGTTAGCACTCCGGCCATGGGTGACAGTAATTAAAAGCGCACTGGACCATTTGTTAATGTCCTATTATTTTTCCTTATGCTCTAGCACTCTGTGTGTGTGTGTGTGTGTTTGAAACGTAGAGGGATACTGATACAGGGGACTGAGACGGTTCTTATAGCAGTAGAAGTGCAGCATATGCAGATTAATTCACATAGATCCCTAGTCAGCCAGAAGACTTTCACTCCCCGTCCACAGGCTGCCAAGCTACTTTCCCCGGTCACCAGTTGTACCAAAACTCCCCATAGAAATCCCTTTTGAGTTGCACAAAAATCCAACATGCAGAAGCTGAAATCTTTTCTGTGTTAGCGGTCCTTGGCTGTTTTAGCTGAGCTGTAGCCGTCCCCATTGTGGCTCCTTGGGGAAGGCGAGTCTTTGTACCCGGGCCCCAGTGGAGGCTAGAGGAGGGACTGCTGTGCTGTACTTTACACATGAATGACTTGGCCCATTGATCGTGAATTCAGTCTCTCTCAGAGGCATAGTCAGCGGCTGCTGCCTCTGTTTCGGCCCCTCCAGTCTGCTGATGTAGTCTGGTACTTTACTTCAGAGCCACATGAGCTGAACCCGTAGAAATGTACATGGCTGAAGAGTTATTTTCCTGTCTGGCATGTCGTAAACACCTGAACACAAACCGGTGGTGGCTGGTTGTACTTTAAATCTGAGGACGGGCTCACATCGTAAAGGCTTGAATGGAATAAATGAAACAGTGGTAAATATATCAAACAAATGGTTTCCATGTGTTTGATACCAAGCACTCCATTCCAGGCATTGTTATGGGCTGTCCTTCCCTCATCAGCCTCCTCCTACGCAACTGCAGAATGCACACTTACTACACACATACGCTATGACACTCACTCATAGACCCATTCATGTGCACACACATTGATAATAAAGGTAAATGTACTCCCGTATTGACTACCGACTCATGATACACTCCACCAGCCTACAGCTAAGAGATGGTCTGTAACATAGAAATATAATGAGTTAAAGGGATAGAAACTCAATGTGGATTCCTATTCTAGTAATTATATTTCTGTGGTCTGTAGTACTGTTGTTTAGAGAACTAAGATATTCCTCTCAAAGATGAGCTTTATTGATTTTGCAGGGAAAGCCAGTGGACCATGTCAAGCAAACTCGATGTGAGAAGAATACGCTAGCCATTACGCTATTGATGAACATTTGCAAACATATTTAAAACACAACTGCTGTGCTTTCTGTCAAAGTGGTTGAATGTCAACTAAAACAACAACTGACTTTTTGACCTGTATTGCCAACATGCGTGTCTTCCTACATCTACACTTTTATTTTTGTCACACCTGCTCCCGCTCTTCCCCTCTGGTGCTTGAGGGTGCCAGGCTCCCCAGCATTGCACACTCCTGCCACCATCATTACGCACACCTGCCTTCCCCCGTCACGCGCATCAGCGATTATTGGACTCACCTGGAATCAATTACCTCTGTTATTACCTTCCCTGTATATGTCTGGTTCCTCTGTTCTGTTCCCTGCTTCAACATTAATTGTCATTTGTCTTTGTTTACCCGTGTGCTGACGCTGTTCCTGTTCTGTTACCTGTCTGTACCTGATTAAATGTTGACTCCCCGTACCTGCTTCTCGTCTCCGGCGTTGGTCCTTACAATTTTATACTTAATTATTAACACAAATAATGGCACACTGTGCCTTTTCAGAAATTAAACAACAAATTTGTCATCCCTAAAAAATAAATAATTCAAAAGCATATATATACATTCAACTCATTTCATCAACAAAAAGTAGTTTCCCCTCCTCCACAAAACAAACCGCTCCTTTGTAAGCCCACTTCTCCTCAAACTAAGGGAGCTCTTTTATAGCCGAGAACTCAAAATCCACTTTTATTCTCATTTTGACTAATCCTTTAAAAACACATCTTACATTCTGCCCATTCTGCCCAAACCCATCTATGTGAAGCTAGCCACAATAAGGATCAGCCACAATAGTGGACTTTGCGGTTAGCCTTCAAAATAAAAGTATGGCATAATTCTACTGTTTGTATTCATTTGCATCACTGTCAATGGCTTATTTTTATTTTGAAGGCAAACCACAAATTCCACTATTGTGCCTAATTCTTATTGTGGCTAGCTTCACGACACATTACCCGGTCCGGTCGAATCTCACTAGCAAGATGAAGCTAGCTGGCTGCTAATAACGTTAGCTTTGGGCAACAAGGTTAAGTAGCTGGCTAGCTATTTATTTTCATGAACTGAAGTTCAATTTCAATAGGCAAACAACAAGTGGCAACCTAGCTAATACTTACTCACAAGGATTCCTAAATCATTGCTAAGAATAATGAAAATGACTGCAGTTTCTATTGGTCATTGTTTTCAGGCTGGTTGTATTGGTGCTAGCTAGGTACCAAGCTAAAGCTAGCTACCCCGGAAGTTGCGTTCAAACAAATTATGCTTTATTATCAACGTGGTATTGTAAACACATCGTTCGTGGCCGGTGTTTGCTTCTTTGCAGACCTTTTTTGTACAGCTTTGACAGTGCTACTGTATCTTTTTTGACACGCAAAGACTCAAACGGTGTTCCATAGTATGTATGTTGTGAAGCTAATAGCAGTGACGCCATTACTGTGTAACTCCGGTAGGGCAACATCTGACAAATAGCGCACTTGGTAGTGTGTACCGGTGCTCGACCAGTCAACGAAAGCCAACATCACCCACGACAGAGAACGGTTGATTGTCAAGGGCAATGAATTCCACTATCTTGGCTTTAATGGATTTCACCTTTGAGTTGTCTCCCTGAAATGTTCTTACTCTTTCAAATGACTGCTCGACTGCTCGAAAGCAGCAGCTCTACTTGCAAGATGTACAAGACCTTGTCCCCCTCCTCTTTTGACAAATGCAAAACACTTTGTGGAACCCAATGATATTTATCCCAAAATAAATCTACAATAATCACCTGTATCTTAGCCAGAAGGCCAGATGGTGTCTCTAAACATGACAATCGATGCCACAGTGCAGAGGCAACCACATCTTGTATGACATACGAGATAACAACCAACGCCATCTCCTCATCCTCCCTTCCACCATTTCAAGCACCCCATTGCAATTCTTTGCCATTGTACCGTCATCACCTAGGTACACTCCAAGATACTTTAAACCTCCCTTACACCATTCCAGCCCCCCTGGCAAATCCATGATCCCTCCAGACCATTTTCCAATCTGTAAAGCACAACTTTTTTCCCAATTTACCTTTGCAGAGGATATTCCCCTAAACCGATCAACCATGAGACTCAAACTATCCACCTCTGCTTGTTTTTTTCACTAAAATAATTACATCATCAGCATAGGCTGAGAGACGAATAGGAGGAATATCCTCTGAAAGGTACACCCTTTCAATGCAATTTCTAATGCTATTTAGTAGTGGCTCAATAGTGATGGCATATAACATTCCCGACAAAGAACACCCCAGCCTAATACCTCTACACACTTTAAAAGGAGCACTCAAGCCATCATTAACTTTCAGTACACTGAAGTTAATGGTCACCATATTTCACCCTAATCATGGCAATAAAACCAGAGCTGAAACCAAAGGCCTCAAAAGTGCGCCATAAGTATTGATGTTCAACTCGGTCAAATGCCTTTTCCTGGTCAATTGAAATTAGACCAGCATCCAACCCAATAGCCATATAGACGTCCAAAAAATCCTAATCAGGTGTAACGGTTGTCGTCGGATAAAGTGGACCAAAACCCAGCAGGAATATGTGCACTCATCTTCTTTTATTTGGTTAAGAATGAGAACCAAAAATAAACACAAAAATAAAGAATAACACAACAACTATATACATGCTGGTAAGGCACAAGGCTATACACAGAGCAATCTCCCACACAGTACTCAACAAACACACACCTATATATAGGACTCTGAGGCAACTAGAAAACACCTGCCTCCAATTGAGAGTCCAACCCCAATTAACAAAACATAGAAATACAAAAGACTAGACAGAACATAGAAATACATCACATAGAACATAAACCAAAACCCCGGAAATAATAAATCAAACACCCCTACAATATACATAACCCCCGAACCACATGAAACAAATACCCTCTGCCACATCCTGACCAACCTACAAATACAAATAACCCCTATACTGGTCAGGACGTGACATCAGGGAAATGTTATCCCCTATCTGCCTGCCGGGTACACAATACCCACAGTACCCGACTGGTCCGTATGTACCAATTGACCCATCACCTCCAACAGCCTGTTGGACAAAGCCTTGGACACGATCTTATAATCAGTGCACAATAAAGCCACCGGCCTCCAGTTCTTCACCTCCCTAGGGTCACCCTTTTTTGGCAGTAGGGTGAGGACAGCCCTTCTGCAGCTTATTGGTAGTAACCCTCCGGTTAAACTATCATTAACTACTGCTAGCCAATCCTTTCTCAACATGGCCCAAAAAGACTTAAAAAAATCCCACTGGGGTTGTCACACTTGATTTACAGACCTGAGATTGATGCTCAAAACAATAAAACCTATCTAACCTGGCCAGAGAGATGGTGTTCTCTCTCACTTGGGCCAATATGTACTGTCTCGTGTCTCCACAGTTCATGTGTTACAATAAGGCATTTTTAAAACGTCCTTGAGGCTATTTGAGGTTCTTTGTGGTGTCTTATCTAAATCACTGACTGTGCAGTTAAAATCCCCAGCAAGAAATAAATCCTCCTTAGTGTTACATTTCTCAATGGTATTTGATAATGTCTCTATAAAACATACCCAATCAGACTGCCACTACTGGAGCATATATATTGATTAAACACATAGTGATGTTTTCATACCTCGCTCTAACTTTTAATAACCTCCCCTCAACTACCTCTTCAAACTCATATGACAAAGGCAAAAAACCTTTTGAGAACAGGATAGCCACACCCCCACACACCGCTGCCCCCCCCCACTCCTGTTGCCACATAACTTAATTTTCAATATTACTATGTGTTTCCTGTAGAAAACATATGTCACTTCCTATTCCCTTCATTAACTCAAACACCACAGCTCTTTTTTAACGTCTCTCGTCCCATTTACGTTTAAAGATGAAATCTTAAAACTGCTCATGGCTGAAAAAAATACAGAGGAAGAGACAGAAAACACATCTCTTTACAGAGTTAAGACTGCGACTGAATTTTAATTTCCTTTAGAATTTAAATAATTTGTCACTCTTGTAACAACTTTCTTGAGTCTGTCGATTTCAGGGCTTGTCAAACCTCCCCCCTGTTATTTATCTGTTACATTATAATCCTGCATATATTTCTTCCCTTTTGTCAATTTCAGAAATTGACATACCTTCTCAATCCCATACCTCCCTTCCACCCCATTTTTCTCACTATTTTGTTTTGATGCATCAGATGACTTACTCTTGCTATCCCCCCGAGGAAAACTCCACCATCTCTATAACCTGTTTATGCTCAGCTGATTTATCAATCTCTACCTTCCTCTTAGAATTAGTCTTCATCACCCCTTAAATTCTTCCTCTTAATCCTCGGTACAGCTGCTTCATTTTTTTTTGTTTCAATCTCCTCTTGGACTTCCAGCAACGACTCAGCGACCCTAGTCGCATTCTCACCGGCTTTTTCCCCTCCCTCTTTGCTCTGATCCACCACAATTGCCCCCGTAGCCACCCCGCTCTCCTTTCCTACTTTTCCAACCACATCTGCCCACCTTCTCCCTTCCGCTGCACCCTTAGAGCGAGAGAACTTTGGAAATTGTTTATTTGTCGTGTACATAGATTAGAAGATGTTAAAACGGGTGCAGTGAAATGCTTTTACTTTTACTGCTTACCATGTCTATTTATACAGTGATGTGATGGTGAATACCCCAGCGGTACAGTAACTTGATGTACCTCTGATGTAACCACGATGTAACTCTGATGTAACCCTGATGTACCTCTAATGTAACCATGATGTAACCCCGATGTAACCATGATGTAACCCCGATGTAACCCCGATGTACCTCTGATGTAACCATGATGTACCTCTGATGTAACCCCGATGTAACCCTGATGTAAACCTGATGTACCTCTGATGTAACCCTGATGTACCTCTGATGTAACCCTGCTGTACCTCTGATGTACCTCTGATGTAACCCCGATGTAACCCTGATGTAACTCTGATGTACCTCTGATGTAACCATGATGTAACCCCGATGCACCTCTGATGTAACCATGATGTACCTCTGCTGTAACTCTGATGTACCTCTGATGTACCTTTGATGTAACCCTGATGTAACCCTGATGTACCTCTGATGTAACCCGGATGTACCTCTGATGTAATCCTGATGTACCTCTGATGTAACCCTGATGTACCTCTGATGTAACCCTGATGTAACCATGATGTACCCCTGATGTAACCCTGATGTACCTCTGATGTACCCCTGATGTAACCCCGATGTACCTCTGATGTACCCCTGATGTAACCCCGATGTACCTCTGATGTAACCATGATGTAACCCTGATGTAACCCTGATGTAACCATGATGTACCTCTGATGTAACCCTGTTGTAACCCTGATGTAACTCTGATGTACCTCTGATGTAACCATGATGTACCTCTGATGTACCCTGATGTAACCCTGATGTAACCCTGATGTACCCTGATCTAACCCTGATGTACCCTGATGTACCTCTGATGTAACCATGATGTACCTCTGATGTAACCCCGATGTACCTCTGATGTAACCCTGATGTACCTCTGATGTAACCCTGATGTACCTCTGATGTAACCCTGATGTACCTCTGATGTAACCATGATGTACCTCTGATGTAACCATGATGTACCTCTGATGTAACCATGATGTAACCCCGATGTAACCATGATGTACCCCTGATGTAACCCCGATGTACCTCTGATGTAACCATGATGTACCTCTGATGTAACCCTGATGTAACCATGATGTACCTCTGATGTAACCCCGATGTACCTCTGATGTAACCCTGTTGTAACCCGGTTGTACCTCTGATGTAACCATGATGTACCTCTGATGTAACCCTGATGTACCTCTGATGTAACCCTGATGTACCTCTGATGTAACCCTGATGTAACCATGATGTACCTCTGATGTAACCATGATGTACCTCTGATGTAACCATGATGTACCTCTGATGTAACCATGATGTAACCCCGATGTAACCATGATGTAACCCTGATGTAACCATGATGTACCTCTGATGTACCCCTGATGTAACCCCGATGTACCTCTGATGTAACCATGATGTACCTCTGATGTAACCCTGATGTAACCATGATGTACCTCTGATGTAACCCCGATGTACCCCTGATGTAACCCCGATGTACCTCTGATGTAACCCGGTTGTAACTCTGTTGTACCTCTGATGTAACCATGATGTACCTCTGATGTACCCTGATGTAACACTGATGTACCCTGATGTAACCCTGATATACCCTGATGTACCTCTGATGTAACCATGATGTACCTCTGATGTAACCCCGATGTACCTCTGATGTAACCCTGATGTACCTCTGATGTAACCCTGATGTACCTCTGATGTAACCCTGATGTAACCATGATGTACCTCTGATGTAACCATGATGTACCTCTGATGTAACCATGATGTACCTCTGATGTAACCATGATGTACCTCTGATGTAACCATGATGTAACTGATGTACCTCTGATGTAACTCTGATGTACCTCTGATGTACCTCTGATGTAACCCTGATGTAACCATGATGTAACCATGATGTAACCCTGATGTAACCATGATGTAACCCTGATGTAACCATGATGTACCTCTGATGTAACCATGATGTACCTCTGATGTAACCCTGATGTACCTCTGATGTATCTCTGATGTACCTCTGATGTAACCCTGATGTACCTCTGATGTAACCCTGATGTAACCATGATGTATCTCTGATGTAACCCCGATGTACCTCTGATGTAACCCTGACGTAACCATGATGTAACCCTGATGTAACCCTGATGTAACCATGATGTACCTCTGATGTAACCATGATGTACCTCTGATGTAACCATGATGTAACCCCGATGTACCTCTGATGTAACCCTGATGTAACCATGATGTACCTCTGATGTAACCATGATGTACCTCTGATGTAACCATGATGTAACCATGATGTACCTCTGATGTAACCATGATGTAACCCCGATGTACCTCTGATGTAACCCTGATGTAACCCTGATGTACCTCTGATGTAACCCTGATGTAACTCTGATGTAACCCTGATGTACCTCTGATGTACCTCTGATGTAACCATGATGTACCCTGATGTAACCATGATGTACCCCTGATGTAACCATGATGTACCTCTGATGTACCTGTGATGTAACCCTGATGTACCTCGATGTAACCCTGATGTAACAATGATGTACCTCTGATGTAACCATGATGTACCTCTGATGTAACCATGATGTAACCCTGATGTAACCCTGATGTACCTCTGATGTACCCTGATGTAACCCTGATTTAAACAAAGAAATACATTAACAATGTAAGAGAGTGCAAAGCTGTCATCAAGACAAAGGGTGGCTACTTTGAAGAATCTAAAATATATTTTGATTTGTTTAACACATTTTGGTTACTACATGATTCCATATGTGTTATTTCATAGTTTTGATGTCTTCACTATTGTTCTTCATGTAGAAATGTAGAAAATGGTAAAATAAATAAAAACCCTTGAATGAGTAGGTGTGTCCAAACTTTTCACTGGTACTGTATATATATTTAATCTTTTAGAACTAACATTCACCAAAATAAAAACTAGACAGTTACGGTTAAAATTCAATTGTTTTTGTCGATTTGTTTTTGTCATGGCATGGGGCCCCCAGCTCAATTTTGTTGAGCCACACCCATGCCAACGCCCACCACCGAAGCCCTATTTTGATCCATAATATAATATACCCTGCTCGTCTTTCCATAAAGCTCCTCTAAAGTCCTGCAGCATTATCCGTTGTTTTATGTGTTGTCGGTTTCTCTGCCTTGAAAGGAGAGTGCTGTTGCCGTAGGTGACTTGAGTTGGCGTGGGTGTCTTATCTCACTCCCTCCAGGAATAGAAGAACTCACCGCATCAATCAAACGTCCTCCTAATGCTGACGATCGTAGTTATTCCTCTGTTTTTTTTTGCGTGTGTATTTGTTTTCTTTTCATTTGGAAACGTAATGAATGAAAAGTGATGGACTAACCGTAATTACTATAGACTTTAATGAGAGTCCTTAACAAAGTCAACAGCCCTTTTTAATTAGCTTGTCTATTATCATGGAACGTTTTTCAAATTTCTCTAATTATTTGAGTCAATTATTGTGCCTGTAATTGAGTTAAGAATTTGATGGAATGGAAGGTGGAAGCTAAAGGAAGACTGCGCCACGTGGTTACACCAAACAGATTTGAAACACACAGTAAAAAAGAAGCGTAGCACTTTATTTTGCAATGCTTGTTCCAATGGTATTGACCTGGATTTTACTAGAACAGTTTGTGGTATGGATATGTACTTTCTGCCACAAAGGGCGTGTATCAGTGGTTCATAGGTTAGACATTTCTAATTTCTGTTTTACTGTGTCACTTCTGATTTCAAGGTGTCCTAACTACGTACTGTGTGCTTCATACTATGTGTATGGGTAATGTGGGTCTTGGTCTTCAATAACCTAGTGAGATCATAAACTAACCCATTGAGTTGGACGTTTGATGTGGCGAATGGCAATATCATTTGTTGTAATACTGTTTGTTCGTAAATACCTGGTAATACCTTGACTGTAAAATAAAGTACTACCCCAAAAAGTTTAAAAGGTCAACCAACACAGCTTGTGACGTACCACTTTGCACTTCGCTTTGCCTGAATGAGGCGAGCCTGTCCCTGTGCCTCTGGTAGTAGCCATTGACCGAGAGAGGAGGGAAAAACACAGACAGAACCTGTCAAACTCAGTGTGGCTGCTACCCGCGTGTGCTGAAAGGACCGACATTATCTCCCCAAGCGCAGGCAGACCATGCCGGCCGATCCCTGATAATTTATCGCGCCTGGCCGGGTACATTTAAAAAACCCTCAAAGCCTACTATGTAGCTAGACAATCTAAGGGTGCGTCCCAAGTGGCACCCTAGATGTGTTTGTGGTGGCCTCATGCTAAATTGCCTTGGGGAGCGCTATGGCATGTGAGGGAGGGGAGGGCTTACCAGTATTGTTTCTGCCCATTATATGCTAGCTAGGCCAGACTATGTCTGAGTCCCAAATTACATCCTAATTCCTATATAGTGCACTTTAGGGAATAGGGTTCCATTTGGGATGCATATTTTCTGTGGGCCATATAGCTTATCTGTGCAGACAGAGGCAGCAGCATGGACGTTGATCCATATGCTGATCCTTTGGTGGTGTGTGTGTGTGTGTGTGTGTGTGTGTGTGTGTGTGTGTGTGTGTGTGTGTGTGTGTGTGTGTGTGTGTGTGTGTGTGTGTGTGTGTGTGTGTGTGTGAGACAGCATGTGTGTGTGAGAGAGTCAGTGTGTGTGTGTTTGTGCATGCGTGTGAGTGTGTGAGTGAGAGTCAGTGTGTGTGTTTGTGCATGCGTGTGAGTGAGTGTTTGTGCATGGGTGTGTGTGAGTGAGAGTCAGTGTGTGTGTTTGTATGAAATCCCTATCGATCCATCGTCTGCTCATTTGTTTGCTGCTCAAATTATCCTCCTCTCGTCCAACAGGACACTGGTTGTTACGCAGCACTTGTATCCCAAATGGCACCCTATTCCCTGTATGGTGGGGCGGCAGGTAGCCTAGTGGTTAGAGCGTTGGGCCAGTAACCGAAAGGTTGCTTGATCGAATCTCCGAGCTGAGAAGGTAAAAATCTGTCGTTCTGAACAAGGCAGGGGCAGAACAACAAGTTCCCCGGTAGGCTGTCATTGTAAATAAGAATTTGTTCTTAACTGACTTGCGTAGTTAAATAAATAGTGCACACTTTTGAACAGGGCCCATAGGGTGCCATTTGGTACACAAACAGAATCTGAAGGCGGTTATGTTGAGAACATGTTTAAAGGTTAGATCACAGTTTTCAAACAATATATGTGAAAAGGTGCTTGGTATTTGTGTTTTGTTTGTCCATGGTTTTTGACATCATATAAATGCATAATCTCGAGGGAGATTGTTCAAGGTTGATGTCGAAATTGGACTTCTATCCCATGTCCTGAGGACGCCAGGAAATGCATTCAAAACCGTCCACTAGCGGCAACAGTGAGCGCTATTATGGTCAAGTAATCCCATCAGAAGGTTCCGTGTTCGAACCCAGTCTCGGACACTGTTTTTTATTTGCCTAAACTTAACCCTTAACTTTGAAATGTGATGTTTGGAGCAACTTGAAATTTGACGTTTGGAGAACATGGATGAACATCTAATTGTGCAGTGAGACTGTAAGAGCTTGTTGTGATCTTTTGTGTGTGTGTGTGTGTGCGAGCGCCAAATCAGCCACAGGATGCAGTGCACACAGGACCACTGCCAGCCAGTGAGCTACTAAAGGGCAATCTGCTAAAGTCCATCACTCGAAGACAAATCTCTGAAAATTCTAGATACCTGGCTGGTGGTGTATGAATGTTTACCTAAGTTAAATATCTATTTGAGACGAGGGGGAAAGCACATTTACGTCCTTGTCTAAACGCCTCGCCCATAGAGTTTAGGGATGGGATGTTCTCCTTTCAACAGTCCCTTTGATCTGCTAACGTGTCCGTTTTCAGTTGAAATAGTGTTGCTTTTTCTATTCGTACTCTTTTGGGAATGTATTATGAGGAAGCATTCATCAGTCTAATCTGGTTAGGTCAGAGTCATACATACAAACATTTATCGCTTTTTTTACAGCTTTGGAGCCACAGTCTATATAAATGTAGTAATTAAATGATAATAAAATCATTAAAAACGTATTTTAATTTCCAGCCACACTACAGGTAGCCTAAATCCTAGAAATATTTTGCTATTAGCATCAAAAAATGTCACAGGAAAGGAAAGCTTCCGCCTGTTGTATTGCTGTTTAGATATGACTACATGTAAAGGATGTATGAAGGTTACGTTGTTGTCGGTTGATGCTATGCACATCTTACAGGCTTCAACCCTCCCACATTTCCACCTCCCAGTGAGTCTTTCAACCCTGCAGTGACCTTTGACACCTCATTGGCCAGTGTGGGTCATCCTTGACCCCACTTGCCAATGGACTTTCATCATTATGGACTTCCTTCCTTTGAGCCATTCACCTCCCTTAATGTCCACAGAAGAAGAGACAATGTATGGTTAGGAGGCAATGTATTGGTTAGGATTCATTGGGTTGTGGTTGGTTAGATGGATGCATCAGCCCGGTGACCCCTCCCAGCAGGCTTAAAGCACATCGATTGAGTTAAGAAGTGTTTTCTTCCCGGAACGGATAACCCAATAGACCCAACGACTCCTCTTTCTGAATCTGACATGCCCCACCTCAAAAACAGCCCGGGAACAATTATTTTACTGCCATAATAGGAAGTAATTGACCACCTAAAATGAATGTCATGTTGTTTGTGGTCGCCTCCACGTGAGGAGGTTAGGTGTCCCTTGGATTCCTGCCTGCTCGCTCTTCATAACTGCATTTCACACACTCCTCTATAGCCGGGACCCAATCCATCAATGTCTCTACATCTCTAAAATATAACAGGGACCTCTGAACCCAAACCCTCTAGAGTATAGAGATGAAAGGCATTGTGTGTTTTGGCACGGAGGGTACTTTGGTAGTATAATTGAGCAGCGAATTTCGATGGAGTGATTGCTTCAACAAAGCATTGTCCCGATAGGCTACTATTGACGACTACAGTTTGTCATGTGGTCTCCAGACCTTAGACATGTCAGGTTTTTCTTTTTTTCATATGACTGTCTCCAATGGCGTCTACAGCCACACTACAAGTCCACTTTGCTGTCTGAGTTATGGTGTGCGTCCCAAATGGCACCCTATTCACTGAAGTGTGCTACTTTTGACCAAAACCCTATGGGCTCTGGTCAAACAGAGTGCACTTTAAAGGGAGAATATGGTGCATGTGATTTGGGACGCAACCATGCTCTGAGGAGATTACTGGCGGGAAGTTCAGAGTAAACTCTATAGCGAACGAAGGGGACATGTCAGGGAGCGCTCAGAGAGAGAGAACCTGTATTGGCTCTGTAGAGAGAGTGATGGGAAATGTGCCCTGGTCGAGGGCAATGCAAAGTGGATTTGCTGCTCCCGCTCTACTCTGCCCCTAATCCCGTTTCTTGGAAGGGATTTCCGCCAGTCACAGGGATGTTTGGGGATGATGTTGATGTGTCTGATGCTCTTCGCTCTCTGCGTGTTGTTTCAATCGTGTTTTGGGGGGGGGGGGGGGGGGGTTTGGAAAACGTTTTCTGAGGATGAGAGATATCGAGCTGGAAGTCTGGTACAGGAGCTGTTGGAGGCCACTGGTGGTTCTTCTGACGTCACACCTGCAGGGCACTGAGCACTTAGTCACCTCTCCAGGGGGTTTCTAGGCTCTATCTGATTCCCCATGCTGGTTCTTGTACCACTAACATGGAGTCATTCATGGTGAGTCAGTCTTCTTAATTTCTTCAGTGCACTTCAGTGTTCTCTTTCTCTCATTCTCACATTCTCTCTCTATCTCCCCTTTTTCTGTCTCTCCCCCCTGTCTCTCTTTCTTTCTCTCTCTCTGTCTCTGGGTTCATGTTTGATCTCAACTGTCTTGTATTGATTCTTCAAGGGCGCTACGGTCCTTACAACACATTGTCGTTGACTCATACTGCATTAACTCAGTGCTCTCCTAACCAGCGTACCTCTCCTTGGAAGTCTACATAATTGACAATGAGAAGGTGGATGATTATGCATGCATTGTTAACTCTGGAAGCACACTGCAGGTCTTGGTGTTCTCCTTGTCACTTTGGCAAAGAGCAAAAGCTGGTTTCGATGCAGAGCAGCCCAGGCCTGGAGTTTGATCACCAAAATACCTGTGTGTGTGTGTGTGTGTGTGTGTGTGTGTGTGTGTGTGTGCAGCTTTGAAGAGACTGAGAAGAGGGATAATGGCGGTTGCCTTCAGGGCTATAGATGATCACAGCAGGCCATTGTACATGCTGTACAGCAGTTATTTATAGTGTGTGTGTGTGTGTGTGCACTCGTGCATGTGCGCATGTGTGTTGGGGAAGGGGAGAGGAGGAAGTGGGGAGAACAATGAATTATGTATTTTGTCCCTCTAAGGCGTGTACTGTATGCACATCAGTTATGCCAAGACAGTTGGCTTTTATGTACGTTTTTCCAGTATAGAGACTGGTTGACATGACATGTCATCATACAGAGGATATAGGAATTGCATTATAATTCTCCCAGCAATCTCATTGAAGCCAGAGTCTCGCTGTGTCCCACTTTGCTGTCCTTTATTTTTGTCTGTTTTGTACAGTAATTTTCTGTTTTAATTACTTAGCCTAGCGCAGTAGCCAAATCTTGTAAAGCAGACAGTGATTTGAATTAACACACAATGAATGATTAAGAACATAATCTGCTCTGTGTAATGCCTGGAGTGTAATTTACACCAGTGCCAATGTTGAGGCGATATGCCTGCTTCTCTCATCATGTAACAAAGGGACGCTAACAGAAGACTCGCTAATGCCAACGCAGAGTAGCTAACGGCTAAATGAGCTTTCTATCTGATGAGTCGTAATGCGAGTCATGGTAAGAAGCGTGGGAGTCTGGAGGAGTTGAGGGTTTTGAGAGCTGGTTGGAGCCATGTCCAGTGATTTAGTGGAGGGTAAACACACACAATTGTAGCCATATTTCCTAAAAGTGTAACATACTCCCCATTAAGTGATTTAGTAGCGACCTTGCCTTTTTGGACAGCAATCCTAATTTGCTACAAAGTCAACATGGCAGGCACCAGCGAGTGGATAAAGTGGCAATGCTGGCTATCCTGCAGTGTGGAATGGCACAGGGCCTGGTAGCATGCTTGCGAGTGAGGTCGAGCGTAAAATCAGCAGCGTTGGCTTACTGTTGGCTATGAGCAGTGAATGCCTTCACCCCATCTTTCCAGGGTCCAGGGCCTGACTCAAGTTACTGGCTAGTAGTGTTGTCACGATACCAGAAGTTTTACTTCGATACCAATACCAGGTTTAGTATTGCAATACTCGATACCGTCATGATACTCGATACCAAAGCGATAACAAAGCGAAAGCACAACAAAAAAAGAAGGCATATTAGCCAAAGTCATAGAATGGCACTTGATTCAGACAGATAAACCCAACTTCTGCTCTTTTCAATTGTTGGCATCTTTTGAGTTCAACATCATTTTACAACAACATTTTTCTGAGACAGCCATGTAGGCATTAATGGATGAATTATTCAATCATACAGTCATGAAAGTGTATTAGTCACATGCGCCGAATACAACAGTGAAATGCTTACTTACGAGCCCCTAACCAACAATGCAGTTTGAATATAAAAAAAAAAATTGGAGTAAGAATAAGAACTAAAAGTAACAAGTAATTAAAGAGCAACAGTAAAATAACAATAGCGAGACTATACACAGGGGGGTACCGGTATAGAGTCAATGTGTGGGGGCACCGGTGAGTTGAGGTAATATGTACATGTAGGTAGAGTTATTAACGTGACTATGCATAGATGATAACAACAGCGAGTAGCAGCGGTGTAAAAGAGGAGGGGGGGGGGGGGGGGGCAATGCAAATAGTCTGGGTAGCCATTTGATTAGATGTTCAGGAGTCTTATGGCTTGGGGGTAGAAGCTGTTTAGAAGCCTCTTGGACCTAGACTTGGCGCTCTGGTACCGCTTGTCGTGCGATAGCAGAGAGAACAGTCTATGACTAGGGTGGCTGGAGTCTTTGACAATTTTTAGGGCCTTCCTCTGACACCGCCTGGTGTAAAGGTCCTGGATGGCAGGAAGCTTGGCCCCAGTGATGTACTGAGCCGTACGCACTACCCTCTGTAGTGCCTTGCGGTCGGAGGTCGAGCAGTTGCCATACCAGGCAGTGATGCAACCAGTTAGGATGCTCTCGATGGTGCAGCTGTAGAACCTTTTGAGGATCTGAGGACCCATACCAAATCTTTTCAGTCTCCTGGAGGGGAATAGGTTTTGTCGTGCCCTCTTCACAACTGTCTTGGTGTGCTTGGACCATGTTAGTTTGTTGGTGATGTGGACACCAAGGAACTTGAAGCTCTCAACCTATCCATTACAGCCCCGTTCTCGGTCCTCTTTTTCCTGAAGTTCACAATCATCTCTTTTGTCTTGATCACGTTAAGGGAGAGGTTGTTGTCCTGGCACCACACGGCCAGGTGTCTGACCTCCTACCTAAAGGCTGTCTCGTCGTTGTCGGTGATCAGGCCTACCACTTTTGTGTCATCGGCAAACTTAATGATTATGTTGGAGTCGTGCCTGGCTGTGCAGTCATGAGTGAACAGGGAGTACAGGAGGGGACTGAGCACACACCCCTGAGGGACCCCTTTGTTGAGGATCAGCGTGGCGGATGTGTTGTTACCTACCCTTACCACCTGGGGGCGGCCCGTCAGGAAGTTCAGGATCCAGTTGCAGAGGGAGGTGTTTAGTCCCAGGGTCCTTAACTTATTGATGAGCTTTGCGGGCACTATGATGTTGAAGGCTGAGCTCTAGTCAATTAATAGCCTTCTCTCATAGGTGTTTCTTTTGTCCAGGTGGGAAAGGGCAGTGTGGAGTGCAATAGAGATTGCATTATCTGTGGATCTGTTGGGGCGGTATGCAAATTGAAGTGGGTCTAGGGTTTCTGGGATGATGGTGTTGATGTGAGCCATGACCAGCCTTTCAAAGCACTTCATTGCTATAGACGTGAGTGCTACGGGTCTGTAGTGATTTAGGCAGGTTACCTTAGTGTTCTTGGTCACAGGGACTATGGTGGTCTGCTTAAAACATTTTGGTATTACAGACTCGGACAGTGAGAGGTTGGAAATGTCAGTGAAGACACTTGCCAGTTGGTCAGCGCATGCTCGCCGTACACGTCCTGGTAATCCGTCTAGCCCTGCGGCCTTGTGAATGTTGACCTGTTTAAAGGTCTTATATCGGCTGAGGTGAGCGTGGTCACACAGTCTTCCGGAACAGCTGGTGCTCTCATGCATGTTTCAGTGTTATTTGCCTCGAAGCGAGCATATAAATTATTTAGCTCGTCTGATTGGCTCGTGTCACTGGGCAGCTCTCGGCTGTGCTTCCCTTTGTATTCTGTAATGGTTTGCAATCCCTGCCACATCCGACGAGCGTCGGAGCCGGTGTAGTATGATTCGATCTTAGTCCTGTATTGAGGCTTTGCCTGTTTGATGGTTCTTCGGAGGGCATAACTGTCACAGCTGTCGTCATGGAGAGAAGTGGACCAAGGTGCAGCAGAGTTAGTGTTCATAATTTTAATTCAAAACGATCACTGGAACACTACAAAAACAAGAAAATACCGACAGCTAAACAGTTGTCGTGTCTTTGGGGTACCATTAAACTGAAGACATATTTATCAATTAACTCCCTGTAATTATTATCACGCGATTAAACTGATTAATCGTTTAATTGTAATTAACTCGGAGATCGGGGCACCAAGGAGAATATTCAGATTACAAAGCTATAACTTTCCTGTATTATAATATTCTATTCTATTATAGTATAGGCCGATTATCTTCTGGTTTAAATGGTGTATTTTACCTCGTGTACAGTCTCATTCCAAACGTCGTAAATTGTTGTATCTGCACGAACCCAGTCTTTACTAAAATCATCCATACATCAATTGTCTTAAAATCATTTATTTACTACACTAAGTAATTAACAGAAAACATACAAACAGTAATTATCGTCACAAAGGATTGGTATAGTAATGTGCCCTAATGGCTAACAGGCATGGCTGATCTGTTAGACAATGGGTCATAAACGGTCAGCTGAGAAGGTACACAGAGTTCATTAATATTAACAATTGACAATTGAAGGCTCGCTCATTCGGGAACAATTGCAATCAGTATATATTTACGCTCAGTGTGTCATTGGGATCCTTGTTGGAGAGTTTTGTCCGCGTTCTCTCTTTCTCTCTCTCTCGGTTAGAATGAATCTTTCAGAGCTTAGGGTGTTTTCACAAAAACCCAAACCACAGCTAAATGCAGCACTAACCTTTGATCTTCATCAGATGACAACCCTAGGACATTATGTTATACAATACATGCATGTTTTGTTCAATCAAGTTCATATTTATATCAAAAACCAGCTTTTTACATTAGCATGTGACGTTCAGAACTAGCATGCAAACTTCCGGGGAATTTAACAATTTACTAAATTACTCACGATAAACGTTCACAAAAAGCATAACAATTATTTTAAGAATTATAGATACAGAACTCCTCTATGCACTCGATATGTCCGATTTTAAAATAGCTTTTTGGTGAAAGCACATTTTGCAATATTCTAAGTACATAGCCCAGCCATCACGGGCTAGCTATTTAGACACCCAGCAAGTTTAGCCTTCACCAAAATCAGATTTACTATTACAAAAGTTTGATTACCTTTGTTGTCTTCGTCAGAATGCACTCCCAGGACTGCTACTTCAATAACAAATGTTGGTTTGGTCCAAAATAATCCATCGTTATATCCAAATAGCGGCGTTTTGTTCGTGCGTTCCAGACACTATCCGAAATGGTAAATCAGGGTCGCGAGCATGGCGCAATTCGTGACAAAAAAAATCTAAATATTCCATTACCGTACTTCGAAGCATGTCAACCGCTGTTTAAAATCCATTTTTATGCCATTTTTCTCGTAAAAAAGCGATAATATTCCGACCGGGAATCTCCGTTTAGGGAAACAGAGGAAAGAAAACAAAGCATTCGGTCGACGCGGGCACGAGCCTGAGTCTCACAGTACTGTAACCAGCCACTACCCAAACGCGCTACTTTGTTTCAGCCAGAGCCTGCAAAGCCACGATTCAGCTTTTTGCCGCCTTCTGAGAGACCATGTGAGCCGTAGGAAGTGTCACGTAACAGCAGAGATCCTTTGTAATGGATAGAGATAATCAAGAAGGGGAAGAAATGGTCAGACGGGGTACTTCCTGTACAGAATCTTCTCAGGTTTTGACCTGCCATTTGAGTTATGTTATACTCACAGACACCATTCAAACAGTTTTAGAAACTTTGGAGTGTTTTCTATCCAAAGCCAATAATTATATGCATATTCTAGTTACTGGGAAGGAGTAGTAACCAGATTAAATCGGGTACGTTTTTTATCCAGCCGTGTCAATACTGCCCCCTAGCCCTAACAGGTTAAGAGGAAGAAGAAAACGAGACCAGATGGGAACAGACAGAACAGGACAATACCAAACAAACTAACAGTGGTCAGTCACGTGGACATTCAGGAACATGGCGCACGAGAGAGCGTGTCAGCAACGACATTATCAGTCCCCCGGATGTGCCGCACATCGAGATGGAATGCTTGTAAAAATAAATACCATCTCATTATCCTCTGATTAGGACACATCATGGAACTCAAAAAGGTGAGAGGGTTATGGTCGGTGTAGACCACAATAGGTACTACTCCCGACCCGACATACACCTTGAAGTGTTGTAGCGCCCATATGAGTGCTAGCGCTTCTTTTTCAATGACCGAGTAGTTCAACTGATAACGGTTAAACTAACTGGCCGCTCAACACCAGACACATCTGCTTGCAGCAAAACTGCACCTGCCCCCACATGACTAGCATTCACCTGCAAGGTAAATGACAAATCCACACAAGGAGCAGCCAGCACTTGGGTTGAGGTAAGCAACCTCTTTGCATCCTCAAAAGCCTGTTGACAATGACAAGACCAGATGTAAACAGCCTTAGCTTTCAGCAAATCTGTCAAGGGAGCGACCACAGTAGAGAAGTTCTACAAAAACTACGGTAATAACCAATCATTCCCAAGAAACGCATCAGTTCCTTTTTAGTAGTTGGTGGTGGAAAAGCATCAATAGCTACCACCTTAGCCCGAACAGGATGCACTTCACCCTGCCCAACCACCTTTCCAAGGTATGTAACCGTCGCCTGAGCAAACTCACATTTAGCTACATTGATCGTGAGGCGGTCGCAGCTAGGCGGTCGAACAAGGCTTGAATATGGGACAGATGTCCCTCCCAAGTATCTGCATATATCACTACATTGTCCAGATAAATACGAGTACAGACCAGAGGATGTAATAAAGGCAGAGATGTCACGTGGCCTACTCGTCAGTGTCACCTGCCAATAGCCCTTTAACAGGTCAAATTTGCTCACAAACTTAGCTGCGCCGACTTGATCAACACAGTCCTCCATCCGAGGAAGCAGAAATTAATCTGGCTTAGTGACACTGTTTACCTTAAGGTAGTTCGTACAAAATCTGTTTGTCCCATCCGGTTTACTGACCAAGATACAGGGAGAAGCCCAACTGGAGAAAGAAGGCTCTGCTATCTCACTCTCCAGCATGTACCTGACCTCAGCATCCAGACAAAAGTTTCTCTGAAGAAACTCTATAGAACCGCTGACGAATGGGGTCAGTATCGCCAACGTCAATATATAGTGTTCTATTAAGTTTGTACGTGTAGGGGTATCAGAAAATCTCCAAATCAGACCAACCATCTCTTTCTGCCCATCAACAGGTAGATGAGCGAGAAGGCTATCTAAAATATCCAGTGTCTCTGAATTTTTCAATCTACCCTGCAGTATGCAATCGTCGGGACCAGGAACATCTTCCTCCTCATGCATGGGCCTAGCATGACAAGAACCCAGCGAAATAACGGTATCGGCCAAAAGAACAGGTTTTACCATCCTCTGTAGACTCCCACTGTTCAGCCTCAGAGGAACGTGCATAATAGGGTTTTAACAAATTTACATGGCACATTTGGTGTTCTTTTGTCCGTTCTGGAGTGGCAACTAGATAGTATTGCTCAGTGCTGTATACGGACCTTGAAACATGTCTTGAAAAGGAGATCCAACAATTGGCAGCAGAGCAAGAACCTGGTCACCTGGACTAAAGTGACGAGGCTCAGTTCACCGATCAAATATGCCTTTCATCCTCACCTGTGAAGATGATGGCTTCTCTTTAGCCATTTCACCAGCGGCGTACAGGCGTCGCTGAAAATCACACACATAAGATAACAGGTCTTATATCGGCAGTCATCCTGGAGAACAGAGAAGTCCACGCACCCTATGTCCAAACACAAGGTCATTTGGACAGAACCCCGTGCTCTCCTGTGAAACCTCCCTAGCGGCTAACAGTAACCAAGGCAAACCCTCCTCCCAATCCATCTCAGTACAATAAGCTCTCAAGACTTAACCTCTGTGGTGCACTCCATCAACAGCAGGTGCATTTCAAGAGCAGCAAATTTGAATCCAAATAAATGTCAAAATTCAAATTTTTGAAACATACAACTATTTTACACCCATTGAAAGATAAACATCTCCTTAATCTAACCACGTTTTACGATTTCAAAAAGGTTTTACGGTGAAAGCATACATTTAGAGTATGTTAGGACAGTACATTTACAAGAGTTGTGTGTAATGTTTTGTCAATTCAAAGACAGGGTCACCAAAACCATAAAACCAGCTAAAATGATGCACTAACCTTTTACAATCTCCATCAGATGACACTCCTAGGACATTATGTTAGACAATGCATGCATTTTTAGTTCTATCAAGTTCATATTTATATCCAAAAACAGCGTTTTACTATGGCATTGATGTTGAGGAAATCGTTTCCCTCCAATAACCGGCAGTCAAGTCAGCACCACAAATTAAATAATAATAATGAAAATTAGAAAACATTGGTAAAATATTATATTGTCATTTAAAGAATTATAGATTTACATCTCTTGAACGCAATCAACTTGCCCGATTTAAAAAATAACCTTACTGGGAAATCACACTTTGCAATAATCTGAGCACTGCACCCAGAAAAATACGCGTTGCGATACAGACTAGCCGTCATGTTGGGGAGATCTAAAATCGAAAATACTATGTAAATACTCCATTACCTTTGATTCTCTTCATCAGATGTCACTTCCAGGTATCACAGGTCCATAACGAATGTAGTTTTGTTCAAAAAAGCTCATCATTTATGTCCAAAAATCTCCGTCTTGTTAGCACATGATCTAAGCCCGCCGGACTTCACTTCATGAACGAGGGGAAAAAATATATTTACGTTCGTTCAAACATGTCAAACGTTGTATAGCATAAATCATTAGGGCCTTTTTTAACCAGAACATGAATAATATTCAAGGTGGACGAATGCATTCTCTTTTATAACGTATTGGAACGAGGGTACCCAACATGAACTCGCGCGCCAGGTGTCTAATGGGCCATCATCGTTCCATGGCTCTTGTTCGGTCAGATCTCCCTCCAGAAGACTCAAAACACTTTGTAAAGGCTGGTGACATCTAGTGGAAGCAATAGGAAGTGCCAAAATATTCCTCAGCCCCTGTGTTTTTCAATGGCATAGGTTTAAAGGTAATACAACACATCAGGTATCCACTTCCTGTCAGAAAATGTCTCAGGGTTTTGCCTGCCAAATGAGTTCTGTTATACTCACAGACACCATTCAAACAGTTTTAGAAACTTTAGAGTGTTTTCTATCCAAATATAATAAGTATATGCATATTCTAGTTACTGGGTAGGATTAGTAACCAGATTAAATCGGGTACATTTTTTTATCCAGCCGTGCAAATACTGCCCCCTAGCCCTAACAGGTTTTAAGTGTTTGATGGAAAGGTTCCAGCGCTTCTTGACTTTGCGCGTGATTGCGCTAGACAAATCAAATCAAATCAAATGTATTTATATAGCCCTTCTTACATCAGCTGATATCTCAAAGTGCTGTACAGAAACCCAGCCTAAAACCCCAAACAGCAAGCAATGCAGGTGTAGAAGCACGGTGGCTAGGAAAAACTCCCTAGAAAGGCCAAAACCTAGGAAGAAACCTAGAGAGGAACCAGGCTTTGAGGGGTGGCCAGTCCTCTTCTGGCTGTGCCGGGTGGAGATTTTAACAGCACATGTCCAAGATGTTCAAATGTTCATAAATGACCAGCATGGTCAAATAATAATAATCATAGTAGTTGTCGAGGGTGCAACAAGTCAGTAACACAAGAGTAAGTGTCAGTTGGCTTTTTCATAGCCGCTCTTTGAGAGTATCTCTACTGCTCCTGCTGTCTCTAGAGAGTTGAAAACAGCAGGTCTGGGACAGGTAGCACGTCCGGTGAACAGCTTAGGGTTCCAGCAGGTCTGGGACAGCAGGTCTGGGACAGGTAGCACGTCCGGTGAACAGGTCAGGGTTCCATAGCTGCAGGCAGAACAGTTGGAACTGGAGCAGCAGCACGGCCTGGTGTGTTTAATAACAAATTGTGTTTAATATGGAGCTGTTGGAGAACCTGACCAAACAGATAAGAGGTGAAATTAGATCCTTGATCACTCTGAATGAACTTAAGGATTCCAAACAGTGAGAGAAACTGAGTCAAAGCTTTTAGCACAGACTTAGTCATGATAAACCTAGTGGTCTGACATCACAGTGAACAGGTAACTACTACCCTTTTTAGAACGAGGCTGAGGACCAACAGTCAATAACCAGATACTCAAAAGGTTTGCTGAGTACAGGAATAGGACACAGTGGTACCAGCTTAGCTTGATTAGGTATTACCAGTTAATTGACAGGTGTGACAAGTTTTGATAAACTCAGAAACATCCCTCTTTAACCTAGGCCAAAAGAAATGTCTTAATATGCGATTGTAGGTTTTCCTCACACCCATATGTCCAGCAACCTCGTTGTGGGAAGTTGTCAAAACCAACTCACGAAGCTTAACTGGTACAACAACCTGACTGATCACCTCCCCCAGAAAACAACTACCATGAGACACCCACTTTCTCATCAGGACATTCTCAGGACATTCTCTTGCAGAAAATAGCCATGGCCGACATCTCCCAACTGTTCCATAGGCACAATTTGGTCACGCAACTCTTCTAATGTGGGGTCAGCCCGTTGCGCCTTGATTAGATCAGAGTGGGGTACAGATAACGGGATAACAGGGAAAGTAGTGACAGATTTCTTTGTGGCATTCTCGTTAGCCGGCGCAGTGACTAGATCGTCACGGCTCATAGAACGTGTCACTGCACACGCAGAGAATACCACTGGGAAACTTTGCGCACACTCATGAGGAATCTCTACAAATGACGGCTTAGCGGAAACCACTAGAGACGCTAAGTTATTCCCAAGGATAACGTCGATACCCTCAATAGGCAACGAAGGATGCACCCCCACAACAACCTCACCTTTCATCGGTCCACAATCCAACATCAGTTTATCAATGGGACTGACAGTGTTCAAACCTATTCCCCGAGTCAGTCTCAGCAGAGAAAGGTAACAGACTCTGACACAAACGATTCAGAGGCACCTGTGTCTCTCAGGATCTTCACTGGCACTAGGTCCTTACTTCCTAACATAGACACAAAACCCCCCGTAATGAAAGGTAAATAGTCTTGGTCAATATGGACTTTCACATGACCCATGAGCATGAGACAATGTGTCAGGAGTGAATGATGTGGAACAGGCGCAGCTAGCACCATAGGCTTAGATTTAACGTAAGCACACGTACTGAATTTACCCCTAGCCTTGAGAACCGGACATTCGTTTTTCCAATGACCTGAACCTTGACAGTAGTGACACTCTTGACCAAAGTCAGCTTTACCACGGGAGTCAGGCTCAACCCTAGTTGAATGAAACTACTGCCCCCTATCCTAAACAGGTTAAACTTATCTTATAAAAAACTATCAATTTTAACATAATCACTAGTTACCTACACATGGTTGATGATTTTACTAGTTTATCTAACGTGTTCTGCGTTGCATATAATCGATGCGGTGCCTGTTAATTTCTCATCGAATCACAGCCTACTTCGACAAACGGGTGATGATTTAACAAGCGCATTTGCGAGAAAAGCACTGTCGTTGCACCAATGTACCTAACCATAAACATCAATGCCTTTCTTTAAAATCAATATACAAGTATATATTTTTAAACCTGCGTATTTAGTTAATATTGCCTGCTAACATGAATTTGTGTCACTTATCTTGCGTTCCTTGCAAGCAGTCAGGGTATATACAGCAGTTTGGGCCGCCTGGCTCATTGCGGACTGTGTGAAGACCATTTATTCCTAACAAAGGCCGTAATTAATTTGCCAGAATTGTACATAATTATGACATAACATTGAAGGTTGTGCAATGTAACATGAATATTTAGACTTAGGGATGCCACCCGTTAGATAAATTCACTGAAATAATAAACGTTTCGTTTTCGAAATGATAGTTTCCGGATTCAACCATATTAATGACCAAAGGCTTGTATTTTTGTGTGTTATGTTATAGTTAAGTCTGTGATTTGATATTTGATAGAGCAGTCTGACTGAGCGATGGTAGGCAGCAGCAGGCTCGTAAGCATTCATTCAAACAGCACCTTCGTGCGTTTTGCCAGCAGCTCTTCGCAATTCTTCAAGCATTGCGCTGTTTATGACTTCAAGCCTATCAACCCCCGAGATTAGGCTGGTGTAACCCATGTGAAATGGCTAGCTAGTTAGCGGGTGCACGTTAATAGCGTTTCAAACGTCATTCGCTCTGAGACTTGGGAGTGGTTGTTCCCCTTGCTCTACATGGGTAACGCTGCTTCGAGGGTGGCTGTTGTCGATGTGTTCCTGGTTCGAGCCCAGGTAGGAGCTAGGAGAGGGACGGAAGCTATACTGTTACACTGGCAATACTAATGTGCCTATAAGAACATCCAATAGTCAAAGGTATATGAAATACAAATGGTATAGAGAGAAATAGTCCTATAATTCCTATAATAACTACAACCTAAAACTTCTTACCTGGGAATATTGAAGACTCATGTTAAAAGGAACCTCCAGCTTTCATATGTTCTCATGTTCTGAGCAAGGAACTTAAACGTTAGCTTTTTTACATGGCACATAATGCACTTTTACTTTCTTCTCCAACACTTTGTTTTTGCATTATTTAACTTCTCTAGGGCCAGTGGGACGATTTCGTCCCACCTACGTAACAGCCAGTGGAATCCCGTGGCGCGTTATTCAAATACCTTAGAAATGCTATTACTTCAATTTCTCAAACATATGACTATTTTACACCATTTTAAAGACAAGACTCTCGTTAATCTAACCACACTGTCCGATTTCAAAAAGGCTTTACAACGAAAGCAAAACATTAGATTATGTCAGCAGAGTACCCAGCCAGAAATAATCAGACACCCATTTTTCAAGCTAGCATATAATGTCACATAAACCTAAATCACAGCTAAATGCAGCACTAACCTTTGATGATCTTCATCAGATGACAATCTTAGGACATTATGTTATACAATACATGCATGTTTTGTTCAATCAAGTTCATATTTATATCAAAAACCAGCTTTTTACATTAGCATGTGACGTTCAGAACTAGCATACCCCCCGCAAACTTCCGGTGAATTTACTAAATTACTCACGATAAACGTTCACAAAAAACATAACAATTATTTTAAGAATTATAGATACAGAACTCCTCTATGCACTCGCTATGTCCGATTTTAAAATAGCTTTTCGGTGAAAGCACATTTTGCAATATTCTCAGTAGATAGCCCGGCATCACAGGGCTAGCTATTTAGACACCCACCAAGTTTAGCCCTCACCAAAGTCAGATTTACTATAAGAAAAATGTTATTACCTTTGCTGTTCTTCGTCAGAATGCACTCCCAGGACTTCTACTTCAATAACAAATGTTGGTTTGGTTCAAAATAATCCATAGTTATATCCAAATAGCGGCCTTTTGTTCATGCGTTCAAGACACTATCCGAAAGGGTAAAAAAGGGTGACGTGCCCGACGCGTTTCGTGACAAAAGTTTTTGAAATATTCCATTACCGTACTTCGAAGCAACTCAACCGCTGTTTAAAATCAATTTTTATGCGATTTCTCGTAAAAAAGCGATAATATTCCGACCGGGAAATCGTGTTTTAGTACAAAGAGAGAAAATAAAAACATGGTGTCGCCCCGTGCACGCGCCTCAGTCTGATGGTCCTCTGATCGACCACTTACCAAAGGCGCTAAAGTTTTTCAGCCAGCGGCTGGAATTACATCATTCAGCTTTTTCCCGGGTTCTGAGAGCCTATGGGAGCCGTAGGAAGTGTCACGTTACAGCAAAGATCCTAAGTTTTCAATAAACAGAGCCAAGAAGCCCAAGGAATGGTCAGAGAGGGTACTTCCTGTACAGAATCTTCTCGGGTTTTTGCCTGCCATATGAATTCTGTTATACTCACAGACACCATTCAAACAGTTTTAGAAACTTTAGGGTGTTTTCTATCCAAAGCCAATAATTATATGCATATTCTAGTTTCTGGGCAGTAGTAATAACCAGATTAAATCGGGTACGTTTTTTATCCGGCCGTGTAAATACTGCCCCCTAGCCCTAACAGGTTAAACCAAACTGAACATGTTTCATTATTTATTTGAGGCTGAATTGATAGTATATATGTATTATATTAAGTTAAAATAAGTGTTCATTCAGTATTGTTGTAATTGTCATTATTACAAATAAATAAATTAAAAAATAGTCCGATTAATCGGCAGAGGCTTTTTTTTTGGCCCCCCAAAAATCGGTATCGGTATTTGCGGTGAAAAATCATAATCGGCCGACCTCTAAATAAATCACTTATCTTTGCAGATCTTCATCTTTTCGCAATCCAAAGGGTCCCAGTTACACAATGAATGGTCGTTTGTTCGAGAAAGTCCTTTATATCCCAAAAATGTCTGTTTCTTTGGCGCGTTTGATTCAGAAATCCACCTGTTCCAACTCGCCCAACATGCCTACAAAGGAATCTAAAAAGTTACCTGTAAACTTCATCCAAACAATTCAAACAACGTTTCTAATCCAACCTCGTACCCTAATATGTAAATAATTTAAGACGGAATATACGGTGTTCAAGACCAGAGAAAAAGAACGAGGAGCGCGCACTCTTTCACGTGCGCCAAAAGACTAGTCCTTCTGAGGGATACTTCGAAAGAATACGAATACTTCTTCATTTTTCAAAAAACAAGCCTGAAACAATTTCTAAAGACTGTTGACATCTAGTGGAAGCCATAGGAACTGCAATTTGGGTCCTAAATATTAGACTATCCCATAGAAAATCATTTAAAGGTCCAATGACCTAAAAAGAAAATGTTTCTGGATGGATTGTCCTCTGGGTTTTTCCTGCCAAATCAGTTATGTTATAGACACAGACATTATTTTAACAGTTTTAGAAACTTTAGAGTGTTTTCTATCCAATACTACCATGCATATACATATCCTAGCTTCTGGGACTGAGTAACAGGCAGTTTACTTTGGGCACCTAAGTCATCCAAACTTCCAAATACTGCCCCCTAGCCTTAAAAAGTTAAACGGGTGTCCTGACTCTCTGTGTTCACTAAAGATCCCATGCCACTTATTGTAAGAGTAGGGGTGTTAACCCCGGTGTCCTGGCTAAATGCCCAATCTGGCCCTCATACAATTATGACCATCTAATCATCCCCATCTTCCAATTGACGCCTTCATCCCCCCCTCCTCTCCCATGTAACTATTCTCCAGGTTGTTGCTGTAAATGACAATGTCTTCTCAATCAATGTGACAATGTCTTCTCTATCAACTTACCTGGTAAAATAAGGATTAAATAAATAATAATTTATTTGAATGGTAAATCTCTATTGGTGAACTAGATAAATCAAGATGTAGCAATACAGGGAAATGCATATTCAATAGGAGTGTGTGGATGCATTGAGCTATTATTTGGGTGATTTCAGGGGGCTACAGATGACAAACAATCAGTTTCCCTTCCATTTGGGACTGATTTCATTGTACTGATCAACAACATTTGCATAGAAGTAACTTATTTTATAAAAATGTGTGCTGTCTCTTTAACCAGTAATGATGTCATTCACGAGGCTGTCAGTTCACTGAGGCAATAGATAATGCTTGGGAGAGACGTGAGAGAGAAACCGAATAAGTGAATTAATAAAGTTGTTGGTGTCAAATTGCTTTGAAATCAGCATATGATTTGCATATTACCACAGACAAAGTACTAGGGTAGTGAATTTATGTTTTCTTTATCCGTCAGCTAGCAAGGAAAGTTAGCCAACAAAGCTTGACGCTACCCGTATCTTCTTCCATTGTAAAGTGTTTCAGCCTGTATGGACATTGTTTTGCGAACAGTAATTAACAGTTTAAAAATGTCTACATACCATGTCGCATTATTCAAGTGGGTTAACTTCTGTGCAGCATGAGTATGGAGCTAAACATGATGCAGCCCAGACTCCCAGTGCAGGCTAGCTATGAGTAAGTAGAGCAGGCAGGGGTCGGTTGCGCTGATAGACAGGCTTTACCCATGAGACAAATTTGACAAAGTACTGAATGTAACACATTCTAGTACCAAAACATTTTTCATGTTCCAGTATCAGAATTTTCAGTATACCATGCACTACTACTGGCTATCCCTCTGTGTCTTTTAAACACTCACAAACACACCCATACACACACACATGCACAGGTTCATTGATGCAAGCACGCACACACACACATACATGCATGCACGCTCACAGATACACACACACATGCACACATACGCACACACAGAGACATTATGGAGGTTTAGTCATGTAGGGAGGGAGGCGGAGACGCTTCATGGCGGCTGGCGGATTAGGGTCTCACGCTGCATTACTGTCATAATCCATTAAACCAGCGGAACAAGACTTGCCCTAGAACTGAAAACATTCCGATTTTGGGAGGGAGGGATGGATGAAAGATGCTACTCTCTGTCGGGTGCTTACAGACAGTGTGGAATCTAAAAGATACTAGCCTACTAACCAGGTGGTTATTTGAGAGGTGGTAGAACAGAAAGGACTATCTGTCTTGTACTCAGTCTATGAAGTGGCCCTAGGTAGAAGGTGTAAAGGAGAGTTGTTGTGGAGGTTAAGAGGCAATGTGGTTAGAATACCCTACCCCTTTATCTACTATGGTCTCTCACCTGTGGCAACTGAGGCATATTTATTGGATATAAAACATAAAAATTCGGCAAAGAAATACCCAATTTCGGTGCCATGATGCTTAAATGTGGCTTTATTTCTGACCTTTTCTTTGCCTTACCCTCTACATGGACATCTTTTTCTGATTTGAGTCCCATGATGTACTACATGGCCAAAAGTATGTGGGCACCCCTTCAAATGAGAGGATTTGGCTATTTCAGCCATTACCCATTGCTGACAGGTGTATAAAATGGAGCACACAGCCATGCAATCTCCATAGACAAACGTTGGCAGTAGAATGGCCCGAACTAAGGAGCTCAGTGACTTTCAACGTGGCACCATCATCGGATGCCACCTATTCCAACAAGTCAGTTCGTCAAATTTCTCCCCTGCTAGAGCTGCCCCGGTCTCCCTGTAAGAGCTGTTATTGTGAAGTGGAAACGTCTAGGAGCAACAACGGCTCGGCTGTGAAGTGGTAGGCCACACAAGCTCACAGAATGGGACTGCCGAGTGCTGAAGCACATAGCACGAGAACTGTTAGTCGGGAGCGCCATGAAATGGGTTTCCATGGCCGAGCAGCCGCACACAAGCCTAAGATCACCATGCACAATCCCAAGGGTTGGCTGGAGTGGTGAAAAGGTCGCTGCCATTGGACTCTGGAGCAAAAACTGAAAGTGCGAACCCACCTCATTTAACCATGGCAAGGTGACTGGGAATATGGCCGAATGCAAATAGTGTAGTTATTCCCTCCGTAATACAATCAAACAGGCAAAATGTCAGAATAGAGACAAAGCGTGGCTCAGACACGAGACATATGTGGCAGGGTCTACAGACAATCACGGACTACAAAAGGAAAACCAGCCACGTCTCGGACACCGACGCCTTGCTTCCAAACAAGCTAAACAACTTCTTCGCCCGCTTTGAGGATAACACAGTACCACATGGCCTGCTACCAAGGACTGTGGGCTCTCTTTCTCCATGGCCGTCATGAGTAAGACATTTAAGCGTAACCCTCGCAAGACTGCCAGCCTAGACAGAATCCCTAGCCGCGTAGTCAGAGCATGCGCAGACCAGCTAGCTGGTGTGTTTACGGACATATTCAATCTCCCTATCCCAATCTGCTGTCCCCAAATGCTTAAAGTTGGCCACCATTGTTCCTGTACCCAAGAAAGAAAAGGTAACTGAACTAAATGACTATCGCCCCGTAGCACTCACTTCTGTCATCATGAAGTGCTTTGAGAGGATAGTCAAGGATCATATCACCTCAACCTTACCTGACACCCTAGACCCACTTCAATTTGCTAACCGCCCCAATAGATCCACAGACGATGCAATCGCCATCGCACTGCACACTGCCCTATCCCATCTGGATAAGAGGAATACCTATGTAAGAATGCTGTTCATTGACTATAGCTCAGCATTCAACACCATAGTACCTTTCAAGCTCATCATTAACCTTGAGGCCCTGGGTCTGAACCCCGCCCTGTGCAACTGTGTCCTGGACTTCTTGATGGGCCACCCCCAGATAGTGAAGGTAGTAAACACCTCCACTTCGCTGATCCTCAACACTGGGGTCCCACAAGGGTGCGTGCTCAGCCCCCTCCTGTACTCCCTGTTCACCCATGACTGCGTGGCCACACACGCCTCCAACTCAATCATCAAGTTTGCAGACAACACAACAGTAGTAGGCTTGATTACCAACAATGACGAGACAGCCAACAGGGAGGAGGTGAGGGCTCTGGGAGTGTGGTGCCAGGAAAATAACCTCTCACTTAACATCAACAAAACAAAGGAGCTGATCGTGGACTTCAGGAAACAGCAGAGGGAGCACCCCCCTATCCACATCGATGGGACCGCAGTGGATGAGGTGGAAAGCTTCAAGTTCCTCAACGTACACATCACTGACTAACTGAATTGGTCCACCCACATAGACAGTGTGGTGAAGAAGGCGCAACAGCACACCTACAGCACCCGATGTCACAGGAAGGCCAAAAAGATAATCAAGGACAACAACCACCCGAGCCACTGCCTGTTCACCCCGCTATCATCCAGAAGGCGAGGTCAGTACAGGTGCATCAAAGCTGGGACCGAGAGACTGAAAAACAGCTTCTATCTCAAGGCCATCAGACTGTTAAATAGCCATCACTAGCACATTAGAGGCTGCTGTCTTTATCCATAGACTTGAAATCACTGGCCACTTTAATAATGTACTTTTTTTTTTGCAACACTCATCTCATATGTATATACTGTATTCTATCCTATTTTACTGTATCTTAGTCTCTGCCGCTCAGACATTGCCCGTCCAAATATTTTTATTTTCTTAATTCCATTCCTTTACTTAGATTTGTGTCTATTGTGTGTATTGTTGTGAACTTGTTAGATATTACTTGTTAGATATTACTGCACTGTTGGAGCTAGAAACACAAGCATTTCGCTACACCCGCAATAACATCTACTAAACATGTGTATGCGACCAATAACATTTGATTTGATTTTGAGCAGTGAAAACACGTTCTCTGGAGTGATGAATCACGCTTCACCATCTGGCAGTCTGAGGAACTAATCTGGGTTTGGCGGATGCCAGGGGAACGCTACCTGCCTGAATGCGTAGTGCCAATTGTAAAGTCGGGAGGAGGAGGAATATTGGTCTGGCGCTGTATTTGACCTCAACCCCATCGAACACCTTTGGGATGAATTGGAATGCCGACTGCGAACCAGACCTAAGAGTGGAGGCTGTTATAGCAGCAAAGGGGGGGGACCAACTCCATATTAATGCCCATGATTTTGGAATGAGATTTTCGACGAGCAGGTATCCACATACTTTTGTCCATGTAGTGTATCATGGCCAGGTTTAACAAAATAGATACCTGCAATAAACACTGATGACGACGCAGACGGGCCAAATCACTGTTGTGAAATCTCTAGAAATTAACCTTCTCTGTTTTGAAGGAGTAGCTAATTGCTGAGCATTGGTAGTACCCTTCTCTTCTCTCCGTTCTGATTTCTCTCCTTCGTTTGCTTTCTCTCCTTCTCCTGACATTTTTTGGAGTTGGTGGACTGCTGAGCATGAGGCATGTATTTCGAAGGCAGCCGGAAAACCCTGCTTGTTCACAGCATGCCGCCAGACAGACGGGTTGCAGTGGATACTGTGAGCAGATCTATAAATTAACTTCAGTGGGAATTTAACCTTTGTATTAAAAGGAAATGGAACGTTGAATACAAATACAGACTTGAAAGGCAAGGCCAAAGTAGTCTTTGGTATGAGTTGTTGTTTTTTCTAGGGTTGTGGTTGTGAATATTAAAGTAGAAGAGAGAGCTTTAATGATTGCATTGGCTTGATAGATGTGTTGCTGTTGTTTTTGCTGCTGTAGCTGCTCCGATTTTGGCTGGCCTCACGCTTGTGTACTTTAACAATTTGTTGAATTTTGTCTTCTACTCTGACAAAATGTAGGTATTTTGTTCAGAATTGCGTCTAAATTGCTAGCATGATGGTCATAACCTCCATGTCTCCAGCAAATGGGAATTGACAAAAAAACAGTTTGTCACGTTGAATGCACCAACATGCTCTGAATGCTATTGTAGCAGATGGTAAACAAACCGTCCCCAACAGTCACTCCCCTTCTCCTTCTCCTGTATGCTCAATGAGATTGCAGCCCAAGCCCCTCGGTTCTGCACTGATTACTCAATCACTCCTTCTCTGACCTCTCTCGTTCTGAGCAATTCCCTAGTCTAGCTCCAGCTGGGCTTGGCTGATCTTGGCTAGAGCACTCTGCTACACAAGGTCACAGTGGAAAGAGAGTGCCTTTCTTTCTCCGTGGACTTTGCCAGGTCATGACCCTGCACTTATGCGGCTACTGCACAGCAGTTGGTCCTAACACACTCACATAGAGGACTGCTCTGAGAACTGTATGTGAGAGAGAGGGTGTGAACACAGTAAAGGTGACAGAGGTGATAATGTGCTGAGGCCTCTGGACATTCTGCTCCTCTCACCTCTCCTCGTATTCTCTTTGTTCCTTTGGCCACACAGTCACCACCCTGCCGTGTCTCTGTGTCACCATTTCTCCTCTTCTCACGCTACTCTCTATCCACTGCTGGGGAGTAGTATATATAAAAAATATTTGATGAAAACATTTACTTGGCCTTACTGCTATTAGCCCATACAAACATATTGAATAACAGATTCAGTCATTCTGAAGTGTCTGTCCTATACAGTGGTTCCTCCTTTAAAAGTTGAGCATTCTGTAGCACGTTATTTAATTATCAGCCATTTTCTCTGTTAATGCAAGTTAGTGCTAGTTTGACCACCAGAGGGCATCTTTGAGAAGCATTTGAAAGTCTTCTATATTGGCATTAACAGAGAATTTAAAACCTTTTTTGTAATAACATAGTATATCGGATTGATTTTAAGAAATTTGGCTTAATTAATTTGATTAATATTATGCTGTTTCTATTCTGAGAAAAACGAAAAATGAAACCCTCACGGTTTCCGTTAGGATGGAATGGAACATTCTGAGAAAAACGAAAAACGCTGTACAACGTGACGGTCGGGAGTAGGCTACAGCATAAGAGGATTCTAAATTGTTTGCCTTCATTAGACAACTTTGTTCCAATATTTCTGTAATTCAGTGATATTTATTCCCATAGTAATTCGAAATCGATCCATTACTAAATAAACATCTGTTTTTTGAAAGAGTATTTTTATCATTATTTTATTAACGAAAGCATAAATATGCTGATGAAGAAATACAGTACTGTACAGTATATGCTTTTACATTTGGATAATAAAGCATTTAAAACATTTTGAAGATATAAGCCACCTGCATTTGTTTATTAGGCTACTGTGCAGTCTGACATGTAAACATAGCCTACAGTACATACTGTAGTAAACATGGGAAAGTGCCTAATTCCTTACATAAGGGAGAGCAGCCATGTCCAGACTTTCTCGGTGACCTCAAGTACTCATTAACTCTGTCTTTAATGCTTTTTCGGGTTGCATCAATTATGGACAGAAACTTCTGAGACACAGTACTAATGATGAATACCCGGATGTTCACTGGTAAGCCACTTTTGCCTCGGGATCCATCCCAGTTTGTATTCTGTGTCCACTCGTGGTATCTCTCTTCGGTTACACATCCTTTGAATAGCAGAACAGCATAACGGTCCGGGCGGCCCTTGCTGTGCCTGGTGAGCAGTTGGTCAAGTTCTGTTGTCAGAAGATGAATGGAAATGTCAGGGTGAACCGACGACCTGACAAACCCGCCACGTATGTTGACTCTGCCTGTCGGAGGGGGAGTTCCAGAGCTCACAGGTGTGCCTGGCATGGATTGTGACTTCATCTCGTTCCTCGCCCTTTTCAATGCGTTGTTCACCACCTGACACTCCACCAATGCTGCCCGACTCTCCACAAATGCCACTCATCTCAGCAAGGTTTTACCTTTGGTCTTGAAGCTGGGTGGAAGTGCGACTAAAATGTTGTTTAAATAAACATCTGCATTTGAATGTCTTTTTTCTCGTTATTTCATAACAAAAGCTTAAAGATGTTGATGAAGAAATACTGTACTGCTGTTTTTAGTTAGAAATGTAACACTTTAGAGTACTTAAGCATCGAATACATTGCAAGTTGTATATTTGACCGTTGCAATTGTAAGTAGGCCTAATAAAAAAATCCTACTTCTATTAGGCTGTTAAGCCTCATAGCCTACCTCAGCCAGTTAAGTTATTTATATAGGTCTAGGCTCAGAAGAAATAGACTCCAATTAAGCCCTCTTGTTGTTTGTAAAGTCACATTTAAAATGAAGATTATTGTTGAAATGAATTGCTCGACTGGTGTAGTTTTTCTCCATCTGTTGGTGTGCAACACTTGCATATAAAGTTAGCTATATTTTCAGCACCAGCCACTGTTCACCTCCTATTGATTGCACTGTGGTTGCCACCAGTTGTTTTTTAAATTTAACTAGGGAAGTCAGGTAAGAACAAATTCTTATTTACTACCACGGTGTACCCCGGCCAAACCTTGATCCAATTGTGCGCCACCCTATGGCACTCCCAATCACGGTCGGATGTGATACAGCCTGTATTCAAACCAGGGACTGTAGTAATGCCACTTGCACCGAGATGCAGTGCCTTAGACCGCTGCGCCACTCGGGAGCCATGGTCAATACGTATTTTTATTTTTTTCAGAACATTAACCATGTGTAGTTAGATACGTGTGTAGGTAGATGTGGAAAGGTAGTTACAAATGATCAGTTGCAAGTGGGGGAGGTGGGTTCACACGTAGCTCAGTTATTAGACAATTCTTTAGTAAAGGTTGAATAGTCTATTGTTCAGCTAATAGCCCATTGTGCTACTCTTGTGAAAAACAAATAAAAATACTTTTTCCCTTTCCACTTGTTAAAGATTCAATGGATAAAGTGTTTTTAGCCACAAACAGCCCCGACCCCAATTAATACATTTCGGCACAGTCGATAGCGTGCTGGACTTCGGGCTAGAATATTGAGGGTATGAAACCTGCTCCCTGCTTGTTTCATTACATTATTATGCCGGTCTCAGGCAAATAGTAATATACTCTTAACCGCTCTGGTGACAAACAAACTTTGCTGACTTGTTTTCGATTGGCTGGGAGAACCTCCTCAGATTAATGCAGATGAAGGGAGTTAGATATGCATAGGAAGTGTAGTGTACAATTTTATTTTTCCGTATGTATGAATTTCAAATCAGCCTTTACTTAAATCAATCAAATGTATTTATTTATAAAGCCCTTCTTACATCAGCTGATGTCACAAAGTGCTGTTTGGGGTTTTAGGAACCCAGCCTAAAACCCCAAACAGCAAGCAATGCCGGTGTAGAAGCACTTAAATCATCTTATTCATAGTTAAAATGTGTAATCATTGATGTTGCAGGAGTGGTAAACACTGTTGAAGTGTATAATTGTAATACATACATGCAGACACAGCATCATTCAAATAATGGAGTTTGGTACACCTGGTATTGGATGTGACTGAAAGAAAACTTGTTAAATAGGGATTTTCATAAATTAACTTAATGACAAAAAAATATGCACAATCGTTTGTCTCTACGTTAACTAACATATTCCTCTCAATTGTAATTTTTTTGCCTGACTCATTATGACGATATAATTACTTACATTTGCTTCCACCGTAATGTTTTTGCGGAAGAAAGTCACCAGCGACGGGTGGCATAAAGTCAAATTCGTCATTGGAACCACTCAATATGATTGGTCATATAAAAACCTTGGGACCCAAATGCATAATGAGTGCTCTAACTCCCCCCTGCGGTGGTCTGGAGTAATGAAGCCGTGGGGCTGGGTACCTCTAAGTCCCGTGGCGTAAGCTTGCAACTTTTACATGCATTTAACCCCTTATTTTTGTCACTTAACAGTCTCAATATATACTTCCATATATATTGAGAGCATAACGGAGGACACCATCGTGTTCGTGCGAGTCTTAGTTTGTAGGCCAAACCGTTCGGATGCTACAGACAATTTTATGAGATGGACGATTTTTGGGATGTCTCATGGTCTGACAAATAGCACGCTAGCTCTTTCACCACAGATGCAGAAGTGTTAAATAGGCGGATGCGGTGGAATGAGTCGAAATCTTATATCTCTAGCTTAAACTGACATATTCTTATGGGGATGTTTTTATTATGCTAATTAGGTTTCTGCGGGGGAATGGACATTGACCTTATTTTATTTTTAAAGGGATACTTCGTGACTATCTACTTTCCTAGAGTCAGATGAACTCATGGATACCATTTGTATGTCTCTGCATCCCATATAAAGGAAGTTAGAAGTACACTACTGTCGTGTCTCTGACTTCTTCTTCAAATCGATTACCTAACGTTTGATTGATTACGTGATTGAATTAAACCATGCAACAATTAACTCTTAACCTCTTGCATCTAGACGTTCCCGCCAGCGGAACCCCTAGCCAATAGCCAATGGCATCTCATGGCGCGAAATACAAAACCAACTAAAATACCACAATTCAATTTTCTTAAACAATCAACTATTTTACACCATTTTAAAGATAAGACTCTCGTTAATCTAACCACATTGTCTGATTTCAAAAAGGCTTTACAGCGAAAGCAAAACATTAGATTGTCAGGAGAGTACCCAGCCAACAATAGTCACACAGCCATTTTCAAAGCAAGCATATATGTCACAAAAACCCAAACCACAGCTAAATGCAGCACTAACCTTTGATGATCTTCATCAGATGACACTCCTAGGACATTATGTTATACAATACATGCATGTTTTGTTCAATCAAGTTCATATTTATATCAAAAACAGCTTTTTACATTAGCATGTGATGTTCAGAACTAGCATACCCACCGAAAACTTCCGGTGAATTTACTAAATTACTAATGATAAACATTGACAAAATACAAAACAATTATTTTAAGAATTATAGATACAGAACTCCTTTATGCAATCGCTATGTCCGATTTTAAAATAGCTTTTCAGCGAAAGCACATTTTGCAATATTCTGAGTACATAGCTCGGCCATCAAGGCTAGCTATTCAGACCCGCCAACGTCGGGGCAGCCTAAACTCAGAATTAATATTAGAAAAATTGGATTACCTTTGCTGTTCTTCATCAGAATGCACTCCCAGGACTTCTATTTCAACAACAAATGTTGTTTTGGTTCCAAATAATCCATAGTTATATCCAAATACCTCCCTTTTGTTCGTGCGTTCAGGTCACTAGCCAAAGTGTAACGCGCGAGCGCATTTCGTGACAAAAAAATTCAAAATATTCCATTACCGTGCTTAGAAGCATGTCTAACCCTGTTTAAAATCAATTTTTATGCTATTTTTCTCGTAAAATAGCGCTAATATTCCAACCGGACAACGTTGTAGTCATTCAAAGAGGGAAAGAAAAAAATGGGGAGGTCATGTGAACGCGCATCTGCAGTCTCTCTGTCCCCAGGCAGACCACTGACAAACTCTGCTCCTGTTATCTGCCCAGAAACAGGAGACGGGTCAATCCACTTTCTGAAGGCTTTAGAGAGCCAATGGAAGCCTTAGAAAGTGTCACGTAACAGCTCAGATGCTGTAATTTCGATAGAGATGCAACAGAAGGACTACAAATTCTCAGACAGGCCACTTCCTGCATGGAATCTTCTCAGGTTTTTTCCTGCCATATGAGTTCTGTTATACTCACAGACACCATTCAAACAGTTTTAGAAACTTTAGGGTGTTTTCTATCCAAATCTACTAATAATATGCATATTCTCGTTTCTGGGCAAGAGTAGTAACCAGTTTAAATCGGGGACGTTTTTTATCCGGACGTGAAAATACTGCCCCCTAGCCCAGACAGGTTAAAATAAAGGGGTGATTCTAACTGACCTAAGACAGGGTATTTTTACTAGGATTAAATGTCAGGAATTGTGAAAAACTGAGTTTTTAAATGTATTTGGCTGATGTGTATGTAAACTTCCGACTTGAACTGTATACATGATCAAATACAAATCTTACAATCAACTATTAAAGACTAACAGAACCCACTGGATTCTCCAATTACATTGAATGAACTCCAGGACAAAAAACACACCCTACAACCCAAAAAGGCCTGTGGTGTTGATGGTATCCTTAATGAATGATAAAATATACAGACAACAAATTCCAATTGGCTATACTTAAGCTCTTTAACATAATCCTTAGCATCTTCCCCAATATTTGGAACCCAGAACTGATCATTCCAATCCACAAAAATTGAGACAAATTTGACCCCAATAACTACCGTGGGATATGCGTCAACAGCAACCTTGGGAAAATCCTCTGCATTATCATTAACAGTAGACTCGTACATTTCTCAGTGAAAACAATGTACTAAGCAAATGTCAAGTTGGCTTTTTACCAAATTACCGTACGACAGACCACGCATTCATCCTGCACACCCTAATTGACAAACAAAAAAACGAACTAAAACAAAAGCAAAGTCTTCTCATGCTTTGTTGATTTCAAAAAAGTATTTGACTTAATTTGGCATGAGGGTCTACTATACAAATTGATGGAATGTGTTGTTGGGGGAAAACATACAACATTATAAATTCCATGTACACAAACAACAAGTGTATGGTTAAAATTGGCAAAAAACACATTTCTTTCCACAGGGCCGTGGGGTGAGTCAGGGATGCAGCTTAAGCCCTACCCTCTTCAACATATGTATATCAATGAATTGGCGAGGGCACTGGAACAGTCTGCAGCATCCGGCCTCACCCTACTAGAATCTGAAGTCAAATGTCTACTGTTTACTGATGATCTGGTTGAGACCAACTATGGAGGGACTACAGTAGCACCTAGATATTCTGTACAGATTCTGCCAGACCTAGACCCTGACAGTAAATCTCAGTAAGACAAAAATAATGGTGTTCCAAAAAAGGTCCCTTCGCCAGGACCACAAATACAAATTCCATCTAGACACCGTTGCCCTAGAGCACACAGAAAACATACCTCGGCCTAAACATCAGCACCACCGGTAACTTCCCCAAAGCTGTGAATGAGCTGAGAGACAAGGCAAGAAGGGCCTTCTGTGCCATCAAAAGGAACATCAAACTCGACCTACCAATTAGGATCTGGTAAAAATAATTTTGAGAATGCTATTGAGAAAGGCCGCCCTAGGCAGACCTGGCTCTCAGCAGAAGACAGGCTATGTGCACACTGCCCACAAAATGAGGTTGAAACTGAGCTGCACTTCTTAACCTCCTGCCGAATGTATGACAATATTAGAGACACATATTTCCCTCAGATTACACAGATCCACAAAGAATTCAAAAACAAACCTAATTTTAATAAACTCCCATATCTACTGTGTGAAATAACACAGTATGCCATCACAGCAGCAATATTTTTGACCTGTTGCCACAAGAAAAGGGCAACCAGTGAAGAACAAACACCTTTGTAAATACAACTCATATTTATGTTTATTTACTTTCACTATTTGCACATCGTCACAACACTGTATATACTGTATACATAATATGACATTTGAAATGTCTTTATTCTTTATCAAATCAAATTTCTACTGGGTGAAATTTGACCCCAATAACTACCGTGGGATACTTTGCCATGATTGTCAGTTATGTAGCTGCTCTACTGATAATCTCAGTGCGTCCTTGCTGGGATGACACACATCTACTGCCGGAGAATATCTACACCAAACACATTGGTTCACCGATCCACCGGAGCGGACTATACACAGCATACCATAATGTTCTGAATAATGGCCAAGTCTACCTCGCTCCCTATTCCACTGAACCGCTTAGGCGTGACAAACACAAGTCCAACATTTATCGGAAACTGTTAAACTACCTGTTCACTACCCTGCTGCTCTCCGGGGATGTGCAACTTAATCCTGGGCCTAACATCACCGAGCCAGCGATACTCACCGGAGTGGAAAGCAGGGGATGGCCTCGTCCACAGATCATCGCCGCTGTGGAAGTGGGTGAGTGCTATCGTCCCATGGTTTCTCTCGATTCACCCAGCTCCAGGATAGATTTGGACTCTTCAAACATACCCAAGCCGCTATATGCGATCCCTGACTTTGCTTCTGGTACGCAAGCTGTTTTAAGTAGTTCCCCACATCCAGTGCAAACGGGAGGGATTGTTAATTCCGCTACCGAACTGCCCCTAATCAAAACGAAACAAAACGGCCTAAACCCAGCTGTCAGAAAACACCGAAAATTTAACTTTTTTCAATGTGTCAATCACTCTCGAGTCATCTGGGACCCACGTGCTAAGCCCAAGGGACTACTAGGAGGGCACTTGAACATTCGTAGTGTCATTCCAAAAAGTGATCAAATTCAACATCTACTCACAGACTCCAACCTTGACTTCCTCTGCCTCTCAGAGACATGGCTCCATACAAACTCTCCATGTGCTGCTTTGATTGTGCCTGGCTACAATGTTTTCAGGAGAGACAGGATTGAAGGAAGAGGAGGGGGTCTGATGATTTACATTAAAGAACATATCCGATGTAAACAAATTGAGTGGTCATGTGATAATGAACTAGAATGTATTGGCCTGAACGTTACACTGTCTCCCCAAATGTCCTTTACCCTTATTGGAATGTATAGACCACCTTCCACCAAAAGTGTGTTTTTTGATCAGTTTAATAACATGCTTAGGGAATGTGATTTTGGGAAGGAGGTCATCTTAATGGGAGATTTTAATATTAATTATGAAGACAAGTCTTGTAGGAAAACCCTCAAACGGATCACTAATACCTTTGACCTTACACAGCTCGTTAAAGGGCCAACCAGGGTGACTTGTTGCTCTAAAACACAGATTGATTTGGTGTTCAGTAATAAACCAGAGAGAGTGACTAAATCATTCAATATGGTTACTGGGCTATCTGATCATAATTTGACACTTATAGCCAGAAAGTTGTCTAAGAGCAGGTTTAAGCTCTCTACTGTTAGAAAGCCGGATCAACTAAGAATACCTAAGAGTGAATTAAACTATTTTGAAAAAGCAATTAATGGAATTAACTGGAATGATCTCTTGTCCTATACAGACGTGGAAGCTGATAGTGAGGTTTTTCTATCCACAATCCAGGCTACAATAAATGGTTTCCTAAAGAAAATCAAATCCAAACCTGGCCAAAAGAACACTCTTCCTTGGCTAAATGGAGAAATTTGGAAATTGATGAAAGAACGAGATTATGCTCTAAAAACAGCCCTAAAATCCAAATTAGAGCATGACAGACGTAGGTTTACCATGTTGAGAAATAAGGTGATGAAAGAAATCAGACAGGCCAAGGCAAACTTTTTTATTAACATAATTGGTGAGGCAAAGGGAAATTCTAAATTGATCTGGGAGAATCTAAAAAAGTTAACAGGGAAAGACCATAGTAACACCGCAAAAAGACTAGAAATCATGGTGAATAACAATCTAACACAGGATGCAGTTGAAATAGCAATAGCCTTCAATTCCTACTTTATTGACTCTGTCAAGGTACTGACACAGAACCCCTCCACTGGTTTATTGGGCTCAGTGCTAGTGAATGACGCTCAACCTGTCTTCATCATAAGGGAGGTTTCTGAGTCAAAGGTGAACAAGGTGATTAGCTCACTAAAGAACTCTAAATCCAAAGATGTGTTTGGGCTGGACTCTACCTTTCTTAAAAACTACAAAGAGTCACTCATTGGCCCCATTACTAAGGTCACCAACACATCTATTGGTCTGGGGGTGTTTCCAAGGGTATGGAAGTCAGCCATAATAACGGCCATCTTTAAATCAGGCGACCCTGCTGATGTGAGTAACTACAGGCCCATTAGTATACTACCTGTAGTGTCGAAGGTTGTTGAAAAGTGTGTAGCAGAACAACTGATTTCCCACCTCAACAACAGCCCCTTCACATTACACTCCATGCAGTTTGGCTTCAGAGCGAAACACTCCACAGAAACGGCCAACTGCTTTCTTCTGGAAAATGTGAAGTCCAAGATGGACAAAGGGGGCGTTGTTGGGGCTGTGTTTCTGGACCTAAGGAAGGCTTTCGATACTGTTAACCATGAGATTCTCATCACAAAATTGTCCAAGTTCAACTTTTCCCCCGATGCCTTGAGATGGATGAAATCATACCTTGAAGGCAGAACTCAGTGTGTCAGAGTGAGCAATGAGCTGTCACCCACTCTTAGCTATGATGTGGGCGTGCCCCAAGGGTCAATACTGGGGCCCCTCCTGTTCAGCCTGTACATTAATGATCTGCCTTCCGTCTGCACTGGGTCTGAAGTTCAAATGTATGCAGATGATACAGTGATATATGTGCATGCAAAGAGCAAACAACAAGCTGCACAAGAACTCACTACTGTAATGGTCCAGGTTACAAAGTGGCTCAGTGACTCGTGTTTGCATCTCAATGTGAAAAAAACAGTTTGCATGTTCTTCACAAAGAGGGCAACAGATGCTACTGAGCCAGATGTCTATGTGTCAGGGGAGAAGCTCCAGGTGGTATCTGATTTTAAGTACCTTGGAATCATACTTGATTCCAACCTCTCTTTTAAAAAGCATGTGAAAAAGGTAATTCAAATAACCAAATTCAACCTAGCTAATTTCTGATTTATACGAAATTGTTTGACCACAGAGGTAGCAAAACTGTATTTCAAATCGATGATACTCCCCCACTTAACATACTGCTTGACTAGTTGGACCCAAGCTTGCTGTACAACATTAAAACCTATTCAGTCTGTCTACAAACAGGCTCTCAAAGTGCTCGATAGAAAGCCCAATAGCCATCATCACTGTTACATCCTCAGAAAGCATGAGCTCCTGAGTTGGGAAAATCTTGTGCAATTCACCGACGCATGTCTTGTATTCAAGATCCTAAATGGCCTAGCTCCCCCTCCACTCAGTATTTTTGTAAAACAGAAAACCCAAACATATGGCAGCAGATCCACAAGGTCTGCCATGAGAGGTGACTGTATAGTTCCCTTAAGGAAAAGCACCTTTAGTAAATCTGCTTTCTCTGTGAGAGCTTCCCATGTCTGGAATACACTGCCATCAGACACACATAACTGCACCACATATCACACTTTCACAAAATGCATGAAGACATGGCTAAAGGTCAATCAGACTTGTGAACATAATCCCTAGCTGTGTATTGCCGCTTTCCATGTTGTCTGTTGTCTGTAGCTTGTGAGGTATGGAAACACTTTGTTGTTCTTATGGATTTTGTCTTGTTGCTTTTTGTTCTATGTTGCTCTGTCTGTATGCTACATCTTGCTTGTTCTATGTTGCTCTGTCTGTATGCTACGTCTTGCTTGTTCTATGTTGCTCTGTCTGTATGCTACATCTTGCTTGTCCTATGTTGCTCTGTCTGTATGCTATGTCTTGCTTGTCCTATGTTACTCTGCGTGTGCTCACTGTTCAATGATTGTCTATATTGTAATTGTTTTTAATAACCTGCCCAGGGACTGCGGTTGAAAATTAGCCGGCTGGCTAAAACCGGCACTTTTACTGAAACGTTGATTAATGTGCACTGTCCCTGTAAAAATAAAATAAACTCAAACTCAAATGTATTTATAAAGCCCTTCTTACATCAGCTGATATCTCAAAGTGATGTATAGAAACCCAGCCTAAAACCCCAAACAGCAAGCAATGCAGGTGTAGAAGCACGTTTGTGTAATGTTTGCTGTTCATTTTTATTGTTAATTTTACTTTTGTTTATCTGCTCCACTTGCTTTGGCTAATGTTAACATATGTTTCCCATGCCAATTAAGCCCTTGAATTGAATTGAGTTGCGAGAGAGAGAGCAGACGTGAGTGCAGGGTGCCATTTACGGTAGATGATGGGCCTCCATCCACTTTAGCACCAGCTTTTAGCACTCTGGTGAGATTATCACACTTCTAATACAAAGTACATCTCTCCAGTTCTGCTAACACAATGTGACTGAGCTAATCACAGATGTCACCATTAGGCTTGGGAGTTAATTGAAATGACGATTAGCATAGCTATGTGGCATTGATTAAGTAGCATTAACCTTATGACCATTAACTTTGCCCTATACTTTTGGATATGCTTGAAAACGGCTGCTTCAGCCAAAATGCCAAATTATGATAAGTATGACAACATGATTTATGTTAGTAGCTGCATGTCAGGGGCACAACATAAATACATTTTGAAGTGTAATGTGCCATTCGGCATTATGTTCGTCTGGGGCCACAATGTGCTTGTTTCGTAGCTGGAGCATGGAAGGTTGCCCACATAGTAATGTAAAGACTAGAGTGGGCATTCTTATTTAGGTCAAAGTGCTGAGTGGCTTTTCCCCTTCTAGTCATTTCTAGTTCTATGGGTATCCCATTCCATCGCTACAGTAGTGATCTGGGGCAAGAGAGACTAAGGCAGCATCCCAAACGGCACCCTATTCCCTATTTAGTGCACTACTTTTGACCAGGACCCATGCGGTACATACCTGTGTTGCATGTCAATAGCGAAATCTCTTACATTAAGTTATTCCCGTCCATCTTCTTATATATCACAATATATTCAAGTACAAGTACAACTGGAGACCGGAACAAGCAGATTCAGCTAGGCCCCACTTTCAAGGCTACATGCAACTACAGTGCACAGTTGCAAATGATGCAAGTCCATTCCGTTATTTCATGATGGATGCTTCCGAGTGAGCCTCCAACTGAATCTAATAACAGCTTTTTATGCTTCTTGATATTCCTAATGCCTTAGCAGCATCTCCATTGACTTTCCATTTAAACTAACAGTGGATAACGCTTGCAATAGCTTGCCAGGCTTCCGGGAAGAGAAAAGGCCTTGGCTTTCCCAAATCCCTCCCAAACCCGTAGCTCCAAGGTTGCATTTGCAACGTGGAGAGAAACTCAATTGGGACAGTTGGTCAGACTATATGCAAGCTACACAAGGTACATGCATTTCCCATTTGAAGTTGGTCGACACCCTATGGCCCCAGGTCAAAAGTAGTGCATTATATAAGGGATAGGGTGCCATTTGAGACGTATTCTAGGCTTCTGTGATGTCATCAGCTCTCTCCACACAAGTGCTAACAACAACAACAAGTCTGTTGAATTGCAACCCCGTATCGCAGGTAATCGTGTGTTTATAGATGCCTGTAAGTCTAAAAGACTAAGTATCACTTAGACAATATAGCACACAATTCATTACCATTCAGAATCCTTTTTTCCCTAACCCCAAAATCTAACCTTAACCCTACCCTTTACCTAACCCTACCCTTTACCTAACCCTATCTCCTAACCCTAAAACTAACCCTAGCTCCTAAAACTAATTCTAACCCTAACACTAACACTAATGCTAACCTTAACCCTAAACCCCCTAGAAATAGCATCTGACCTTGTGGGGACAAAGAAAATGTCCCCAGTTGGTAATTGTTTTTTGTTCATTTACTATTCTTGTGGGGACTTTTGGTCACCGCAAGTATAGTTAAACACGTCCACATGCAAACACACACACACACACACACACACACACACACACACACACACACACACACACACACACACACACACACACACACACACACACACACACACACACACACACACACACACAGGGGTTAGCTGAGTCCAGTATATCAGCGGACCGTTGACGCCAAAGTCGAGGAGTCCACTAATTAACTTGCTTATTAAAGAGCCGCGTGTGTGTGTACGGGATGCTGTGCCTCGCCGGTTTAATCGTGCATGAGAGAGATGGGGCCGCGGGAGCAGCAGCAGAGGAGAACCCAAGGTGAGCTCTCTTCTTTGTGTGTGTTGTGTGGGAGCTGACTAATCTACCTTCACTGAACACACAGTCACGGCCCTGACTCAACAGACATGGTCCACACAGAGACAATATGTGATAGAGGTTCCATTTAGAACTTACCATGATGCGCAGGATGCGTAAGAATTCTCGTCCCCTGTAGTCACGCCGCACGGGGGCCTAGAAGTACAGCAGAAACACACCATGCCGGCGAACGGATAAAAAAAGAGGTTGTCCGTCCTGAGGTTGTCCAGGACATCCTGACTATTCTACATGTTGAATCGCCACCGTACGTCGACACCCAGCAAGTGTTTCTCTCTCTCTCTCTCTCTCTCTCTCTCTCTCTCTCTCTCTCTCTCTCTCTCTCTTTCTCTCTTTCTTTCTCTCTTTCTCTCTCTCTCTCTGAATCCCAAACCACCAACTCGCTCCTAGGGCTTTCCGTTGTCAAGTGTTGCTGACACAACTCAGAGAGTGGCGAGAAACTCATTAAACCCATCAACTTCGGGACACACTTGTCTTCCTCTTCAAAATAATAAAAAAAACATGAAATTCAAACCCTCTTCTCATTTTTCAAGATATAAACCTCAGTAACAGTTTGGGTGGTATTTCATCTTTTACAAGTCTCGAAATCCGACATGTACAAATATAATGGCATATAATTAGGCATGCAGCTCTATTCTTTTTAGTGAAATTTCCCCAATAACCCCAAACTAACACGATGCCTTAAAGGATTCGTTGCTGGCTCAGTCTAAGAGGTTATTGGAGGGTCTAATTAGCCCCGACACCCTCAGCTTTGGGAGATTTGTGCATAATGGCAGAGCTGTGTGTGAATACGCAAATGGAGGGCCTAGGGGCGAAGGGAAGAGGAAGGGGGGTGATTTGGGATTCAGCCTCTCTCTCTCTCTCCCTTTCACTTCCTACCCCCATCCCCTCTTTTCCTTCCTAATCATCTCTGTGTGTCTGTCTGTCTGTGCCTCTCTCTCTCTCTCTCTCTCTCTCTCTCTCCAGCCCATATACTGCAGTGCACAGTGACTGTGCTGCTACCTATTGAGAGTAGAGTGTGTCTCAGACCTGAGTTTTAGTGACAAAAAAGAGAGAGTGCAGGGCCAGCGCTGGGCTGGACCGTGTGTGATCCCCAACGGGGTTGGTGCGGTGAGCCGGGCAGGGGCTGCGCTTGCCTGAACCCAACATAGCTGGGACTCAGTGTTGGTGTTTGTGTGTGTGAGAGAGCGAGTGTGCATGCGTGTTTGTGTGTGTGTCGGCGTGAGCACATCCACACTGGGGACTGGGCCAGTACAACTGACATGCAGCTAGACTTGATTGGACTGCAGCCAAAGATGTCTGGGACCTCTTGCTCTGCGTTTCTCTCTCTCTCTCCATCTCTCTCTGTCTTTCTCTCTTGCTCTCTCTCTCATGCTTTCAATCTTTCTCTTAATCTTCTTTGCCTTACCACCTTACCGTCTCTTTATCCACTCTCCCTCTCCGCTCACTCTCCTCTCTCTATCACTTTCTCTATTCTCTCTTACTCTTTCTCTCTCTTCTCGTTCTCTCTCTCTCTCATGTCATTAGTAGGCCCTCTAAAATCTAGAATCATCTGTTTGTGGGAAGCAGATCCTCCCTCCACACTGAACATACTGTATATATTCTTGTAAGACAGCACCAAATCAGTCTACCCCATGCATAATTTAACAACAAGCCTCATTTTCCTCATTACCTGATTGGTCCTTGGCCCACTCTCTGCTCTCCCTTTCTTATCACATGAGTATTTCTGTAAGGAATGTTGTTTGCTCTCTGAGCCAGAGGTTACGTGCAAATATCAAAGCTGGGCAGAAGATCCCTAAAGTACGGAAACTCGAGTGTTGAAACAGGCTGAAACATCCTGTTTCTTTTCTTTTTTTATTCCGTCTTCCATCTTTATTTCACGTCGTATCTTACCAAGTCAAGTTATGAGCATAAAGTAGAAATATTCAAATCTATGTTTTAGGGATATTTAGTGCTTCTAATTAAACATTCAAGTAATTATAGATGATGCAGAATCTCAGCACCACGTCCATCCTCCCATGCCGGTTCCCGTGGTCACATCCCGAGTCCCATCTCTCTGATGTCATCAGCTCAAACTGAAAGTAGCGTTTCATAGTGGCCAGTCCAGGTAAGCCCTTCCCATGGGGAAGGCTGTGATGGATGGATCAGGTACCACACATTGACAGACACAGGACACACAGCTATGTCCCTATACCAGACTGGAGACAGAGTAAAGAGGGCAGGGCACACTGTCACTATCTAGCCTAGCATCTCATTTGTCCATTGGCATCCAGCTTCTGCAGTTGATGGTGCTTCTTTACTTTTAACCTGTTAGGGACAGACGTTCCGCTAGCGGAACGCCTCACCAATATCCAATGGTATAGCGTGGCGCGAATTACAAATACCTAAAAAATGCAAAAACTTCAATTTTTCAAACATATGACTATTTTACACCATTTTAAAGACAAGACTCTCCTTTATCTAACCACATTGTCCGATTTCAAAAAGGCTTTACAAGAAAGCAAAACATTAGATTATGTCAGGAGAGTACCCTCCCAAATATAATCACACAGCCATTTTCAAAGCATGCATATATGTCACAAAAACCAAAACCACAGCTAAATGCAGCACTAACCTTTGATGATCTTCATCAGATGACACTCCTAGGACATTGTTATACAATACATGCATGTTTTGTTCAATCAAGTTCATATTTATATCAAAAACCAGCTTTTTACATTAGCATGTTTTGTTCAGAACTAGCATACCCACCGCAAACTTCCGGTGAATTTACTAAATTACTCACGATTAACGTTGACAAAAAACGTAATTATTTTAAGAATTATAGATACAGAACTCCTTTATGCAATCGCGGTGTCAGATTTTAAAATAGCTTTTCGGTGAAAGCACATTTTGCAATATTCTGAGTAGATAGCCCGGCCATCATGGCTAGCTAATTTGACACCCACCAAGTTTGGCCCTCACCAAACTCAGATTTACTATAAGAAAAATTGGATTACCTTTGCTGTTCTTCGTCAGAATGCACTCCCAGGACTTCTACTTCAACAACAAATGTTGTTTTGGTTCGAAATAATCCATAGTTATATCCAAATAGCTCCGTTTTGTTCGTGCGTTCAAGTCACTATCCGAAGGGTGACGCGCCGGCGCGTTTCGTGACAAAAAAATTCAAAATATTCCATTACCGTACTTCGAAGCATGTCAAACGCTGTTTAAAATACATTTTTATGCGATTTTTCTCGTAAAATAGCGAAAATATTCCAACCGCGCGACGTTGTATTCGTTCAAACACTGAAAGAAAAAAATGGAGTCGTCTCGTGCACGCGCGCCTCAGTGTCATTGTTCTCAGAAGGACCACTCACAAAAACCCCTGCTGTTTTTTGCCCAGAGACTGGAGAGCTCTCATTCCACTTTCTGGCGCCTTCTGAGAGCCAATGAAAGCCTTAGAAAATGTCACGTTACAGCAGAGATGCTGTATTTTTGATAGAGATGCCCTAGAAGTAGAACAAATTGTCAGACAGGGCACTTCCTGTATAGAATCTTCTCAGGTTTTGGCCTGCCATATGAGTTCTGTTATACTCACAGACACCATTCAAACAGTTTTAGAAACTTTAGGGTGTTTTCGTATCCAAATCTACTAATTATATGCATATTCTAGTTTCTGGGCAAGAGTAGTAACCAGTTTAAATCGGGTACATTTTTTTATCCGGCCGTGCAAGTACTGCCCCCTAGCCCAAACAGGTTAAAAGGCACAGGGCTACATCGGTAAATTGGGGGAGTTGGGGTTAGCTTAATGTATGGGCTGGGGAATAATAAATATAATGCTGCATCTCCGGTTTAGACGTTATCTCAAAGGTAAAACCTCAAGTAATTAAAGGGAGAAAAGCTTTGTCATGGGACCTCAGATCCTCTAAAAGTTTTACAGCTGCGCCATTGAGAGCATCTTGACTGGCAGCATAACCGCTTGGTATGGCAACTACTTGGCATCCGACAGCAAGGCGCTACAGAGGGCAGTGAGTAAGGTCCAGTATATCACTCGGGCCGAGATCCCTCACCGCCAGGACCTCTTTACCAGGCGGTGTCAGAGGAAGGCCCTAGAAAATGTCATAGACTCCAGCCACCCAAGTCATGGACTGTTCTCTCTGCTACCGCACAGAAAGTGGTACCGGAGCACCAACTCTGGGACCAAAAAGTTCCTGAACAGCTCCTACTCCCAAGCCATAAGACTGCTGAACAGTTAGTCAAGTGACTATCTGGACTATTTGCATTGACCCCCTTTTGCACTGACTCTCATGCACTGGCAGGATGTATACTCAGAGCATGCGTTCACCAACTGGCAAGTGTCTTCACTGGATAAATGGAACACCTATGTGAGAATGCTGTTTACTGAGTACAGCTCAGCGTTCAACACCATAGTGCCCTCAATGCTCATCACTAAGCTAAGGGCCCTGGGACTAAACACCTCCCTCTGTAACTGAATCCTGGACTTTCTGATGGGCCGCTCCCAGGTGGTAAAGGTAGGCAACAACACATCTACCACACGGGGGGCTCCTCAGGGGTGCGAGCTCAGTCCCCTCCTGTACTCCCTGTTCACCCATGACTGTGTGGCCAAGCACGACTCCAACACCATCATTAAGTTTGCTGACGACACAATGGTGGTAGGCCTGATCACCGACAACGATGAGCCAGCATATAGGGAGGAGGTCAGAGACCTGACAGTGTGGTGCCAGGACAACAACCTCTCCCTCAATGTGAGCAAGACAAAGGAGATGATTGTGGACTACAGGAAAATGAGAGCCAAACACGCCCCCATTCACATGGACGGGACTGTACTGGAGCGGGTCAAGAGTTTCAAGTTCCTTGGTGTCCACATCACCAACAAATGATCATGGTCCAAACACAACAAGAAACTCGTGAAGAGGGCACGACAGCGCCTTTTCCCCCTCAGGAAACTGAAAAGATTTGGCCTGGGTCCCGGGAACCTCAAAAAGTTCTACAGTTGCACCATCGAGAGCATCCAGACCAGTTTCATCACCTCCTGGTATGATAACTGCTCGGCATCTGACTGTAAGGCGTTACAGAGGGTAGTATGTACAGCCCATTATATCACTGGAGCCAATATACTAGGCGGTGTCAGAGGAAGGCCCAAAAAAAATGTCTAAGACTCCAGTCACCCAAGTCATAGACTTTTCACTCTGCTACTGCTCGGCAAGCGGTTCCAGAGCGCCAAGTCTAGGTCCAAAACGCTCCTTAACAGCTTCTACCCCCAAGCCATAAGACTGCTGAACAATTAATCAAATGGCCACCCGGACTATTTACATTGACCCCCCCCCCCTTTGTTTTTACACTGCTGCCACTCGCTGTTTATAATGTATGCATAGTCACTTTACCCCTACCTACATGTACAAATTACCTCGACTGACCTTTACCCTCGCACAATGACTCGGTACCGCTGCTCCCTGTATATATCCTCATTATTGTTATTTTATTGTATGTTTTTACTTTAGTTTATTTAGTAAGTATTTTCTTAACTGCATTGTTGGTTAAGGGCTTGTGAGTAAGCATTTCACGGTAAGTTCTACACCTGTTGTATGCAGCACATGTGACAGATACGATTTTGATTTGATTTGCACACTTACTGGACTCTACCCACACACTCACACATACTACACTGACACTCCAACACACACACACACACACACACACACACACACACACACACACACACACACACACACACACACACACACACACACTACATACGCTCACACACACTACATACGCTCACACACACTACATACGCTCACACACACACACACACACATGCATATTGACGCCACACACACACACACACACACACACACACACACACACCCACACACGCTTTCACACTCTTCACATACGCTGCAGCTTCTCTGTTTATTATCTGTCCTGATTGTCAAATCACTTTTATCCCTACCTACATGTCCATATTACACGGAACAAAAATATAAACACAACATGTAAAGTCTTGGTCCCATGTTTCATGAGATTAAATAAAAGATCCCAGAAACGTTTTATATGCACAAATTCTATGCACAAATTTGTTTACATCCCTGTTAGTGAGCATTTTCCTTTGCCAAGATAATCCATACACCTGACAGGTGTGGCATATCAAGAAGCTGATTAAACAGCATGATCATTACACAGGTGCACCTTGTGCTGGGGGCAATAAAAGGCCACTCTAAAATGAGCAGTGTTGTCGCAAAACGCAATGCCACAGATGTCTGCAGTTTTGACGGTGCCTGCAATTGGCATGCTGATTGCAGGAATGTCCATTAGAGCTGTTGCCATATAATTTAATGTTCATTTCTCTACCATAAACCACCTCCAATGTTATTTTAGAGAATTTGGCAGTATGTCCAACCGGCCTCACAACCGCAGACCACGTGTAAACACACCAGCCCAAGACCTCCACATCTGGCTTCTTCACCTGTGGGATCGTCTGAGACCAGACACACAGACAGCTGATGAAACTGTGGGTTTGCACAACCGAAGAATTTCTGCACAAGCTGTCAGAAACTGTCTCAGGGAAGCTCATCTGCGTGCTTGTTGTCCTCACCTGGGTCTTGACCTAATTGCAGTTCGACGTCGTAACCGACTTCAGTTGGCAAACGCTCACCTTGGATGGCCACTGTGCCATGCTGGAGAAGTGTCCTTTTCTCGGATGAATCCCGGTTTCGACTGTACCGGGCAGATGGCAGACAGAGTGTATGCCTTTGCGTGGGCGAGCGGTTTGCTAATGTCAACATTGTGAACAGAGTGCCCCATGGTGCCGGTGGGCTTATTGTATGGGCAGGTATAAGCTACAGACTACAAACCCAATTGCAGTTTATTGATGGCAATTTGAATGCACAGAGATACCGTGACGAGATCCTAAGGCCAATTGTTGTGCCATTCATCAGCCGCCATCACCTCATGTTTCAGCATGATAATGCACGGCGCCATGTCGCAATGATCTGTACACATCTCTTGGAAACTGTAAATGTCCCAGTTCCTTCATGGCTTGCATACTCACCAGACTTCACCCATTGAGCATGTTTGGGATGCTCTGAGTGTTCCAGTTGCCGCCAAATATCCAGCAACTTTGCACAGCCATTGAAGAGGAGTGGAACAACATTCCACAGGCCACAATCAACAGCTTGATCAGCTCTATGCGATGGAGATGTGTCGCACTGCATGAGGCAAATGGTGGTCACACCAGATACTGACTGGTTTTCTGATCCACGCCCCTACCTATTCTTTTTAAGGTATCTGTGATCATCATGCATGTCTGTATTCCTAGTCATGTGAAATCCATAGATTAGGCCCTAATGAATTTATTTAAATTGACTGATATCCTTATATGAACTGTAACTCAGTAAAATCTTTGAAAATGTTCCGTTGATATTTTTGTTTAGTGTATATAAATTACCTTAACCTGTTGAGGTGTAGGGGGCAGTATTTTCACGGCCGGATGATAAAAGTACCCAAATTAACCTGGTTACTACTCTGGCCCAGAAACTAGAATATGCATATCATTAGTAGACTTGGATAGAAAACACTCTGAAGTTTCTAAAACTGTTTGAATGGTGTCTGTGAGTATAACAGAACTCATATGGCAGGCAAAAACCTGAGAAAAATCCAACCAGGAAGTGGAAAGTCTGAGAATTGTATTTCTTCTTTTGATTCTCTATCGAAACTACAGTTTCTGTGGGGTCACGTTGCACTTCCTAAGGCTTCCATTGGCTGTCAACAGCCTTCAGAAAGTTCTTTCAGCATTCTCCTGTCACTGGGCAGATAATAGGAGCTCAGTCAATCAGTGGACTGCCTGGGTTCAAAGGGATTGGATATGTGCGATCCCGCGAGTGCGCCGTTCCTTCTTTTTCTTGTTGAATGAATATGCTATTGTCCGGTTGGAATATTATTGCAATTTTACGTTAAAAATACCATAAAGATTGATTTTAAACAGTGTTTGACATGCTTCTAAGTACGGTAATGGAACATTTTGACTTTTCATCTCTGGTACCGTGCTCGCGCGTTATGCCTTTGGATAGTGCTCTGTACACACGAACAAAACTGAGGTATTTGGACATAAATATGGATTATTTCGAACAAAAAGAACATTTCTTGTGGAAGTAGCAGTCCTGGGAGTGCATTCTGATGAAGATCAGCAAAGGTAAGAGAATATTTATAATACTAATTCTGAGTTTAGGTGACCCCGAACTTGGCGGGTGTCTGTATAGCTTGCTGTGATGGCGAGCTATGTACTCAGAATATTGAAAAATTTGCTTTCTTCGTAAAGCTATTTTAAAATCTGACACAGCGGTTGCATCCAGGAGTAGTCTATATATAATTCTTTAAATAATTGTTATATATTTTGTCAACGTTTATGAATAGTATTTTTGTAAATTGATGTGCACATTCACCGGGGTTTTGGTGGGAATACATTTTCTGAACATCACGCGCCAATGTAAAATGCTGTTTTTGGATATAAATATGAACTTTATCGAACAAAACATACATGTATTGTGTAACATAATGTCCTAGGAGTGTCATCTGATGAAGATCGTCAAAGGTTAGTGCTTCATTTAGCTGTGTTTTGGGTTTTTGTGACACATGTCCTTGCTTGGAAAATGGCTGTGTGATTATTTTTGTCTATGTACTCTCCTAACATAATCTAATGTTTGGCTTTCGCTGTAAAGCCTTTTTGAAATCGGACAATGTGGTTACATCAAGGAGAAGTGTATCTTTAAAATGGTGTAAAATAGTTGTATGTTTGAGAAAGTTGAATTATGACATTTTGTTGTTTTGAATTTGCCGCCCTGATATTTCACTGGCTGTGTCCCACGTAGCCCATAGAAGTTAACTACCTCCTACCCCTGCACATTGACTCTGTACCGGTACTCCTTCTATATAGCTTTAATATTGTTATTTTATTGTGTTACTATTTCCTTTTTTTGTTGTTGCTCATTTGTATTACTTTTTAACTCTGCATTGTTGTGAAAGGGCTCGTAAGAAAGCATTTCACGGTTAAGTCTACACGCTTTTTATTCGGCATGTGACGAATAAGATTTGATTTGAATACTTTTGAGATCTGAAAACATCTGAACAATTTTGGAGTGTAATGTCCCTTTAACATCTAACAACAACTCAGACTTGTGAGTGTGGTGGCTAATTTCTGTATTAACCAAATGAGGAGAAACAAACTTCACACACTAGTCAGAGTTATACTTAAACTACATCTTTAATAAAATAAGAGCTTTGCAATAGCAATGACTTTCAATGATGCACCATTTCTAATGAACCATTGAAAGTGATAAAACAATGGCTACTGAGATCTTTTATTGCCAAGATCCACGCCCCCTAGTCGACATAACAAACCACAGATATTAGGAACATTTCACAAAGGGACTTTATAGAAAGTAGTATCCCGTAGCCAGATAGCATTTGCTATAAATTATCGTTCAGTTTGGTCCCTAAGACGAGGTTCTAATCTCATTCCTGGTACTTCATAGCACAAAAACACCAACTCATCCAATGGCATAAATCAATTGTCAACTCTAGATACTCCCATCTCATGTAAAACCCCTTCTTGACCCCACTCCTGGACAAGCTCACTGAGGGGAGTGAGCCTCTAAGTCATACACTATCCCAGGATAAATGCAACATCAGAGACGACATACAATGGTTCCAGACACTGCCATACACCTCCCCCCAATGCCAAAGGAGGGAGTGACTTGCGCACGCCATCCCTTCATATGGTTAAACAGATACATTCACATATGAAGACAATGTTCCATCTTGTCCTCTTCCCTTTCTGATATTCTGTATAGCACCAGGGATATGTGAAAGACAAGCCTGACCTCTCCCCTCTCTGGGCCCCAAGTGACTGAGCCCCAGCTGAGGGAAGAAGTGCAACTGGCAACACCAGAGTCCAAAGAAATACATTTAAATAACAAGTTTATCACATAAGCATATTATGCAGATAAGACATCTTAATTACTTATGTTATCCAACTAATTCTGATTCATCCACCACATGAGTTGAGTTTAGTTTCCAAAGTCAGTGTGCAGCTTTTGTAGGAGGAACCATTGTCACATGAAGAGCCACCATCGTCTGGTGGGATGTTTGGGGTGAGAAAGAATCCAGCTGCCAGCCTAGCGGAAAATGCTCCTCAGCCCATATCACATCAAACGCACGCTTGCTCACACGCAAAGACACACACACACGCACACACAACGCAACTTAGATTTGACATGACTACACACAGCAGACTTTTGGTTAAAAAAATACTAAAATACTGATGCAAAGTGACAGTTGGATTTTTGTGACAAACATAGCTGCTGAGTTCAGCGAGGATTCAATACTTTTTGGGACCCATTTTAAGTCAATTCATTATGCATGGCTGTAACTTTCTCCTGCTGTTTCGTCTTTTTCATGCCTTATTTATATTGATATTATATAAGCAGCGTTCTCCAACGTCATATTACTATCAACCCCCTTTTAGAGCTTATAATGTACGTATGTCATTTAGTTTGTTTTATTGACTTCGCTGCTGAAATACCACTTTAGATGAGGGAAGGAAGTAAATACTGATAATGGTAGTGTCTCATTAAACGTTTATAGCAATTGTTGTTTCACTACATGTGAGGGAGAATTGATCTCCTGTGAAAGATGTTTTACCTGGGGCTTCATTTTAATCAGAGACGCGTCAGTCTATTCTGTAGGTGCTAGTAGCTCTTGATTTCAAACATCTCATTTACTGTTAGAACAGCGATTGACAGTCCTAACTTTCTGTTTGGTCTGACCTGACATTAATTGACCTTAGATCATTAAGCCTACTCCAGTACTGTGTGTGTTTCCTGTATTCTCTGGAGATTTAGAAGTGGGTTCTCGTTGAGGTTAAAGCCAAAGGAAGCTCCTTATCCTTACTGTCCTTACAGTATTCTGTATTATATTCCTGTATATGAGCGGTTCCTGTCTCAGCTATGACAGGATTTATCTCTGTATTCATCTGCTTATGTGATCTGGTCACCTTGAATTTCCCAATCCATTAAACCACGGCCATAAAGCAAAGTGACAGATTTGTGTGTGTTTGCGAACGAGATGCCCTTTTTGCGTGGTCGAACGTTCTAATAAACAAACCAGATATTTCATGCCGTCATCTGTGTCCCTCTCAACAAATACAGATGAATAATGTGGCGTCAGCCTACATTGAGATCATTGTGCATTTAATCTTCTCTGATCCACCCTGAGCCTTTGTAAGACAATATAACTCCTGTAATCCAGTCAAGCATAGTCGAGGCCAACGCATTTCATTGGAGGCAAGCAACCCCATTCTGGATTGGACTGAACTGGACTAAGATGACCTCCCTATTCCCCCTGTGTGTAGCCTACATTTCTCATTCCAGAGAATCTTAAAGACCTCTTGTTCGGTGGCCCCGAGGGGCTAAATACTTTAGATCTCTACTTGGGGTCTGTCTAATTGGTGTAGTTGTATAACCTCCTTGCATCTTGCCCAACTCTATATTTACATCTCTGATGTTTTAATGTCGCAGTGAAATAAATGCCTTTCTCGCAAGCTCTAACTGCAACAATGCAGTCATCAAGAACAATGTAATACAAAATAATAACAAGGTAGGACAAAAACACACACAAAAAAAAAAGAACTAAGAAGAACACGATGGTTCAGATCTCACGTTTCCTGTCATTGGATGTCTAGTGGCCCAAACGCTGTCTGTCTGTTGGATGAGAACTCAATTTCAGGTTGTTCACTTAATTACAAGTTGTGTCTGAGCTTCCCCGGGCTTATCAGAGTCGGCTGTGATTTCCATCTCTGTCAAATTACAACTGGAAACTTACAGCGGGCTACCTCCATAATATATATTGAATCTGACATATCGACTGGATGCCATACATTTATATGGCCCATAGTTGTTCCATCTGTAGTTACGGCCAGGTGTTTTTCCTCCTAACCATGTGGTATGGATGTAACCAGGGCCGATACAGTCACTCTCGCCAATGAGTTGTCTGTGAGTGGAGCATCCCTCTTGGGCATAAACTATTGTCTGTAGACTTGTCCTCAACAGTTCTGCTCTGTTCTTCATATGCCTAGGCAGCATATTTGACAGCTGCGTGTTCGCCACAGGTCGAAGTAGATTCGGGAGAAAGAGCAACTCACAGATCAAATCAGAAGTTGTTTGGCCTTCGTCACGTTTCCATATTGACTCGTCTGGACGTGTTTCAGCAAAGTACAATCTTAATTTTCAAAAAAACGAACAAAAGGAAGAAAACATTCAGTTTATCACAAATCAGATCTAATTTCTTAATGTTATAATTGACATGCTCTGCATTGGGACTTCTCTTTTGTGAAACAAATTACATTCTGTCCAATCTCTCTGATATCAAGTTTTCCCATTATTTTCTCTCTGATATCAAGTTTTCCCCTTTTCTCTCTGAAACCAAGTTTCCTCTTCACTGTATAACAGGTGAGGATTCAGGTGGTTAGGATTCTGTCTGGAGTGTATCAGAGCATGTACTGTAGTTTACCCCGTGACCCCACAGCTGGCTGGCTGCCTGCTCCCAAGCGTGTCTCTGCTATACGGGTTGTCGCATTCTAACCGTACACACTTTGGTCACGCTGTCTTGCCACACTCAATTCGTCTACCACAGACCCCTTTCCACTCACTGGTGCCCCCAACCACACCAACCAATCTTGAAGGGAATCACTCCTGCATGAACTACTGGTTCACTGCTACTTATGGATGACATATGCTCTGCATGTCACATGGGGTCAGGAGACTTTTCGGACGATAACTAGGCTATAGCTATGAACCAGTTTTTGCTGGTCTGATATTGTGGTGAGTAGCAAATCATGGGCCTGCACACGTCAGAAGCGGATTGCACAGGTGAAAATGGCCCTGCGAGAGTGAAATGACACTCAGACAACACTGTTGATTCATAAGCATTCACTGTGGGGACTCCGGATTAGGCGACACCTTGTGTCCAAGGTTACGTACCGACGATAGATAGCGTTTCCATGACCCTGTCCAAAGTTCCTCAACGTTATACCTTAAAAAAGACCTGAAAGTGATTGATAGACTTGAACTGCATTTGTATTCGCCAGACAGATGCATTAAACAAGGCCTTTTAGCAGCTGAAAATGGTAAAGAGCTCTCTGAAATTGGAAACATTGGAGGGTGCCATGTTCTCGATTGAGTGGCAGAGGTACACTAATGTATATAAAAAAGAGCTGTTGTGTAATTTTGGGGGTTTTGATTTTGGGGAGGTTGCGGGGATGTGGATTGGTAGACGGGGGAGGGGGGGGGGTGGAAGAGTAGTACACAAATTCTAGCCATCTGTTAAGTAACAAAACTAAGGCATGTTGTCCTAAAAGGACACCTGGGAGGTAGAACAGTGGATTAAGGAGTAAGCAGCACTCCTTGTACCTCATTTAATTTGTACCCACCTGTCCTTTTCTCTTCTTCTCTTCATGTGGTAGAACGGAAGCTACCAGCTAGCGCCCAGAAGCGTTGAAAACCATCAAGGCCAACTAAAGCGACAGTTACTCTGCTGTGCTGCACTGTGCTGTTAAAGCACATTGGACTCTATCTACAACAACAGAGTCAGAGTTGATCCTTCTGTTTGCGCTGATAGTTTTAGTTGATTTCCAACAAAGCTAGGGCTCTCTTCTAGTTCCTTTTAGCGGAGTTGTCAATGGGGATTGTTTCTGCATCATACTCATCTCTCGGTGCTAATTCTTTATTCTTCCAGTTTCCCTCCAACCTTTGGTTCCGGAGTACACATATCATGTTGTTGACGATGCTCAGGTTCTCTTCAGAGAAAACGTGGCTCGGCTGAAACAAGACAAAATATTTGCCTGTAGATCTTAAGAAGCAGTGCACTGGTACCCTGATGAAGGCGCGGTCTGATTTGAAGCATTTTCGTATCGGTACACTAAACATTAGTTAAGTTACAGCTGTATCTGTGGGTTCGGGGGATGTGAAAACGATCGACGGGACTACTGTGAACTTCTCCTGCGGTCTGTATTGATCCACTTAATGAAGTGAATCAATGGGCCCTCTGTCCCGACACGCTTCCCGCCTTTCCCTCCCTCTCATCATTCCATCCACCCATCCTCCTTTGAACACTGTTGATTTAAAAGTCTCTCTTTCACTCCCCTCCCTCCGAAAAAAGGAATGAAGTAACGCTGTAAATCCTGAGTGAAGTAGACAGGGAGAGAAAGAGAGAGCGAGATGGAGAGAGACACAGACAGGCAGGCAGGCAGGCAGGAAAGGGAAAAGGGAAAGGAAAGGAAAGGAGCAACATCAAACACATCATTCTGTCGAAGCTAAACATAGAGCTGGGGCTGGGGCAATAAGGATTTGGAGTTTTGGGAGTGCCTCAGAAGCACATATCTGTCACTAAGGTGGCGTGGTTGTGATGCTGTTGCTGTTGAGTTCCGCTGAGGGGCGGGCCTGATGGGACCTGATGCTGTGCTGAATTATGGCAGGCAGAAATTGTCCCAAGCCACGACTCAGTATGCACTCCCCTCACTTACATTGATCATGACATAGTTAGGCTACGGCTGGTTTCATTCATTTCCCCCTCTCTTTCTCTCTCTTGCGCTCTCGCTCGCTCTCTCACTATATCTCTCAAAGCAATCACTCAATCAATCAATCAATCAATCAATCAATCAATCAAATGTATTTCATAAAGCCATTTTTACATCAGCAGTTGTCGCAAAGTGATAGGCTCTCTTTCGCTCTCTCTCACTCTCTCTGACTGAACCTTTTCTCTTTCTCACACACCCTCCCTCCGTCTCTCATTCTCTCTCTTTGTCTCCCCCCTCTCTATCTCTGTCCCCCCACGACCCCTCTCTCCCTTCCTCCATCTCTATTGCGCCAGAACACTCATCTATCCGTCACTGTCCGGGGGACTTAATAAGGGAGTGTGGGCGTCTGTGAACAAACCTGGATGAAAATGGAAGTCCTGCCACTTGTGCTCTGACCTCTTCCTGATGACAATGCCTTGAGAAGAGTGTGTTTGTGTGTGCATGTGCGTGTGCCTTGCTGACGAAAACCCATCCGAGAGGCATTTTAACCCGGCTAATCGCACTCCCGCTGTACTCTTCTTGAATGTGTTTACAACGAAAGGCATTTTAATAACGACAAGACGTTAAGTTAAATCATCCACACCTTGAAACCAACCTCAGCCTATACATGAGGCTGTACGTTTTAAGCTCGATTTGAGTAGGATGATGGGCTATTTTGCTGGTATAATATCCTGTACACTTCATATTCCATGCTCTCCTCTCCCTATCGTGGTTCCCACAGTGTTACATTGCTCTCCATTGAGTCCATTCCCCCTTGCCACTGGTACTGGGGATGGTCTCGGTGGGTGTGTGTGTGTGCGTGTTGTGTGTCTGTCTGACTCGGTTGGTGAACTCCAACAAGGCCATTGCTCTGCCTTCGGAACCCATTACCCTCTCTCTGTCTTCATCCCACCGTGTAGTTATCTGAAGGGACGCTTGACCTTCACTTCGTGATTGTGAATGTGTCTGTGTACGCCTATCTGACTGTGTGTGTGTGTGTGTGTGTGTGTGTGTGTGTGTGTGTGTGTGTGTGTGTGTGTGTGTGTGTGTGTGTGTGTGTGTGTGCGAGCGAAGGGGGTTGTAGTGTTATTTCAACAGTCACTCTCTCTGTCACCTTGAGTGAAAGAGCCACCCATCCTCAGGCTTCTGTAGTAGCCAGCCCCCCTGTAATGTAGTAGCCAGCCCCCCTGTAATGTAGTAGCCAGCCCCCCTGTAATGTAGTAGCCAGCCCCCCTGTAATGTAGTAGCCAGCCCCCCTGTAATGTAGTAGCCAGCTCCCCTGTAATGTTGTAGCCAGCTCCCCTGTAATGTTGTAGCCAGCCCCCCTGTAATGTTGTAGCCAGCCCCCCTGTAATGTTGTAGCCAGCCCCCCTGTAATGTAGTAGCCAGCCCCCCTGTAATGTAGTAGCCAGCCCCCCTGTAATGTAGTAGCCAGCCCCCCTGTAATGTTGTAGCCAGCTCCCCTGTAATGTAGTAGCCAGCTCCCCTGTAATGTAGTAGCCAGCCCCCCTGTAATGTAGTAGCCAGCCCCCCTGTAATGTAGTAGCCAGCTCCCCTGTAATGTAGTAGCCAGCCCCCCTGTAATGTAGTAGCCAGCCCCCCTGTAATGTAGTAGCCAGCCCCCCTGTAATGTAGTAGCCAGCCCCCCTGTAATGTAGTAGCCAGCCCCCCTGTAATGTAGTAGCCAGCCCCCCTGTAATGTAGTAGCCAGCTCCCCTGTAATGTAGTAGCCAGCCCCCCTGTAATGTAGAAGCCAGCCCCCCTGTAATGTAGTAGCCAGCCCCCCTGTAATGTAGAAGCCAGCCCCCCTGTAATGTTGTAGCCAGCCCCCCTGTAATGTTGTAGCCAGCCCCCCTGTAATGTTGTAGCCAGCCCCCCTGTAATGTTGTAGCCAGCCCCCCTGTAATGTAGTAGCCAGCCAGCCCCCCTGTAATGTAGTAGCCAGCCAGCCCCCCTGTAATGTAGTAGCCAGCCAGCCCCCCTGTAATGTAGTAGCCAGCCAGCCCCCCTGTAATGTAGTAGCCAGCCAGCCCCCCTGTAATGTAGTAGCCAGCCAGCCCCCCTGTAATGTAGTAGCCAGCCAGCCCGCCTGTAATGTAGTAGCTAGCCAGCCCCCCTATAATTTAGTAGCCAGCCAGCCCACCTATATTGTAGTAGCCAGCCAGCCCCCCTGTGATGTAGTAGCCAGCCAGCCCCCCTATAATGTAGTAGCCAGCCAGCCCCCCTATATTGTAGTAGCCAGCCAGCCCCCCTGTGATGTAGTAGCCAGCAGGCCCCCCTTTAATATAGTAGCCAGCCGGCCCCCCTTTAATGTAGCCAGCCGGCCCTCTATAATGTAGTAGCCAGCCAGCCCCCCTGTAATGTTGTAGCCAGCCCCCCTATAATGTTGTAGCCAGCCCCCTTATAATGTAGTAGCCAGCCCCCCTATAATGTAGTAGCCAGTAGCCAGCCAGCCTCCCTTTAATGTAGTAGCCAGCCAGCCCCCTATAATGTAGTAGCCAGCCCCCCTATAATGTAGTAGCCAGCCAGCCCCCTTATAATGTAGTAGCCAGCCAGCCCCCCTATAATGTAGTAGCCAGCCAACCCCCCTGTAATGTAGTAGCCAGCCCCCTTATAATGTAGCCAGCCAGCCAGCCAGCCCCCCTATAATGTAGTAGCCAGCCAAGCCCCCCTGTAATGTAGTAGCCAGCCAGTCCCCCTATAATGTAGTAGCCAACCCCACTATAATGTAGTAGCCAGCCAGCCCCCCTGTAATGTAGTAGCCAGCCAGTCCCCCTATAATGTAGTAGCCAGCCCCACTATAATGTAGTAGCCAGCCAGACCCCCTGTAATGTAGTAGCCAGCCAGCCCCCTCCAGCCGCTGCTCTGTGAATGAATGTTTCTTTCTCTCTCTCTTCCCCGCTCTCTCTCTCGTTCCCCTGAGCTTTACCCATATAATGCCCTTTACACAGGAGCTTAAATGTCCTGTTGCATTATTCAACAAGGATGGCTATGCACACTGCTCAGGGTCAAACATCATCTGTATCTGACAGGAAACATGTGGCGCGCCGTGTGTGTGTGTTTGAGAGAGTGTGTCTGTGTGTGACAGTAAGGGGGTTATCCTCCTCCCCCCAGACCCTTTTATTAACGCTGAATGCCATGTCCCACTGCTAGCAGTGTTTCAGGGGGGCATACCCTGCCTCCCATCACCCCCTTTCTACATTACACACACACACACTCTTCCCAATGTCCGTCCAGCAGAAAGATTCCTGCTGTCCTCGGTCCTAACGCTGTGTGTGTGTGTGTGTGTGTGTGTGTGTGTGTGTGTGTGTAAGCTTGGAGTTCTGCAAGCGGAAAATTACACATCCTTGTAGCACCATAAGGATTTACAGAGCGTAGTGTCCAGTGCTCTGGAGTGGAGAGGCTCGATGGTATTTAATGTTATTGATCTGCAATAAAAAGACAGAGGGGAGAGAGAGAGAGAGAGAGATCAACAACTTTAAAAATTGTTTATTTGTCGCGTACACAGATTAGCAGAAGTTAAAACAGGTGCAGTGAAATGCTTTTACTGCTTACCATGTCTATTTATACAGTGATGTGATGATGAATACCCCAGCGGTACAGTAACCTGATGTAACCCCGATGTACCTCTGATCTAATGATACTCTACTGCTGTATTACATTTACATTTTAGTCATTTAGCAGACGCTCTTATCCAGAGCGACTTACAGTAGTGAATACATACATTTCATACATTTTTTTTTCCTGTGCTGACCCCCCGTGGGAATCGAACCCACAACCCTGGCTTTGCAAACACCATGCTCTAACAACTGAGCTACAGGGAATATATGATTGTATTCTTACCAGCAGGTGTTGTTGTGCTGGTCCAGCTAGGCATTGAGCAGTGAGCACACAGGTGTTCCTTCTCCCAGAGCAGACGCACACACTGACACACACACACCACCCCACACACAAACCCAGAAGCGTCATGCCCATGAAGGGAAAAAGACACATGCCCCCTTAGATTTGTCATTTTGCGATTACATTTTTGGGGTTTGTGTTTTTCTCTGTATTATTATTAGCCACAAGTTTTAGCTAGCCCAGCTAGGGTCCTGTTAGGTTCTGAACTAATAGAGTAAAAACACACAGACGACTAGAAAAAGCTCAAACCAAGTTTATTCACCCACTGTGTCATACAGCTGCAAAGACTACACAAGCGCAGATATTTATAACCTCATGCTCCCAAACACACCCTCGTAAAACTGACCATCCTACCGATCCTCGACTTCGGTGATGTCATCTATAAAATAGCCTCCAACACTCTACTCAACAAATTGGATGCAGTCTATCACAGTGCCATCCTTTTTGTCACCAAAGCCCCATACACTACCCACCATTGCGACCTGTACGCTCTCGTTGGTTGGCCCTCGCTTCATACTCAAACCCACTGGCTACAGGTTATCTACAAGTCTCTGCTAGGTAAAGCCCCGCCTTATCTCAGCTCACTGGTCACCATTGCAGCACCCACTCGTAGCATGCGCTCCAGCAGGTATATCTCACTGGTCACCCCCAAAGCCAATACCTCCTTTGGCCGCCTTTCCTTCCAGTTCTCTGCTGCCAATGACTGGAACGAACTGCAAAAATCTCTGAAGCTGGAGACTCATATCTCCCTCACTAGCTTTAAGCACCAGCTGTCAGAGCAGCTCACAGATCACTGCACCTGTACATAGCCCATCTGTAAATAGTCCATCTATCTACCTACCTCATCCCCATACTGTATTTATTTATTTATTTTGCTCTTTTGCACCCTAGTATCTCTACTTGCACATTCATCTTCTGCACATCTACCATTCCAGTGTTTAATTGATATATTGTAATTACTTTGCCACCATGGCCTATTTAAATAAAGGTGAAATAAAAAGAAATAAATAAAAAGGCAATTTCAACTCCTTACACACCGTGACAGCCAATACATCTCTGTTGCTAGGCATGAACTGAATTGGTTCCTGTCACTGGTGTACGGTAGTCATGGCCCTGCCTCATGCTAGAACTTTCGTGGGCGTGGGAGTGTATGAGATAGGACTGTAGTAGGAGGGTCGTTGTGGTGGGCCCCTCTGGCTCCCCTCCCAGAGGTTTCTTCTCACTTCGTCTGTTCACTTGACCTCGAGTTGAATTCCTCGCTCCTCCCTAGTTCCGCAGCTGGACTGCCTTATCAGAGACGAACTATTGCCCTTCGCCTCCCTCCTGAGAAACATTGCACTCAGTCGTTTTCCATACACCAAGTTCCTATTCACCCTTCATTGACACCAACATATACATTCCTTATACATGTAAAGTAATCAATAAATTCTAGTAATCCAACAGTCCCAATCTCCAAACCTCATAACTAGCTACCAAGACGCCATTTCAGGTTAGAGTAGCTAGCTTGTCTAACTATCTTAGCTGGCATGCCTGCTGGCAAGGTTGGTAGACTCTAGAAAAACAAGTGTAGTATTTGGGGGGGGACTATGTACAAAACGGTTCACCCAATATGGATCCAAATTAAAGCTGACAGTCTGCACATGAACCTTATGGCCTTTGTATCATTTCAAATCCAAAGTGCTGGAGTACAGAGCCAAAACAACAACAAAATATGTCACTGTCCCAATACCTTTGGAGCTCACTGTAACATGATTTTGCATAGAATCTGAACCTAGGTCTGCTATAACCCATGTATTCAAACTGCACCACATAATTTCACTCTAGCTACTTCTGTCTCCTCCTTCACTTTGCCTTTGTTCTTGTGTTTGTTCTGAAAGGGACTGGGGCGTTTGGTACATTACGGATGTGTGTTCTCTTTGCTGTTGTTATTTTGCTTGGCCATTAAAGTGCGCCTTGCCACCGGCGTTATTTCCTGATACCGCCATGCGTAGTACACCGAATGCCTCTGATATACTTCATTTGTAATTTCACTGCCTGGTGACTCAAGGCAGACTAAATTGGGTTCACCAGACTACAGAGACCTCCCTCTCTGCAAGTTCCTTTCTTTAGTTCCCCCCCCCCCCTCCATCCATACACTCTCTCCATCTTCTTGGGGTGGTAAGGATTCATCTACCTACCGGGTTGTATTTCAGCCGCATAGCCAAGGCAACGAGACGGCTTCAGTTCAGCCACGTCATGCTTTGGCAATGTTGATCTCTTCAAAACCCCCAACGCTGAATTGGAAGGGCGTCTCTCTCTCTCTCTCCCCACTGGCACACTAACGTGCACGCACGCACGCAGGCACACACACACACACACACACACATGCACATCCCTCTGTAGTTGTGACATCATGCGCCAGCTGGCAGAAACCTTTGTCTCCTGTGAGAAGATGGCAGCAGCTGGTTGGTGTTGGCTACCGCCAGGGACGATCCCAGTCCCGAGCATCTTTATGGGCACATAATTGGGCCCTCCTGTTTAGAGGTTGACCGATTATGATTTTTCAACGCCGATACCAATACAGATTATTGAAGGACCAAAAAAAGCCGATATCAATTAATCGGACGCTTTTATTTATTTATTTATTTATATATATATCTAATTTTAAATTTTTTTTTTTTTTAATAATGACAATTACAACAATACTGAATGAACAATAAACACTTTATTTTAACTTAATATAATACATAAATAAAATCTATTTAGTCTCAAATAAATAATGAAACATGCTCAATTTGGTTTAAATAATGCAAAAACAAAGTGTTGCAGAAGAAAGTAAAACTGCAATATGTGCCATGTAAAAAAGCTAATGTTTAAGTTCCTTGCTCAGAACATGAGAACATATGAAAGCTGGTGGTTCAATATTCCCAGTTCTTCAATATTCCCAGTTATGACATTTGAGGTTGTAGTTATTATAGGAATTATGACGCGATGACTATTTCTCTCTATACCATTTGTATTTCATATACCTTTGACTATTGGATGTTCTAATAGGCACTTTAGTATTGCCAGCCTAATCTCAGGAGTTGATAAGCTTGAAGTCATGAACAGCGTTGTGATTCAAGCATTGCTAAGAGCTGCTGGCAAATACAGTAAAGTTTGAAAAACTGCTTACGAGCCTGCTGCTGCCTACCACCACTCAGTCAGACTGCTCTATCAAATCATAGAATTAATTATAATATAATAAACACAGAAATACGAGCCTTTGGTCATTAATATGGTCAAATCCGGGAAACTATCATTTCGAAAAAACAAAACGTTTATTCTTTCAATACGGAACTGTTCCGTATTTTATCGAATGGGCGGCAACCCTAAGTCTAAATATTATTGTTACATTGCACAACCTTCAATGTTATGTTATAATTATATACAATTCTGGCAAATTAGTTTGCAACGAGCCAGGCGGCCCAAACTGTTGCATATACCCTGACTCTGAGTGCAATGAACGCAAGTGAAGTGACACAATTTCTCTAGTTAATATTGCCTGGTAACATGAATTTCTTTTAACTAAATATGCAGGTTTAAAAAAATTACTTCTGTGTATTTATTTTAAGAAAGGCATTGATGTTTATGGTTAGGTACAGTTGAAGTCGGTTTACATACACCTTAGCCAAATACATTTAAACTCAGTTTTTCACAATTCCTGACATTTAATCCTAGTAAAAATTCCCTGTCTTAGGTCAGTTAGGATCACCACTTTATTTTAAGAATGTGAAATGTCAGAATAATCGTAGAGAGAATGATTTATTTCAGCTTTTATTTCTTTCATCACATTCCCAGTGGGTCAGAAGTTTACATACACTCAATTAGTATTTGGTAGCATTGCCTTTAAATTGTTTAACTTCGGTCAAATATTTCAGGTAGCCTTCCACAAGCTTCCCACAATAAGTTGGGTGAATTTTGGCCTATTCCTCCTGACAGAGCTGGTGTAACTGAGTCCAGGTTTCTAGACCTCCTTGCTCGCACATGCTTTTTCAGTTCTGCCCACAAATTTTCTGTAGGATTGAGGTCAGGGCTTTGTGATGGCCACTCCAGTACCTTGACTTTGTTGTCCTTTAGCCATTTTACCACAACTTTGGAAGTATGCTTGGGGTCATTGTCCATTTTGAAGAACCATTTGCGACCAAGCTTTAACTTCCTGACTGATGTCTTGAGATGTTGCTTCAATATATCCACATAATTTTCCTCCCTCATGATGCCATCTATTTTGCAAAGTGCACCAGTCCTTCCTGCAGCAAAGCACCCCCACAACATGATGCTGCCACCCCCGTGCTTCACTGTTGGGATGGTGTTCTTCGGCTTGCAAGCCTCCCCGTTTTTTCCTCCAAACATAACGATGGTCATTATTGCCAAACAGTTCTATTTTTGTTTCATCAGACCAGAGGATATTTTCCAAAAAGTACGATCTTTGTCCCCATGTGCAGTTGCAAACCGTAGTCTGGCTTTTTTATGGCAGTTTTGGAGCAGTGGCTTCTTCCTTGCTGAGCGGCCTTTCAGGTTATTACATTTACATTTACGTCATTTAGCAGACGCTCTTATCCAGAGCGACTTACAAATTGGTGCATTCACCTTATGATATCCAGTGGAACAACCACTTTACAATAGTACATCTATATCTTTTTTTGGGGGGGGGGGGGGGGTTAGAAGGATTACTTAATCCTATCCCAGGTATTCCTTAAAGGGGTGGGGTTTCAGGTGTCTCCGGAAGGTGGTGATTGACTCCGCTGTCCTGGCGTCGTGAGGGAGCTTGTTCCACCATTGGGGTGCCAGAGCAGCGAACAGTTTTGACTGGGCTGAGCGGGAACTATGCTTCCGCAGAGGTAGGGAGGCGAGCAGGCCAGAGGTGGATGAATGCAGTGCCCTTCTTTGGGTGTAGGTTATGTTGATATAGGACTCGTTTTACTGTGGATATAGATACTTTTGTGCCTGTTTCCGCCAGCATCTTCACCATGTCCTTTGCTGTTGTTCTGGGATTGATTTGCACTTTTTGCACCAAAGTACATTCATATCTACGAGACAGAACGTGTCTCCTTCCTGAGCGGTATGACAGTTGCGTGGTCCCATGGTATTTATACTTGCCTACTATTGTTTGTACAGATGAACGTGGTACCTTCAGGCGTTTGGAAATTGCTCCCAAGGATGAACCGGACTTGTGGAGGTGTACAATTTTTTTTCTGAGGTCTTGGCTGATTTCTTTTGATTTTCCCATGATGTCAAGCAAAGAGGTTCTGAGTTTGAAGATAGGCCTTGAAATGCATCCACAGGTACACCTCCAATTGACTCAAATGATGCTGATTAATCGGTTGACCTCTACTCCTGTTGTGGCTCCAAGTCTGCTCATATGTCCTTCTGTTTATATGTGTGTGTGTGTTTGTGCACTATATAGGGACTTTGGGACGCAGCCTTAGACCGTCAGGTAGTTCAAGTTAAACTCCTCCGTTGGCAAATATCTGGGTTGAGAGATTTAGCAGTTTGTATCCACAGCTGTTTGTTATACTGTTGCGCAGGCTGTGTAACTGACCCTTTCCAAAACATTAGTTCATCCCAGTGATATTACAGAAGTTGTTTCTCCGCAGTTCAGGACACAAGCAGCAGAAAAATTCCACATGGCACCCTATTCCCTATATAGTGCACTACTTTTGACCAGTGCCCATCGGGGCGCAGACCTTTTAGCCCTATGGTTCCTGGCCAAAAGTAATGCACTATGTAGAGAATAGGGTGCCAGTTGAGTGAGTCGCAGACTAAGTCTGAAGTGACAGTGAGTAAGCCAGGAAGCCTCTGAGGCCGCTGGAAAAGGCTGCGTTGTCTAAGGGACGTGAAATGAAATGTCCCTCAGCTTTAGAGAGAAAAAGGAAGAGGGAAATCATCTGTCTTACTCAGCGATGTTTGTTCCTGCGGGACTGTTTGTTAAATCCGATTTCCACATCTTGTCTCATCAGTGTAAAACGGCACCGTTTTGACGCATTATGTTGACAGTCTAAATGACGTTGCCGTCTGGCGGATGGTAAAAATGCGCAGTCGTGGACAGCTGGCAGAACACACACACTAGGTAATATACTTCCAGAAACATCATTTTTTTTTGGTCAGAGTTTCTTAACTTGCCTTAAAACTTTGGTTTATTTTCTTTTTTCCGAGTCAGCCAAAGTAGATGAAACAGGTGCTTTTCACGCTTCCTACATCTTGATTTTATAATATATAAATATATAGGACTGAAAGCTCGAAAGTGTGTGGGTGGGTGAGTGCGTGCGTGCGTGCATGTGTGTTTTGCAATGATACCACAGATTAGAATATATCTACACTAAACAAAAATAAAAACCAAACATGTAAAGTGTTGGTCCCATGTTTCATAAGATAAAAAAAATCCCCGTAATCTTCCATACGCACAAAAAGCTTATTTCTCTCAAATTTCTTGCCCACATTTCTTTACAACCCTGTTTGTGAGTATTTCTCCTTTGCCAAAATAATCCATCCGCTTGACAGGTTTGGCATATCAAGAAGCTGATTAAACAGGATATTCATTACACAGCTGGGATATAACCTCTCTTCTCCACTGTCATATATAAATAAGGTAGAGGATTCTTCCTCTCTCCCTCTGTCTTTCACTCTCTCTCTGTGTGTCTCTCTCCCTATCACTCTCTCCCTCTATTTCTCTCCCTCTCTATCTGTCTCTCTCACTCATTTACTCTCGCTCTCTTGCTCTCTCTCGCTCTCTCTCGCTTTTCTCAGATAGTTTTTTCGTGGAAATTATGGCTGGACGATGTATCGAATTCATTCGATTAATTCAAATATTTTTGCGTGGTATTCCAAATGCCTGTATCGCAATAATCAAATCTGCTTGTTCTCATGTTGTCTATTTGGCCTTGTTTCCTTCGCTCCTTCTATGCTGTGTGCACCTCCCCATTTACACCATATATCTGAATATAATGACCAGATACTCATGACTCCGCCCTAACAATGGGACTCATTGTCCCAAAGTTGGGAAGTCAGGCGTCAAGCTAAGGTCCAAAATAAGCCCATAGAAACACATTGGGCTTATTTTGGACAGATTATGGCGAGTGAAACCTCTCTCTTGGCCTCTTCCTCTCTGTTTACTCACACACCAACCCCCCTGCCACTCACACCAACAAAGTTGAGAGATAACTTCTTCCTCTCTGACAAGTGGTTTGAAATCGCTATTTGCATTAGAGGTTTGATCCAACAGAAACGGTCATATGGACACCGAAACACATTGAGAAGTTAATCTGTCTAACGATACCCTTTTTTATGTCTCCACTAATCAAATTGTGTGCAGAGCAGACACTACTAAAACAGGAGTATCAATGAACATTAATTCTGGAAAAGTAAGCTAGCAGCATTTTAGCCAAACACTGTTATAGTAGCTGTTTAGTCTGTGTTTTATAAATGTGCAATCAGCAACTCAGTCTCATTCTGAGAAGTAAGGTAAGCCACTTGATTTCAACATCTGAGCAAAGTGGACAGGCTAACATGCTGTTAGCAGTAGGAGGACGTGTTCATAACAATTCAACTCTTCAAGCTAGCAAATAGATCCAAGTTGGCTAAACTTGAAATATAAAGATTAGCTGGCTACTCACTAGCACGTGGGCTTGTGAGATTATTTATGAGACCTGTGTTCATTTTCTATAATAATACCTGCTACAAGAATCAATCAACCAAATGTATTTACAAAGCCCTTTTTACATCTGCTATACAGAAAGCTAGCCTAAAATCCCAAACAGCAAGCAATGCAGATGTAGAGGCACGGTGGCTAGGAAAAACTCCCTAGAAAAGCAGGATCCTAGAAAGAAACCTAGAGAGGAACCAGGGGTGGCCTGTCCTCTTCTGGCTGTGCCGGGTGGAGATTATAAGAGTGCATGGTCATTTAAGGCCAGATTGTTCTGCAAGATGCTTCAACTTGGTCATTTTTAGTGAATGTGCATTATGCACGGTTCCGGTTAAATTTGTAACAAAAAGGGCATTTTCATTGAGAGACTTCAAAGCCAGATCAGTGATTATTGAAAAAAAGCAGGTTAAAGTCTTTTAATAAAATAAGGTCATTATTAGTGGGGCTTATACTGTATTTAGCCTAATTTGACACACCCTGAATTCATTAGATTTCTGACTGTTTGAAATGCAATGTATTTTACCTTTAATTGTACAACAAAGCTTATTTAGAGAAAATATTTTTTTGTTAAATCGAGGTATATATCGTAAATCGTCCATAAGTTTGAAAACATGTTGATGTGATTTTTAGGCCATATTGCCCAGCCCTATTGGAAATCCCGCAACCATACATGTGATGTTGTTTTAATGTGCAGGGGTCTAGCCAGATACCCTTCCTGTTTATCTCCCAAGCCAAAGGAAATATGGAAGGATGCAGTGCCAGGTAGCCTAGTGGTTAGAGCGTTGGACTAGAAGTCGAAAGGTTGCAAGATCGAATCCCCCGAGCCGGCAAGGTAAAAATCCAAGGCCGTCATTGAAAATAAGAATTTGTTCTTAACTGACTTGCCTAGTTAAATAAAGGTAAAATAAAAATAAGTAACACTGCAGGTGCACAGCTTTATTGTCAAACTATTCTTTTTATCTGTCTTTATTGAATTTCTTTACCTTTTGATTACCCTTCACATTTCTTCCCGCCTGTTTCGTTGCATGAATATGTTTCTTCAGGGGGCGTTAGGAAGCCATCAGGGACTGAGATCTGGATTTGTTGTATCACCTCGTCTATATCTCAGGGTTAAACAAAGATTCTTGCAGCCTCATCAAGGGAGCACAAGGAGATGATTTGGCTGGGGTCGGACTTATTTGTTTGCCCTTCGTTATGTGTTCATTTATTCATTACCATTGCGTGTAGTAATATATAGAAAAATGTATAGCCACAGTTTAGAAGTATAGTTTTCCCATGAGTAATGATGGAGGTCTCTATTAGGTAACTGTGAGTTCTAAAAGCTTGATGTATATTTCATACTAACCGCAGTACCCACTCAGGATGGAAGGCTGGAGCAAATTAATCCTTCCTCATCCACATTTAAACACAGCCTATTTTAAACACAATTTCACTCTGTTTATGCTTCTGTGCATAACACACACAAACACATGGACACGTGAGTGCGCACACACCCACACACGTGTATACACCAGTGGCGGTCAGCGCCTTTGATGATGAAGGAGGACTATTCTTTTTTTTTCATGAGCATGGCCATATTTCTGTTACATCATGTTGGATGACTGTCATTCTTATTCCATTCACCCAGTTCAATATCGATAGGTTTATGCTACTATGTGATACACTAATTTTCCCTATACCCATCATGAGGTTTGCTAAAACCTAGCCTATGAATGAAAGTTTACAACGTAGGTGCACACAGGTCGAGAGAAACATTTGAGATGACAGACAGTGACTCATGGACAGACAGTGACACATTCAACACCGCCTTGCACACTCTTGCCTGCGTCTAGTTTATCTAGGGTGTAATCATTAATCCATCAGTTGCAAGCGAGAGTTTCTATTTGATAAATTGAGGTATTTTTATCCCTGTTTTGTTTGCTTACGTTTAAGAAATGTTTTTCAACAGAATCGGGGGGAATAAATACACCCCTAATCATGCATAAACACAGTTCACTTTCATAGCAGTCACATTGTATTTATTCTAGCCTCTATGCACTCTCCTCCTCTCACCTTTTCCCTTCATTTGTGGACTTAAATGAACAACACATCAGCTGCATGTGACCAGGCAAAAAAACCTTTCCAAGTCAAACCATGTCATAACCGCTATGCACAGACTACATCATTGTCTCTATATTAGCTAAAGTAACGTCCTAGTCAACATAGCTAATAGAACTAATGTGTCAACCTAGTCAACCTGCTACAATCATGCAGTAACGTTACAGTGTATAGTCAGTAAGCAGTTACACTGGCAGGCCACGGTGGCAATAAATTAGTTAAACCAAAAGCTTACCTTGACTTGGAAGAGTTCCAGTGTTGTATTGGATAGTCATAGCCAGTTAGCTGACATAGCATCCCTCTGTTTGAGCCGGGTGTTTGAGTAACTAAACTAGCCAGCTGCATTTGCTAGCTAAGTAAGTGAAACTGAAAGTGAAAAAAAATCTCTCTCTCCTGTTCTCCTTCATTTTTGAAGAAATTAAATTGTTGAAAATTGTTCCACTATTGTCTTTCTCTCTCTTTGAGTCAACTGCTCACCACATTTTATGCACTGCAGTACTAGCTAGCTGTAGCTTATGCTTTCAGTACTTGATTCATTCTCTGATCCTTTGATTGGGTGGACAACATGTCAGTTCATGCTGCAAGAGCTCTGATAGGTTGGAGGACTTCCTCCGGAAGTTGTCATAATTGCTGTCTATGGAAGGGGGTGAGAACCTTGAGCCTCCTGGTTTTTGTATTGAAGTCAATGTACCAAGAGGAGGACGGAAGCTAGCTGTCCTCCGACTACACCATGGTGCTACCCTACATAGTGCTGCTGAGGCTACTATAGATCTTCATTGCAAAACAGTGTGTTTTAATCAATTATTTGGTGACGTGAATATATTTAGAATAGTTTTATCTAAAAAGAAGAAAAAAATTCACTGAGGAGGATGGTCCTCCCCTTCCTCCTCTGAGGAGTCTCCACTGGTACACCCACAAATGCATGCACACATTCACCCACCCACCAGCAAGCATGTATACACACACACACACACCACACACACCCACCCGCATGCACGCAGGTGCACACACGCACACACATATTCTTATGTCCATTCCCTCAGAAATGTAGAAGGTGGCAGTTAGACGTCTCCAGCAAATGACACTATTTACCTTCATATTGTTTCAAATCTCATATAGATGTGATAGTCATTGACAGGCAGAGGCATTACTTCATCACTATCTGTTATCTTTTCTTTGAGGGGCCCCTGATAGAGTGGATAAGTAGTCACTGACTGACCCTGCAATTACATGGAACACACAGATGTAGGATCTGAATTTGATGACTTGTTTGTTCCTGAGAATTGTTCTGCGCCACAGGAAATGCAGATGAGCTTCGCGAGTCACTAAAAGCCCACACTAAAACACAGTTCTATTACAGTTTTTTTCAATTGCTAACAAGCATCGGTCAATACTGAAGCCACTTTTTTAAAACTCTTCACACAGTCTGCATTACCAACATGCATCTTGGCCAAACAGTTAATCTCACCTCCAAAACTCACTCAAACCACCAAAACACTTCATATATGTCTCAAAATAAGCTTGTTCGAACCATAACACTGGCAACAACTCTCACTCAGAAAGCATACATTGTCACTCATAACACACTGGCCTAAAAACACTAACAGGGAGCATTACATAAATGACAAACTTTTCTCTTTGAAGTTTGAATGATCTTTCTCATAAATCAGTATTTCATGAGAGAATAAGAATAACATCTTTTCACTTTATTGACTGTACTAAAGTATATGTAACAATAATTAATCAGAAATGCAGCAATTTGCTTCAAAAGCCTTTATTTTTCTATATCTTTGCAGATAGTAATTTACTTATGAAGAATAAAAAGTTCCAGGGCTGCAATAATAATTACAACAATAAAACCATCAACATGTATAGAATAATCACTCATACTGTACAGTACTGTGAGGGTTCTAGTTCTCATCAACATGTATAGAATAATCACTCATACTGTACAGTACTGTGAGGGTTCTAGTTCTCATCAACATGTATAGAATAATCACTCATACTGTACAGTACTGTGAGGGTTCTAGTTCTCATCAACATGTATAGTATAATCACTCATACTGTACAGTACTGTGAGGGTTCTAGTTCTCATCAACATGTATAGAATAATCACTCATACTGTACAGTACTGTGAGGGTTCTAGTTCTCATCAACATGTATAGAATAATCACTCATACTGTACAGTACTGTGAGGGTTCTAGTTCTCATCAACATGTATAGTATAATCACTCATACTGTACAGTACTGTGAGGGTTCTAGTTCTCATCAACATGTATAGTATAATCACTCATACTGTACAGTACTGTGAGGGTTCTAGTTCTCATCAACATGTATAGTATACACACTCATACTGTACAGTACTGTGAGGGTTCTAGTTCTCATCAACATGTATAGAATAATCACTCATACTGTACAGTACTGTGAGGGTTCTAGTTCTCATCAACATGTATAGTATAATCACTCATACTGTACAGTACTGTGAGGGTTCTAGTTCACATCAACATGTATAGTATAATCACTCATACTGTACAGTACTGTGAGGGTTCTAGTTCTCATCAACATGTATAGAATAATCACTCATACTGTACAGTACTGTGAGGGTTCTAGTTCTCATCAACATGTATAGTATAATCACTCATACTGTACAGTACTGTGAGGGTTCTAGTTCACATCAACATGTATAGTATAATCACTCATACTGTACAATACTGTGAGGGTTCTAGTTCTCATCAACATGTATAGTATACGTACTCATACTGTAGAGTACTGTCTGGGTTCAAGTTCTCCCTCTGGTGCATTTGGCCACAAGTTCTCATCAACATCACCTTATGTCTTCTCTGGCGATGCATCTTGGAAAGTATCTTCTGGAATGTCTAATTCAACCCTGGCAGTCTTAAGGAGAAGTGTCTCCACACCCTGCATTCATGGCATCCAGTCATAAACCTTCCACCTCCACGCAGAGAGAGATTCCTCTATGGGGTTTAGGAAGGGGGAGTATGGAGGCAGGAATAGTACTGACTTCCTGGGATGTGCAGCAAACCAGTCTGTGACTGCAGCAGAGTGGTGGAATGCCACATTATCCCACACAACAACGAAGGTAGGGGAGTTTCTTGCCCCGCTCTCCTCCGCTGGCATAAGTCCATTATGCAGGTCATCCGGAAAATAAATGAGCCTCTCTGTATTTTATGGGCCAATGAGTGGTTTGTGTAACAGCAAACCATCAATGAACAGTGCTGCACACATTGTGATGTTAGCTCCTCTCTGGCCTGGGACATCCACAATTGCTCTCTGTCCAATCGCATTTGTTCCCCTGCGGCGTGTTTTTACCAGGTTGAATTCAGCTTCATCCACAAAGATGAATGTGTGTGCAGTTTTCCAGTACTTTACATTATGCATAGCTGTGTATGTACCCTGTTTGGTTATTGAACAGACATCTTACCTGGACATATTGATACCGGAGTTCTTTCACACGTTCACCGTTTCTCTCAAAGGGTACAGTGTACAACTACTTCATCCTTATTTTATGTTTCTCTAGGACTCTGGCAATTGTTGTTGTGCTGACCGTATTCACATACCCAAAAGTGATATTGTCTGCCAGCACTCTGTCCCGAATTTCCCGCAGTTTTATTGCATTTTTGCCAATTACCATGTCAACAATGGCAATTTCCTGCGCGTCTGATAATATTCTGCCTCTACCTCCTGCAGAGAGACCATGGTTTACAACATGGTCAACAATTGTGGCCCTTATCACATCAGAGACCACCGCTCTTGGTCTTCCTCTCCTTTGTCCTCCACGCATTCTCCCTCTCCCTGCCACTCTTCTTTCCCCACCAACCTGTCTTTCTTGATCCATGTTTCCAAACTAAATCATTCCGAAGCCGTCCTCTTTTGTCCGTTTGGTAACGAGACTAAAAATAGGACGCTTGGGTAGGCTTTCAGCTGAAATTGCAATCAGCTGTGTTTGGAATGATTAAATATTCTGCAGAGATTTTCTGTAAGTTTCAATCTGGTTACTGCAGAAATGCAAGACATTTACCATCATTCTGTTTGGAATGTGTTTTTAACAGTTTTGGAAACGGTGTGTTAGCATTTGAAAACGTGCTGCAAATACACTGCTCAAAAAAATAAAGGGAACACTAAAATAAAACATCCTAGATCTGAATGAATGAAATAATCATATTAAATACTTTTTTCTTTACATAGTTGAATGTGCTGACAACAAAATCACACAAAAATAATCAATGGAAATCCAATTTATCAACCCATGGAGGTCTGGATTTGGAGTCACACTCAAAATTAAAGTGGAAAACCACACTACAAGCTGATCCAACTTTGATGTAATGTCCATAAAACAAGTCAAAATGAGGCTCAGTAGTGTGTGTGGCCTCCACGTGCCTGTATTTACATTTTTTACATTTTAGTCATTTAGCAGACGCTCTTATCCAGAGCGACTTACAGTAGTGAATGCATACATTTCATACATTTTTTTTCTGTGCTGGCCCCCCGTGGGAATCGAACCCACAACCCTGGTGTTGCAAACACCATGCTCTACCAACTGAGCTACAGGGAAGGCTATGACCTCCCTACAACGCCTGGGCATGCTCCTGATGAGGTGGCGGATGGTCTCCTGAGGGATCTCCTCCCAGACCTGGACTAAAGCATCTGCCAACTCCTGGACAGTCTGTGGTGCAACGTGGCGTTGGTGGATGGAGCGAGACATGATGTCCCAGATGTGCTCAATTGGATTCAGGTCTGGGGAATGGGTGGGCCAGTCCATAGCATCAATGCCACATGAGGTCTAGCATTGTCTTGCATTAGGAGGAACCCAGGGCCAACCGCACCAGCATATGGTCTCACAAGGGGTTTGAGGATCTCATCTCGGTACCTAATGGCAGTCAGGCTACCTCTGGCGAGCACATGGAGGGCTGTGCGGCCCCCCAAAGAAATGCCACCCCACACCATGACTGACCCACCGCCAAACTGGTCATGCTGGAGGATGTTGCAGGCAGCAGAACGTTCTCCACGGCGTCTCCAGACTGTCACGTCTGTCACATGTGCTCAGAGTGAACCTGCTTTCATCTGTGAAGAGCACAGGGCGCCAGTGGCGAATTTGCCAATCTTGGTGTTCTCTGGCAAATGCCAAACGTCCTGCACGGTGTTGGGCTGTAAGCACAACCCCCACCTGTGGACGTCGGACCCTCATACCACCCTCATGGAGTCTGTTTCTGACCGTTTGAGCAGACACATGCACATTTGTGGCCTGCTGGAGGTCATTTTGCAGGGCTCTGGCAGTGCTCCTCCTTGCACAAAGGCGGAGGTAGCGGTCCTGCTGCTGGGTTGTTACCCTCCTACGGCCTCCTCCACGTCTCCTGATGTACTCGCCTGTCTCCTGGTAGCGCCTCCATGCTCTGGACACTACGCTGACAGACACAGCAAACCTTCTTGCCACAGCTCCTATTGATGTGCCATCCTGGATGAGCTGCACTACCTGAGCCACTTGTGTGGGTTGTAGACTCCATCTCATGCTACCACTAGAGTGAAAGCACCGCCAGCATTCAAAAGGGACCAAAACATCAGCCAGGAAGCATAGGAACTGAGAAGTGGTCTGTGGTCCCCACCTGCAGAACCACTCCTTTATTGGGGGTGTCTTGCTAATTGCCTATAATTTCCACCTGTTGTCTATTCCATTTGCACAACAGCATGTGAAATGTATTGTCAATCAGTGTTGCTTCCTAAGTGGACAGTTTGAGTTCACAGAAGTGTGATTGACTTGGAGTTACATTGTGTTGTTTAAGTGTTCCCTTTATTTTTTTGAGCAGTATATATCGTTTGGTGGAGTATGAATGAGAAAAGAGTTCATGGATTTCGGAGAATGTGGTCATTGAATGCATTTTGTGTGAAAGCAATGAAAAATGATTCACAGTTTGGTCCACACACTTCTGTTTCGCTGACTGTGTGAAGAGTTTTGACAATGTGACTTCAGTTTTGACCAGCTAATAGCCTAACCACTGATCAAGCAACATTATGGACTAAACTGTCGATTCATGTTGCTGCAGAATTATGTTGCTGCGACAATACAGGTCAAAATAAGATCCTACATCTGTACTTTCAGATTAAGATGCTACTAGCTCTCTTAAAATACTGTAGCTTCCCTCACAAACCGCCACTGTGCATTTGTCAAGTTGACGCTCGCCATTCTCTTGCTAAGTGAGCCTCGCCGGGGCTGGGCTATACAGGTTATGTGTGTGTATGACTGATGTTATTGTACATTTGTGTGTGTGTGTGTGTGGTGTGTGTGTGTGTGTGTGTGTGTGTGTGTGTGTGCATTAGGTTCTTGACTGATGTTAGGTTCTTTGGTTCGGTACCCCCTCCGGAGTTCACTGTGTTCCTTTCATCATTTACACTGCAATATGTTCCCCACAGACAATGGCAGGGTACTACTGCAGTCACACACTGAGTCATTCTGTTAGTTGACTTTGTGAGTGTGTGTCTGTGTGTGTGTGCCATTGTCTGTAATGACAGGGTAGAACTGCTCCTGCTGTCATCTGAGACATCTCCCCAGTGCTCTACGATACATTTACCGTTATTTTACAATCGCTAGAACCCATTTCTCAATACTTAAGTCACTTTTTCAAAGCTCTTCACACAGTTCTCCTAACCAACTTTCAGCTTGGCACAGCAGTTCATTTCACATCCAAAATGCACTAAAACTACCAAAACACTTCATACATGTCTCAAATCGACTTATTCTTCCATAACACTAGCGAAGGTTGTCACCCAACAAGCACACTTTGTCACTCATAAAACAATGACCTAAAAAACACTAACTTCAGGTAGCATTAGACAATATTTTCTTGTGTAACATTTCTTTACAAAACAAGAATATATATAATATATATACAAAACAAGTTACAGGAATGAATCAGACATGATGCAATATGCTTCATTAGGTTTTATGTCTTTTTTTTGGCATTGAGTGATTCGAAAATACAATAATTTGTATATACACCATCTACCGATACAGATACAGTAGCAATGCTAGTCAACTCTGTCTTCTGTATTTGGCCACAGGTTCTCATCCACATCACATTTTGTGTCATCTTGGGCAATACACCTAGGAAAGAATATTTTGGCATGCCTGGTCCATCCCTGGCAATCTTCTGCAGATATGTCCAGGCATCCAGCATTCATTGCGCCCTGGAGGGACATTTGATCATGGTCATAAACCTTCCACCTCCATGAGGAAATACTTCCTTTATGGGGTTGAGGAATGGAGAGCATAGTGAGAGGAAAAGTGACACCATCCTGGGATGGGCTGCAAACCACTCTGTCCCGAATCTCTGTGAGTTTTATGCCATTGTTTCTGATGACCGTTTAACGATTGCAGTTTCCTGCACAGCAGTGAAAATCCTACCTCTCCTGCCTGTGGGAGGTAACCGTTGGGTCCTAAGCAGAAATACAAAAACAATTACACACAAGTGGGTTTGGAGGTTTTGCTCAATTTCCTTCTGTAATGTGCAGTTCAGTTAGATGCCCTTGCAGAATGCACATCTTACCTGTTGTTTTGCCGAAAATGTCTCACTATAGATGCCACTGTTGAGCGTTGCAGATTTGTCTGCACTCTCAGACCAGCCACTCTCATTGATAGACCATTATTTATTACAAGATAAATGATAGTATCCCTAATCTCATCTGAGACTACAGCTCTTGATCTTCCTCTGTCTCCTTCCACCATGCATACGTACTCCTCTCCCTCTCCCAGTCACTCCTCTGTCAGCCACTTCTCCATCTCTGTCTGGGTCCATGTTTACATTACACTACAGCATTATTCCTACCATGTCCCCTTTAATATAGATGGTAATGCAATTGAAAGACTCACACCTGCCTAGGTGTTCAGCTGCAATGGGAATCAGCTGTCTAATTGTTTTGAAAGTGTTTAATTTTTTAGATTTGGAATATATTTCAATACGGTATTACTGTAGAAATGTAGCAAATTGCTGTCTTATTCAATTTTGTGTTATGTTCGGTTTTGAACTTAAGTTTAACAGTTCTGAAAAGAGTATGTAAACCTGTGCAAATTGGCCTGTAGATACATGGAGTTTTGGTGGTAGTCGTGTCTGAGTGAGAAAAGAATTCATGACATTTGAAAGATGTAGCAATTGAATGCATTTTGTGCCAAAGCAATGAAAAACGATCCACAGTTTAGCCCACATAGACTGCTGTTGTGTTCACTGTGTGAAGGGTTTTTGAAAAAGTGACCTAAGTATTGAGAAACGAGTCCTAGCGATTTGTAAAGAAAACTGTAAGTAGCAATAAAGTATTCAACTCTAAGCAGCATGTCTTGAAACAGAAATATGTTGCTCGCTACATATTGAACTAACTCCATCTGGCCGTCAGTTTGTATTGTCTTCACAAACAGAGCAGTTCATAACAATAGGCCTAATGAAAGTACCATGATGGGATTAAGAAGCAATCAGATCGTTCAGTACAGATGACATTAGAGTTTGCTTTCAGTTACTTACTTTGATAAATAAAGCTGAATGATGATGGTACACATAGGAAACACAATAACATCCACATGGGATGTGATGATCAGTAGTGTGTGTATAAGCATTGTGTGTGTGTGTGTGTGTGTGTGTGCGTGCGTGCGTGCGTGCGTGCGTGCGTGTGTGCGTGCACCCCCTGCGTGCATGTGTCCCCACCCAGTTGACAGGAAGTGACAGACACCTCTAAAATATTAATGACGGTAGTGTCTTGCCTGTTCCCTCTATCTGTACCTCCCTTCTACCCCAACTGGACTCCTTTCTGAATACTTCCTGCCTCAATAACACTGGCAGAGAGAGACCGAGGCCGCCGTCACAAGGGTCATTTCTGTTCTGCTTTGACTCCATTTCTCAACAGACAATGGAATTACCGCAACTCCTTTAATGGAGTTTAATGAGTCATTTGCAGGGAACCAATAACGAATCATGTCTTCGGAGTACCGGGTTTGCTCAGGTGGGCTTGTCTTCGCTTCGCGCTGGGTGATTTAAATGTAGCCTCATGCTCGTCAAATACTGTAGCTTCTGTCTATATTACTTTTAGAGTAAAATTACTCTAAGTGTATAAAAATTGTCTTCAAGTAAATGGCTCACTTTAGGACTTAAGAAGAGGCTGATAATTCCTGCTTGTTACTTTGTCTGCCTGACTTTGTCTTCAAATGGGTCAAAAGTGAACTGTCCTGTAGGCTTCTAACTTCAGGGGCAAAAGGGCAATCTGGGTTTCATTTTGATCTCATGGATGGTCAGTTCTTGCATCCACACCATACATCTAAGAGTTGTTACATTTCTCCAGTTCCATCCTATCAAACTGGTAAAAGGTTAACTCGCCTGTAGGACTCTAACTTCAGCATTTCAATGGCAGACTGAAAGCGGCGGTTTCATTGCTGAAATTCTGGCTTTTTCGAGGCCTAGTTTCCCTAATTTGTTTTCGGTGCATGAATCCAACCTGAAAGCATCTCTCTTAAGATTTTTTTGTGTTTTAATTTACTCCTAGTATTTGGCAGCTGAAAATTGTATGCAGTGTTGTCCTGAGGCAAAGCCAGGCCCAGCTTAACCACAGCGAGCCCCACTACACTCTCAGAGCTAATGAGAAGCTAGCTGACACGTAGGGACACCCAACAGCTGTTTGCTTGGATGGCTGTTAGCTTGTCTCTCGCCCTGTGTGGGAAGCTCAGCTCATTTCGTCTCCATTTCGGCACAGTAATTGTGCGACATGGCGCCATTACCGAAACCAAAAGGCAGAACCCGGAGGCTAGAAAGCTAGAAACACCCCCACAACCCCTCTCAGTGGACTTGTGGTAGCGTTGACTTGAATGAACGCTTGTAGGCGCTCCTCATGCTTGCCTGGAGCCAAACTGGAGGGTCCAATTTGATTTTCAGTCCTGCTCCTCGATTTACCCCCAAGCAGGTTTTGGCAAAGCAGGCCCCAGACGGCAGCACATTTACAAGGAAATTGCTCACTTCCTCACCCTCTAGTGCTTTAGCTGGGCACATTTAGTGCTTCAGGATGCATTTTCTCTTGAATACTCTGTGTCTCACTCCAAACAGGCTTTACTGGTAGAGTAGCAGTTTGAGAACCAACATCCAATGATGTTGGGGAACCATTGAAACCAAGTCTGGTGTTTCTAATTGACTACACAGTTTCACAAGAACAGAGAGGTACTGCCTGAATCTATCCAATAAGTTTTTCGGTTTTTCCAAACAGGTAAAAAGTACAGCAGTAGATATTTAAAAAATATATATATATATTTCACCTTTATTTAACCAGGTAGGCTAGTTGAGAACAATTTCTCATTTACAACTGCGACCTGGCCAAGATAAAGCAAAGCAGTTCGACACATATAACAACAGAGTTACACATGGAATAAACAAACATACAGTCAATAATACAATAGAAAAAGTCTATATACAATGTGTGCAAATGAGGTAGGATAAGGGAGGTAAGGCAATAAATAGGCCATAGTGGCGACATAATTACAAATATAGCAATTCAACACTGGAGTGATGGATGTGCAGAAGATGAGTGTGCAAGTAGAGATACTGGGGTGCAAAGGAGCAAAATAAATAACAGTATGGGGATGAGGTAGTTGGATGGGCTATTTACAGATGGGCTATGTACAGGTGCAGTGATCTGTGAGCTGTTCTGACAGCTGGTGCTTAAAGCTAGTGAGAGAGATATGAGTCTCCAGCTTCAGTGATTTTTGCAGTTCGTTCCAGTCATTAGCAGCAGAGAACTGGAAGGAAAATAGGCAAAATAGATATAGGGACTATGGGTGACATTTGGGACTCATTTTATTACTTAACGATATTACTTTTTATCGCTCACACAATTTAGCTGTTTTATCACCCTTCTAACATACTGGATTATTTGTGTGCATCCTTAATGTCCCCCTATTCTCTACGCACTGTATTAGGGAATAAGGGAACATTTTGGACTTTTGTTTCATTTAATTGTCATGCTGCTCAAAGACACAGGAGTCCCCGTTTGAAAGCATGTCACCTTTCCTGCACACTCTAGCTTTGTCAATCACTTATGATGGCTTCCCTCCTGAAATGCTTATGAAGACGTGTTTTAGTTGTATGAATAGGCTGGATGAAAGGCGATGAAATGCAATCAAACTATACGAGATGTCTTTCAACGTTTTATGCTCCTTTATGGTCTGCTTAGATTACTGTAAGACTTGTCTTGCATTTCAGTTGGTGGATCAATCAGCAACATATCCCACAGCTCAATGAACTAGCAGTTGCTGTATAAGAGTGCTCTATAACATTAACACAAGTATTAGTTATCCATACAGTTTTCAGTCCCTCAACCCTTTAGGCATCTGTTACTTTGTTCCTTTCGACTTACTGTAGATGTGCTACGGGAGCCACCGTACCTTGGATAACATGTGTTGTTATGCTAGCTCACGAACGTGAGGATGTTAGAGTTGTAGCTAATAAAACCGAGCCATTTATAAAGAACCACGTTTCGTTCTTCCTACGTAACAGCATCAGTACCCGTCCTAACCTCTCCCTCTCCGTCCGTCAGGTGACCACCCTGGTGAATACCAGCAACAAAGGGCCCAGCAGTAAGAAGAAGGGGCGCTCCAAGAAGGCCCACGTGCTGGCCCTGTCCGTGGAGCAGGCCACGCAGAACTTCCTGGAGAAGGGCGAGCAGATCGCCAAGAACAGCCACGATCTCAAGGAGGAGCTCATCCTTGCCGTGGAGGATGTCCGCAAGCAAGGTATGTCTGCACTGGGACACCATACCATGTTGAACTCTTGTGTTTAGAGATATATGAATCCATTAAATGGGACAGCAAGATGAAGAGAGTCCAATGTACTCACAGGGACACCATACTTGTAGTTTTCTGGTGTATACAGTCCATGAAATGTGACAGCAAGCTCTCCAGAGCCCAGTGTGTATTCTGGTTCCCATCCAAAACTGCTGTAACATTATGTATTAGGAGCTTGAAAGGCGCCTGCATGCTTCCACCACCTTTGGAGCTCTTCCCATGCATGTTTTAGAAGAACACACGGAAGGAGAACTTGGAGAACTAAAGGGAGTATCCCAGTTTGAATATTCCCCCATGTATGTACTTTTATTTCCTTCAAACATAGAGTCCTACTTTTGAATGATATTTTCTCCCTCTGAGCCTTAAGTCACCTTGTCCGTCTGTAAACCTGGCTTTATCATGCTCCAACTGTCTCACTTCCACACACGCTCGCATACCCTAGCCCCTAAGCTTAGTCTGGCTCTGGAATATTTCTAAGGCTCTTGCCCAGGTGGGTCCCAGCAGGGGCCCTCAATGAAAAAGCACTAGCATCGGTAGGGACCTCTCTGTCTCTTTCTTTCTCTGCATGAAAATTCCCCTCCATTTTTTCCTCTCTTCAATCTAGAACACCTGCCCAACAAACAATGTCTGGATTCAGGCAAACTGCGTCACTCTTCAAGCATACACTTAGCAATCTCGCTTTCTTGTACATTCATCGTAGGCAATTTACCGCGGTAGCTATCAAGCTGTGGAGGAGAAGGTGTTGTGTTTGAACTCAGACCTTGCTTATCAGTCTTGTGTTATGTTTTTAACTTGGAAATTAATTAGGCTAGATTCCCTTGCTGAGTAAAATGTCAGTACAGAATAGCGTAAGTGTTTGACTATTTTACAGTAGGCTATCTGCTTCAGAGTACAGTTTTTGCATTCTTTAATTTCATCGTTTAGGGATCACTGGACCCAAGCAGACATATCATTTTCCATTTTAATACCTGTCAGGTTTTTCCATAACTCATTTATTTACTGTCATTACATTTGACGGGGGCCCTTCTTCAGGAAGTTGGCACTATCCTCATCTTCTATTGGAGCAGACCATCAAACTGTAAACTAGTCACCACTAGCCGGCCCCCGCCCAGTACCCTGCACTAAATAATATGCGTTGGGTGCGTAACCCATGAGGTCGTCCACCCACGCAGCCATCGGCATCAAAAACAAGGGATATTGTCTAAATGAGCCACATCTACACTTCCTTAAAAACAGCCCTGTAGCCTAACACATTACAAAACCACTATTCCTTGTGTTTTGATGTGTAGAATTACACACTGTAGCCTATTGTTTTATACATTTTTACTTTCCTAAAATAATAATCGTCCACCTCACGGTTGAGCTGTCGGAGATTTGAGCACTAAATGCACCTACAATAATAACAATGGTATACTGTAATAACAATGATAAAATAAATTATTATAAATGTTATTACTATTTATTTTTTTCAAAATTGCATCCTACCTGAATAGCGAGTTGCACAGTAGCCCGCATTTGGCCGCACCATAATTTTTCACATCTTTGTCCACTACAATATTAAAACTTGTTTATGTGGAAGACATTCCCCTTGTAGGCTTTTTACTATGGGCATACTCTTTTACTTTCATTTTACTATAATGAAAAAGGCCTCCATCTTCACATACAGTGGCCCAAGGCTCCTCTCTCGCTCTCTCTCCTCAGCAGCGTGCATGTAAGGCCGTGGGCAAGGAGTGAGAGAATGATCCTGAAGCGTTGAAATCCGGATGTACTGTATGATGTGCAGCCCTGGGCAATTTTATTGAGCTGCTTTTAATACATTTTATCGGCCAAAAGCCGGCACTTACCGGCTAACGGAAACTCTGATCCAATGTTACAGTGCCTTCAGAAAGTATTCATACCCCTTGACTTATTCCACAGTTTACTGTGTTACAGCCTGAATTCAAAATGAATTAAATATATTTTCTCTCTCTCCATCTACACACAATACCCCATTATGAAATCTTTGCAAATGTACTGAAAATGATATACAGAAGTATCTAATTTACATAAGTATTCACACCCTGGAGTCGATACTTTTTAGAATCACCGTTGGCAGCAATTACAGCTGTGAGTTTTTCTGGGTAAGTCTCTAATAGCTTATCACACCTAGATTATGCAACATTAGCAAGCAAAAACTAAAGCATGACGCACCAGTGACTCGGTCAATAAAAAAGTGGTCAGATGATGCAGATGCTAAGCTACAGGACTGTTTTGCTAGCACAGTCTGGAATATGTTCCGGTATTCTTCCAATGGCATTGAGGAGTACACCACATCAGTCACTGGCTTCATCAATAAGTGTATTGATGACGTCATCCCGACAGTGGCTGTACGCACATACCCTAACCAGAAGCCATGGATTACAGGCAACATCCGCACTGAGCTAAAGGGTAGAGCTGCCACTTTAAATAAACGGGACTCTAACCCGGAAGCTTATAAGAAATCCCGCTATGCCCTCCGACGAACCATCAACAGGCAAAGCATCAATACAGGACTAAGATCGAATCGCACACCGGCTAATACAATCGTCGGATGTGGCAGGACTTGCAAACTATTACAGACTAGGGAAGCATAGCCGAGAGCTGCCCAGTGACACAAGCCTACCAGACAAGCTAAACTACTTCTATGCTCGCTTTGAAGCAAATAACACTGAAACATGTGTGAGAGCATCAGCTGTTCCAGAAGACTGTGTGATCACGCTCTCCGCAGCCGATGTGAGTAAGACCTTTAAACAGGTCAACATTCAACAGACAGATTACCTGGACGTATACTCTGAGCATGCACTGACCAACTGGAAAGTATCTGACATTTTCAATCTGTCTGAGTCTGTAATACCAACATGTTTCAAGTAGACCACCATAGTCCCTGTGCCCAAGAACACTAAGGTAACCTGCCTAAATGCTACCAACTCGTGTCTGTAGCCATGAAATGCTTTGAAAGGCTGGTCATGGCTCACATCAACACCATTGTCCCAGAAACCCTAGACCCACTCCAATTTGCATAACGCCCCAACAGCCCCATGTGCAAGCACACCATGGCCGCTTCGCCGTTACAATGTAGCCAAGCTGTTTGTATCTGCCTATGCACCAAATGAAAAAGCACAGGATATTTGTGTCTTGATAAAACAGCTCTGCTTGCAGGCCTGGCTTAACAAGGGGGCAAAAGGGGCTTAGCCCCTTCAGCTGAAACATGTACCACCTCAGTTTTAGTTTTACATTTACATTTACGTCATTTAGCAGACGCTCTTATCCAGAGTGACTTACAAATTGGTGCATTCACCTTAAGATATCCAGAGGAACAACCACTTTACAATAGTAAATCTATATCTTTTTTTTGGGGGGGGGGTTAGAAGGATTTCTTTATCCTATCCCAGGTATTCCTTAAAGAGGTGGGGTTTCAGGTGTCTACGGAAGGTGGTGATTGACTCTGCTGTCCTGGCGTCGTGAGGGAGCTTGTTCCACCATTGGGGTGCCAGAGCAGCGAACAGTTTTGACTGGGCTGAGCGGGAACTGTGCTTCCGCAGAGGTAGGGGGGCCAGCAGGCCAGAGGTGGATGAACGCAGTGCCCTTGTTTGGGTGTAGGGCCTGATCAGAGCCTGAAGGTACGGAGGTGCCGTTCCCCTCACAGCTCCGTAGGCAAGCACCATGGTCTTGTAGCAGATGCGAGCTTCAACTGGAAGCCAGTGGAGTGTGCGGAGGAGCGGGGTGACGTGAGAGAACTTGGGAAGGTTGAACACCAGACCGGCTGCGGCGTTCTGGATGAGTTGTAGGGGTTTAATGGCACAGGCAGGGAGCCCCGCCAACAGGGAGTTGCAGTAATCCAGACGGGAGATGACAAGTGCCTGGTTTAGGACCTGCGCCGCTTCCTGTGTGAGGCAGGGTCATAGTTTTATGTCCCTATATAAAAATACACCAAACTGCTGTATAATTTGACCTTCAAGAAGATAGAGGATGCTTCCCAAATGGAACCCAGTTCAGTCCCTGGTCAAAAGTAGTTCACTATATAGAGAATAGGGTGCCATTTGGGAAACATCTTAATTGGTTTAATTGGCTCAATACTTTGCCCTGGCCAGACCCAATAACATCCAATCCAAAATGTTCACTAATTAATGGTTTGGTCTGGCGCCCTTGAAACAAAGTGGCATTTTCCTCATCTGCCCTTCAAAAGACAGCAAACATCAAAGAGTAAATATGAGTTATTTGAAAGTGGGTTTGAAGCCCAGAGGTGAAAACAATATATTTTTCATTTGCTCTTGCCTCCCCCTGGGTCTCATTTGGCTGGGGCTGGATTTGTCCAAGCCGGTCTAGTCGAAACCCTCTCCGTTTATGCAAATCAGATTCTATACAGGACCATTGGTTGCAAAATTCCGGTAACTTTCTCAAAATTCCCAGGCTTTCCAGAAATTCCTGTTGAAAGATTTTCGAAATCAGGAGGGAAATCGCAAGAAATGTACAGGAAATACACCACCGTAGTTGTAGCCTTGCCGCTATTGCCGACCAACCATTTCACACACACATCAGTGGCCCCATTACAAACTTACCCAAGCCTAGCATGACTGCTGACTTTTCTATCCGAGGAAATACCGTATTGCTTTGTTTTGGGGTTTGATTTACTTTAAAGTGTTTGGAATTGAAGTACAATAACTCATCATATGCAGACACAAACCCTCTAAATCACACTAAAGTTTTGGGGAACGTTTTACCGAGCATGGACTGTCGTTTGGCTTTCCGAATCCCAAAATCCAAAATCTAATTTCCCAGTGGTTAAGCGCTCGGCGGGTCAGAGTAATGGGGCGATCAAACGTTCCCTCTCTCTTGATGGATTAGAAGCAGAAGGAGACAGGGTGTGTGTGTGTGCCTGTGTGTATTTGTGTAAGAGAGGGAAAGAGTCGTATATTCCTCTGATTGATACCCATTAAGCTCGGGCCCTGGCCTTGGCTTTGGAGAATGTAACGATCCTGAGATGTTTACTCCACAGTCTCGCAACATTAATGCTTTGATTGTCCGTGGGCGGTAGCACCTCCGCCTCCGCAGTGTCGGAACACCATATAGGCTATAGAGGCTTGTTGAAGGCCCGTGATTCCATCATTTGTAAACAGATCACGCCGAAAGGCTGTGGCCCAATACAACCCTCGCAAATCTCCAATGTGTAACACCACGCCTCATTAAATAGTGCCCTGTTATCTATCGTCTTGGGAACGTTTCTTTTCAGGATGGCCAATGCTGTCTATAAAGTCACTTAGTTGTTTTCCTGCCTGCAAGTCAAGTCCCCTTCAACGGCTGAATGGAGTTCAATGAGCCCTGGCTCGAAGCTGATGTTTTCCTCCGTTCGGAATTGGATTGTACTGCATGTTCAATACTCAGATCAGCAGAAAGAGAAATGGTAGCTTACCACCGGCAGCTGTTGCACACACATTCATCATCCATCCGGCTCTCACCTCTACAGTTTCCTCACATTTCATAGTGTGCACTGCAGACAGACTTGACACTGTTGGCGTGGAGCCATTCCAGATCCATGAAATGGATCAGTGGCACACATGGCCGTGCAATTCCTCACTGAGCTTTGATCAAAGTTTCCACTTGTGCCTTTGTTAAGCCACGAGTGAGGGAGAAAGAGTGTGAATGAGAGAAATGGAATTGAAGGAACACTGACGTGGAGAAACAGGGAAAGAGGGAGAGGACAGACAAGCCAGAGTGTGTGGGCTCTGTGTGTGTTTAACATATGAATGAGTGTGTGTGGGTGTCCCACGTGTGTGTGTGTGAGTGTGTTTGCGTGTGCATTTATGTGTATGCATGTATGTGTGTGTGTGTGTGTGTGTGTGTGTGTGTGTGTGTGTGTGTGTGTGTGTGTGTGTGTGTGTGTGTGTGTGTTTGTGTGTGTGTAATATCCACCCTGCACAGCCAGAAGAGGACTGGCCACCCCTCATAGCCTGGTTCCTCTCTAGGTTTCTTCCTAGGTTTTTGGCCTTTCTAGGGAGTTTTTCCTAGGGAGTTTTTCCTAGCCACCGTGCTTCTTTCACATGCATTGCTTGCTGTTTGGGGTTTTAGGCTGGGTTTCTGTACAGCACTTTGAGATATCAGCTGATGTACGAAGGGCTATATAAATACATTTGATTTGATTTGTGTGTCCCACATACAATGCCTTTAAAAAGGATTCAGACCCCTTGGATTTCTTCCCATTTTATTGTCTTACAAAGTGGGATTCAAATGGATTTAATTGGCTTTTTTTTGTAAGCAATCTACACAAAATACTCTGTAATGTCAAAGTGGAAGATTGTCAACTACAAACACAAGGGAGCTTTTCGAAAGCCTCATAAAGAAGGGCAATGATTGGTAGATTGGTAACAATAACAAATCAGACATTGAATATCTCTATAAGCATGGCCAAGTTTATAATTAAGCTGTGGTTTATGTATTAAACCACCCAGACACATCAAGTTACAGTTGTCCTGATCTGTGCTGCAGGACAGGAAGGAAACTGCTCATGAGGCCATTACTGACGATGGATCAACAACATTGTAGTGACTTCACAATAATGATCTGAATGACAGAGTGAAAAGAAGACTGCAAAAAATATTCCCAAACATGCGTCTTGTATGACACAAGGCACTAAAGTAATACTGCAAATAAAACACAGCAAAGGAATACACTTTCTGGCCTAAATGCAAAGCCTTATGTTTGGGGAAAATCCAACACAACACATCACTGAGTAACACTCTTAAACATCTAGACGTTCCGCTAGCGGAACACCTGCTCCAATATCCAATGATAGGCGTGGTGCGAATTACAAATTCCTCAAAAATACAAAAACTTCAATTTTTCAAACATATGACTATTTTACAGCATTTTAAAGACAAGACTCTTCTTTATCTAACCACACTGTCCGATTTCAAAAAGGCTTTACAACGAAAGCAAAACATTAGATTATGTCAGCAGAGTACCCAGCCAGAAATAATCAGACACCCATTTTTCAAGCTAGCATATAATGTCACAAAAAACAAAACCACAGCTAAATGCAGCACTAACCTTTGATGATCTTCATCAGATGACACACCTAGGACATTATGTTATACAATACATGCATGTTTTGTTCAATCAAGTTCATATTTATATCAAAAACCAGCTTTTTACATTAGCATGTGACGTTCAGAACTAGCATACCCCCCGCAAACCTCCGGTGAATTTACTAAATTACTCACGATAAACGTTCACAAAAAACATAACAATTATTTTAAGAATTATAGATACAGAACTCCTTTGTGCAATCGAGGTGTCCGATTTTAAAATAGCTTTTCGGTGAAAGCACATTTTGCAATATTCTGAGTAGATAGCCCAGCCATCATGGCTAGCTATTTAGACACCCACCAAGTTTAGCCCTGACCAAACTCCGATTTACTATTAGAAAAGTTTGATTACCTTTGGTGTTCTTCGTCAGAATGCACTCCCAGGACTGCTACTTCAATAACAAATGTTGGTTTGGTTCAAAATAATCCATTGTTATATCCAAATAGCGGCGTTTTGTTCGTGCGTTCAAGACACTATCCGAAGTGTAAATAAGGGTCACGAGCATGGCATATTTCGTGACAAAAGATTTCTAAATATTCCATTACCGTACTTCGAAGCATGTCAACCGCTGTTTAAAATCAATTTTTATACCATTTTTCTCGTAAAAAAGCGATAATATTCCGACCGGGAATCTGCATTTAGGTAAACAGACGAAAGAAAATAAAGCACGGGGTCGACTCGGGCACGAGCCTGAGTCTCACAGTACTGTGACCAGCCACTATCCAAACGCGCTACTTTTTTTTCAGCCAGAGCCTGCAAAGCCACGATTCAGCTTTTTGCCGCCTTCTGAGAGCCCATGGGAGCTGTAGGAAGTGTCACGTAACAGCAGAGATCCCCTGTATTGGATAGAGATAATCAAGAAGGGCAAGAAATTGTCAGACAGGGCACTTCCTGCATGGAATCTTCTCAGGTTTTGGCCTGCCAAATGAGTTCTGTTATACTCACAGACACCATTCAAACAGTTTTAGAAACTTTGCAGTGTTTTCTATCCAAAGCTAATAATTATATGCATATTCTAGTTTCTGGGCAGGAGTAATAATCAGATTAAATCGGGTACGTTTTTTATCCGGCCGTGAAAATACTGCCCCCTAGCCATAACAGGTTAATTAAGAAATAAAATTATTTCACCTTTATTTAACCAGGTAGGCAAGTTGAGAACAAGTTGTCATTTACAACTGCGACCTGGCCAAGATAAAGCAAAGCAGTGTGACACAGACAACAACACAGAGTTACACATGGAGTAAACAATAAACAAGCCAATAACACAATAAACAAGTCAATGACACAGTAGAAAAAAAGAAAGTCTATATACAGTGTGTGCAAAATGCATGAGGAGGTAGGCAATAAATAGGCCATAGGAGTGAATAATTAGAATTTAGCAGATTAACACTGGAGTGATAAATGAGCATATGATGATGGGCAAATAGAAATACTGGTGTGCAAAAGAGCAGAAAAGTAAATAAAATAAAAACAGTATGGGGATGAGGTAGGTAGATTGGGTGGGCAATTTACAGATGGACTATGTACAGCTGCAGCGATCGGTTAGCAGCTCAGGTAGCTAATGTTTAAAGTTGGTGAGGGAAATAAAAGTCTCCAACTTCAGCGATTTTTGCAATTCGTTCCAGTCACTGGCAGCAGAAAACTGGAAGGAAAGGTGGCCAAATGAGGTGTTGACTTTGGGGATGATCAGTGAGATATACCTGCTGGAACGTGTGCTACGGGTGGGTGTTGTTATCGTGATTAGTGAACTGAGATAAGGCGGAGCTTTTGCTAGCATAGACTTATAGATGACCTGGAGCCAGTGGGTCTGGCGACAAATATGTAGCGAGGGCCAGCCGACTAGAGCATACAGGTCGCAGTGGTGGGTGGTATAAGGTGATTTGGTAACAAAACGGATGGCACTGTGATAGACTGCATCCAGTTTGCTGAGTAGAGTAATGGAAGCTATTTTGTAGAGGACATCGCCGAAGTCGAGGATCGGTAGGATAGTCAGTTTTACTAGGGTAAATTTGGCGGCGTGAGTGAAGGAGGCTTTGTTGCAAAATAGAAATCCGATTCTAGATTTGATTTTGGATTGGAGATGTTTAGTATGAGTCTGGAAGGAGAGTTTACAGTCTAACCAGACACCTAGGTATTTATAGTTGTCCACATATACTAGGTCGGAACCATCCAGGGTGGTGATGCTAGCCGGGCGGGCTGTTGCGGGCAGCGAATGGTTGAAAAGCATGCATTTGGTTTTACTAGCGTTGCAGTTGGAGACCACAGAAGGAGTGTTGTATGGCATTGAAAGGGCTAGAAGTATACAGAATGGTGTCGTCTGCATAGAGGTGGATCAGGGAATCACCCGCAGCAAGAGCGACATCATTGATATATACAGAGAAAAGAGTCGGCCCGAGAATTGAACCCTGTGGTACCCCCATAGAGACTGCCAGAGGTCCGGACAACATGCCCTTCGATTTGACACATTGAACTCTGTCTGCAAAGTAGTTGAACCAGACGAGGCAGTCATTAGAAAAACCAAAAACCAGTTCTATCTTGACAGAAAAAGTTGTAGTTGGGTATGGAAATCTCTGAATTTTTGGTGGCCTTCCTAAGCCAGGATTCAAACACGGCAGGGACATCAGGGTTGGCGGAGTGTGCTAAAGCAGTGAGTAAAACAAACTTAGGGAGGAGGCTTTTTCGATCACAGAAGTCTTTTTCGATCACAGAAGTCAACAAATGAGGGTGCCTGGGGACACGCAGGGCCTGGGTTTACCTCCACATCACCCGAGGAAGAGAGGAGGAGTAGGATGAGGGTACGGTTAAAAGCTATCAAAACTGGTCGCCTAGAGTGTTGGGGACAAAGAATAAAAGGAGCAGATTTCTGGGCGTTGTAGAATAGATTCAGGGCATAATGTGCAGACAGGGGTATGGTGGGGTGCGGGTACAGCGGAGGTAAGCCCAGGCACTGAGTGATGATAAGAGAGGTTGTATCTCTGGACATGCTGGTTATAATGGGTGAGGTCACCGCATGTGTGGGAGGTGGGACAAAGGAGGCATCAGAGGTATGATGAGTGGAACTAGGGGCTCCATTGTAAACTAAAACAATGATAACTAACCTAAACAACAGTATACAAGGCATAGTGACATTTGAGAGAGACATACAGCGAGGCATAAAGTAATCACAGATATTGATTGGGAGAGCTAGCTAGACAACAACGGGTGAGACAGCAACAGCTGATCAGCTGACGCAACAACAACAGGTAAAATGGCGATGACTGGGCAGAGAGGGTCGGTTAACTTGTTGGGGATAGGGGACAGTATTTGCACGGCCGGATAAAAAACGTACCCGATTTAATCTGGTTACTACTCCTGCCCAGTAACTAGAATATGCATATAATTGTTTGATTTGGATAGAAAACACCCTAAAGTTTCTAAAACTGTTTGAATGGTGTCTGTGAGTATAACAGAACTCATATGGCAGGCCAAAACCTGAGAAGATTCCAAACAGGAAGCGCCCTCTCTGACCATTTCTTGGCCTTCTTTGTCATCTCTATCCAAAACAAAGGATCTCTGCTGTAACGTGACATTTTCTAAGGCTCCCATAGGCTCTCAGAAGGCGCCAGAACGTTGAATGATGACTTTGCAGTCCATGGCTGAAAAACAGTAGCGCATTTGGTAAGTGGTCGATCTGAGAACAATGAGACAGGTGCGTGCGTGCACGTGAAGAGTCCATTTTACTTTCTCAGTCTTTGAACGAAAACAACGACTCCCGGTCGGAATATTATCGCTATTTTACGCGAAAAATCGCATAAAAAATTATTTTAAACAGCGTTTGACATGCTTCGAAGTACGGTAATGGAATATTTAGAAATTTTCTGTCACGAAACACTTCGGATAGTGTCTTGAACGCACTAACAAAACGCCGCTATTTGGATATAACTATGGATTATTTGGAACCAAGCCAACATTTGTTGTTTAAGTAGAAGTCCTGGGAGTGCATTCTGACGAAGAACAGCAAATTTAATCCAATTTTTCTTATAGTAAATCTGAGTTTGGTGAGTACCAAACTTGGTGGGTGTCAAAATAGCTAGCCTGTCATGGCCGGGCTATCTACTCAGAATATTGCAAAATGTGCTTTCACCGAAAAGCTATTTTAAAATCGGACACCGCGATTGCATAAAGGAGTTCTGTATCTATAATTCTTAAAATAATTATGTTTTTTGTGAACGTTTATCGTGAGTAATTTAGTAAATTCACCGGAAGTGTTCGGTGGGAATGCTAGTCACATGCTAGTCACATGCTAATGTAAAAAGCTGGTTTTTGATATAAATATGAACTTGATTGAACAAAACATGCATGTATTGTATAACATAATGTCCTAGGAGTGTCATCTGATGAAGATCATCAAAGGTTAGTGCTGCATTTAGCTGTGGTTTTGGTTTTTGTGACATTATATGCTAGCTTGAAAAATGGGTGTTTCTGGCTGGGTACTCTGCTGACATAATCTAATGTTTTGCTTTCGTTCTAAAGCCTTTTCTTAAATCGCACAGTGTGGTTAGATTAACGAGAGTCTTGTCTTTAAAATGGTGTAAAATAGTCATATGTTTGAGAAATTGAAGTAATAGCATTTCTAAGGTATTATAATATCGCGCCACGGGATTCCACTGGCTGTTGACTAGGGTGGGACGCAAACGTCCCACCTAGCCCAGAGAGGTTAACTACACACAGAGCCTGAGTTCGCGGCTGGGGCCGACAGATAAACAAAAAATAAACAGAATGGAGTACTGTGATTAATGGACAGTCCAGCAGGCATCAGCTATGTAGCCAAGTGATCATAGGGTCCAGGGGGTAGTAATAGATGGAACAGGGAAGCCGCGGAGTAGTCGCTACTATGCTAGCACGCGTGCGACACGTGGTTTAAAGTTAGTAGCCCGGGGCTAGTAGAAGCGTCTGCTCCGACGTCCAACGGAGGCAGGTTGAAGGCACAGCGGATGGAGTATTTGTTGGCAGACCAGTCGTGGTGGTGCGGCGGGGCGCCGTGTCGACAAAGGATCCAAGCCAGATGGCGAAAGAGGCATTGTAGTTGTAGTAATTTAGTTTGCTAGCCGCGAGATGCGCCTGGCTCACGGCTAACTGGTGCTAGCTTCGTGGCAGGGGCATTAGCCACTATAGCCACTCGATAGCAGCGGTGATCCGGTGCCATGGTCCAGAGCTTACAGCAAGGATCCGGTGGAGTAGTGGGTTCTAGCCATGTTTGGGTGGAGTCCCGGTGAACAACTGAGTAGGCCGGGAGGTGGGCCTTAGGGATAGATTCAGTACTAGGTAACTCGGTGGGTGCTAGCTAGCTGTGAAGATCAAGAGTAATGGTCCTGGGATTACGGCAGGAATCCGGCATTGTAGTGGAGAGACTGTCTGATACTGGTAGGCTGGCGAGTATTATCCAGGCTAAACAAAAGGGCTGGTATCTGTGCAGAAGGTAAAGGCCACTAGCAGTGGCTAACAATGACTACATAGCTTGTAGCTGGTTAGCTTCTGATGGCTAGGTGGTTCTTGCTATAAAAATAATTGCAGTTCCGCATCACATTGGGTGAGGCAGGTTACCGGAAGGTATAATTGAATTAAAATGGAAAAGAGACTGAAAATAAAATTCAAATATATACAAAAAAAGACGAAAAATACAAAAGTACACGAGAGGACGAACAAAACACGTCTGCACTGCTACGCCATCTTGGTTTATTTGTAATACTTTTGAATGGCACTGTACAGTTGAAGTCGTAAGTTTACATACACCTTAGCCAAATACATTTTAACTCAGTTTTTCACAATTCCTGACATTTAATCCTAGTTAAAATTCCCTGTCTTACGTCAATTAGGATCACCACTTTATTTTAAGAATGTGAAATGTCAGAATAATAGTATAGGGAATGATTTATTTCAGCTTGTATTTCTTTCATCACATTTCTAGTGGGTCAGATGTTTACATACACTCAATTAGTATTTGGTAGCATTGTCTTTAAATTGTTTAACCTGGGTCAAATGCTTCGGGTAGCCTTCCACAAGCTTCCCACAATAAGTTGGGTGAATTTTGGCCAATTCCTCCTGACAGAGCTGATGTAACTGAGTCCAGGTTTGTAGGCCTCCTTGCTTGCACACGCTTTTTCAGTTCTGCCCACAAATTTTCTATACTATTGAGGTCAGGGCTTTGTGATGGCCACTCCAATATCTTGACTTTTTTGTCCTTAAACCATTTTGCCACAACTTTGGAAGTATGCTTGGGGTCATTGTCCATTTGGAAGACCCATTTGCTACCAAGCTTTAACTTCCTGACTGATGTCTTGAGATGTTGTTTCAATATATCCACATAATTTTCCTTCCTCATGGTGCCATCTATTTTGTGAAGTGCACCAGTCCCTCTTGCAGCAAAGCACCCCAACAACATGATGCTGCCACCCCCGTGCTTCATGGTTGGGATGGTGTTCTTCGGCTTGCAAGCCTCCCCCTCTTTCCTCCAAACGTAACAATGGTCATTATGGCCAAACAGTTCTATTTTTGTTTCATCAGACCAGAGGACATTTAAAAAAATAATAATACAACCTTTGTCCCCATGTGCAGTTGCAAACCGTAGTCTGGCTTTTTTATGGCGGTTTTGGAGAAGTGGCTTATTTCTTGCTGAGCGGCCTTTCAGGTTATGTTGATATAGGACTCGTTTTACTGTGGATATAGATACTTTTGTGCCCGTTTCCTCCAGCATCTTCACAAGTTCCTTTGCTGTTGTTCTGGGATTGATTTGCACTTTTCGCACCAAAGTACGTTCATCTCTAGGAGACAGAACGTGTCTCCTTTCTGAGCGGTATGATGGCTGCGTGGTCCCATGGTATTTATACTTGCATACTATTGTTTGTACAGATGAACGTGGTACCTTCAGGTGTTTGGAAATTGCTCCCAAGGATGCAGCAGACTTGTGGAGGTCTAAAAAAAAATTCTGAGGTCTTGGCTGATTTCTTTTGATTTTTCCTTGATCTCAAGCAAAGAGGCACTGAGTTTGAAGGTAGGCTTTGAAATACATCCACAGGTACACCTCCAATTGACTCAAATTATGTCAATTAGACTATCAGAAGCTTCTAAAGCCATGACATCATTTTCTGGAATTTTCAAAACTATTTAACGGCACAGTCAACTTAGTGTATGTAAACTTCTGACCCACTGGAATTGTGATACAGTGAATTATAAGTGAAATAATCTGTCTGTAAACAATTGTTGGAACAATTACTTGTGTCATGCACAAAGTAGATGTCCTAACCGACTTGCCAAAACTATAGTTTGTTAACAGGAAATGTGTGGAGTGGTTGAAAAACTAGTTTTAATGACTCCAACCTAAGTGTATGTAAACTTCCGACTTCAACTGTATGTGTGCGTGTGTCCCTTGAATATTTATGTGTGTGTTCACACTTGACCTTTCACTGTTAATGGGAAAGCTCTCTCCTCATGAGGAAACAAATCAATCAGACTGAATCCCTGGCTGCCAATGGGACCAGGAAGAACTAGCTAACTGACCTTGAGCTATAGGACAGTACAGTAGACACAGTCACACCCCAGTGGGGGGGAACAGAAATCTCCACAATCCACATCACATTATGTCCCATTATAAGGTATAGACTACAGCAGGGTGTATGCGTCCCAAAGTTGCCCGAGTGAAAAGTAGTGCACTATAAAGGGGATCGAGTGCCATTTGGGAGACGGTGAGAGAGGATATTGCCGACACTGACAGGGCACTATTTTAGGAGATTAGAGTTGTAAATGTTGTCTGATTCTCTATTCGAAAGACTAATTCATGACAGTAACAGTCCTTTATTGAAGGATCAACCGCTACTTTGAATGTACGTTTGTTCGTGTCTTTTTAAGTTATATAGTCACAAGGAACAGTGTCAAGAACTACCATACGTGGAGCTTTTAATCTGAAAGCCCACTTCCAGTTCACCCATTTTAGGTTCCCACTGCCTGAAGATCATAGTGGCATTTTATTTGTTTTTCGTCTGGAGAAAAAGTGAAAAGATAGTTAACGTTCTCACTCTGTATTTATGGAGAATTCTGCCTGGCAAATGGAACAGGAGCCAGCAGGAGTACTGTGTGGAAAGAGACGTCCTTGCCAATAAACCCTTTAAGCTAAAGGTTATTTTAACAGTGTGCAGCCCGAGCCCCCATAAAACCTATAATCTTGTCTATAACCCTCTGAGTCCTATCGTCCAATCGTCTCCTCTATCACCTCTCATCTCCTCCTGATTAAATTATGGAAGCTGATTTCAGACTGCGGGGATTCACTAAGCCCACCAAACTGTCACACACACACACACACACACACACACACACACACACACACACACACACACACACACACACACACACACACACACCCACACACACACACACACACACACACACACACACGCCTGTCTCATCACTGTCCTGGAAGAATGAGTTATGATGACTCACTTAAAAGTGTGTGTGTGTGTGTGTGTGTGATCTATGGATTTATCTGTACTTTTCATCAGGTGACATAAGCCACTGATGCCCCCCTTGGGCTTTAAGGGGTGACAGTCAATGTAATCAGTCTGTGGTTTATGAATGAGAAGGCCTCAGACAGAGAGAGCATTCCCTAGTGAGGCAAGCTCGGCTCTGTCTGAGGTTAGACTGTTCCCATATCTGTTTGTGCTGGTGTCACAATGACAATTAGAGTTGGCAAGACAGCACAAACAGATCTAGGATCAGGCTAGTCTGAGGTGACTCCTAATTACCTCTCTTGATCCACAGACTGGGGTTTACATGGGAGCCACTGTGGGATATACCACTAGTGCCAGCAGAAATAACTGCACTCTGTCTAGGACTATGCTATGGCTTTCCCTTACATGAACCAAGATGGTTTGCATTTTATCTGTCATACAGAATACTTGTTCTCTAAGGCAGACATATACGATGTACAGATAAAGTGTGATAAAGGAGTTACACACAAACACAACTCCTTCTCCTCTGCTCTCTGTTCTCTCTATGGATTCCACATGGTTTTCTGGGATACGTCACTACCACCTCCGGCCTCCTGTGGTTGTGTGGGCCATGCAAGAGGAGGTTACTGCTATGCAACCACCACCACAGGGCTCAAACAGGGATATTTTCAGCTCACCTCCACCACTCAGGAAGAGACAAAATGGTTTCCTGGTTTCCTATCGTGTTGATGTAATGTAGATTAAGATTGCGACACACTGCACACACGGAGGGAAGTTCAGGCTAGGAAGTCTACACTTAATGCTAAACGTGCAGTACAACACGTAAATACTGGTGTAGATACATGCACATGGGAATACAGTGCCTTCAGAAAGTATTCACACCCCTTTAATTTTTCAACATTTTGTTGTTACAAAGTGATATTCAAATTTATTTAATTGTCACTAGACAAAATGTATGAAAAATGAAACAGTAATATATCTTAATTCGATAAGTATTCAACCCCCTGAGTCAATAGTTAGAAGCACATTGCAAAACGCCAAACAAACTAAATTTCCAAAACAAACCACGTGCCCATGCAAGTCATTTGTTTATTTGACAAAATGCTCACAAAACTGTTAAATCCATTTATGATTATTATGAAGTATCACTTGTGTGTCCCAATCCTCATATTACTTTTGCATTAGTCTTCCAACAACATACGGGTGGAAACAGCGCAATAGCCACTCTAACTGAATAGGTTATATTCAGTAGCCTATATCCCCGGAATAGCCCCCTTCTCCCCTAATCTGTATCGGATGCGCTCATAAATGCGCTGCTACTCACAGAATGTTTCAGAGATCTCAAGTTGTAATGCTGCGTGCATTTCATCAAATGCTCGCAGTCAAACAACCATAGTTGAAAAAACTCAAGCATACCCATAACATGATGCAGCCACCACCATACTTGAAAATATGAAGAGTGGTACACAGTGATGTGTTGGGTTGGATTTGCCCCGAACATAAAGCTTTGTATTCAGGCCATAACGTTATTTTCTTTGCCACATTGTTTGCAGTTTCACCTTAATGCCTAATGCCTTGTTGCAAACAGGTTGCATGTTTTGGAATGTTTGTATTCTGTACAGGCTTCCTTCTTTTCACTCTGTCAATTAGGTTAGTATTGTGGAGTAACTACAATGTTTTTGATCAATCCTCAATTTTCTCCTATCACAGCCGTTAACTGTTGCAAAGTCACCATTAGCCTGAGAAGTTTCCTTCCTCTCCGGCAACTGAGTTAGGAGGGATACCTGTATCTTTGCAGTGACTGGGTGTATTGATACACCATCCACATTGTAATGAATAACTTCACCATGCTCAAATGGATATTCAATGCCTGCTACCAATAGGTGCCCTTCTTTGCGAGGAATTGGAAAACCTCCCTGGTCTTTGTGGTTGAATCTGTGTTTGAAATTCACTGCTCAAAGGAGGGACTTATATGTGTGGGTACAGAGATGAGGCAGTCATTCAAAAAACATGTTAAACCCTATGGGAAGTGAAAGTAGATAAGGATTAAAGGTTGTTAAAACAGAAAGAACTTGACGGATAAGTTTAGAAATTAATTCCCACTGATTAAGGTAAGGGTTAAGGTTTGGGAAGAGTTTAAAACAGAAACAAATGAAATAAGTAAAAAGGGGTGAACCTGCAATCCTTAGAACCGAAGTGTGTGGTTTTAGCCCTTCCTCTATATCCCCATCCACAACACCCTAGCAAGCCGCGAGCCTACTAGATGGTAATACATGCTCATGTTGCCCCTAGTGGAGGCTTCTCCCGATCTCCCGATGTCCTGGGGACCTGGAAAAACGTTGAATACTGAAGTCTATCTGGTGTGATATTTCTGCTGACCCTCCTCCAACCTCAGCCACATCTCACTCTCTCTCTCGCTCTCTTTCTGTCTCACTCTAATCCCCCTCTGCAGGTGATTCAATGCGCGTGGCCTCCCAGGAGTTTGCTGACGACCCTTGCTCCTCAGTGAAGCGCGGCACCATGGTGAGGGCTGCCCGCGCCCTGCTCTCCGCCGTCACCCGCCTGCTCATCCTCGCCGACATGGCCGACGTCATGAGGTTGCTGGCCCACCTGAAAATCGTAAGTAACTCATAGTCTACGACTACTCTATAACTATGTCCTTTTGCTCTTCTTCACTGATACAAGGGACACATCTCCATGGCCTTTAAGTGGCATCCGCTCCTTGTCTCATCCGGAATGGACAACACTAGACTATTGAGATTGAGATGCACCCCATCCCATGGGATTTATTCTGAAGTGATAGTGAAGTTTGTGCGTTGTCACCCCATGCTTCCAATGGCTTGATTAAGCACCTACGGTGGAACTTATGCATCTGAGTACAAACCTTGGTCTAGGACCCTATCATTCAAAGTCTGACAAAGTTTCTCTCGAGTAACCTCTTAACTTTTATTCAAACGCTGTGAACGACGGTGGTCTTTAAAAAGGCTGTTTGAAGTCGCTGTCGGTTAGTCTGCATATCTTTAAACGCGCCACAGAGAGGCTCCCCTACCAGCTACAAAGTCAGCTGGCCTTTGTAGATAGACCCAGCAGGACACACACACACACACACACACACACACACACACACACACACACACACACACACACAGGCACACACACTCACACAAACTCTCACGCGCGCGCACATGGACGCATGCACAAGTGCGCGCACACACACACACACACACATACACACACTCCCAACCCCCGTAGAGTTTCAGGGTGAGCCAACCACTACTCTACCAAATTCCCCCCCCCCACACACACACACACACACACACACACACACACACACACACACACACACACACACACACACACACACACACACACACACACCTCTCCCTTCCCTTACTGTAAGTGAAAGAGCAAGGTGGCTAAAAATCGTAAGATAACACAAGGGCTTTCATATGCCTTTGGCGATCAACAGGGACATACTGTATATAGTCAGGCTACAGAATAGTCAGCAACTTCAGTAAGTACAGTAGAGTCACCGTGTCCTCTTAGTTAAGGGCCCTGGTCAGAGTAGTGCACTAAATAGAGAATAGTGTGCCATTTAGGATGCATCCAGGATACATATTTTCTCTTCACCTAGTATGTGGAAGAACACTGTATCAAAACACACTAGGAGTTCAAATGCCTTTGGTGATCCATAGAGGCATTTCTGGACATCTTCAGTGAGTAATGTCCCCATGTCCTGTCCCATCCCCTCCCCAGGGTATCCCAGCATGCCCTGCTCTAATCCACAGCGCCACTGATCACCACTGATCACCACTGAACCCTGGGAGCTTTACGTTCTACCTGGGCCGTACATTAGCATATAGATGAGCCAGAACCTCAGTAGTAGAACACACACACACACACACACACACACACACACACACACACACACACACACACACACACACACACACACACACACACACACACACATAGGCACACAGGCACACACTCACACAACCTCTCACGCGCACACACATGGACGCATGCACACACACACACACACACTCACACACACACACACACACACACACACACACACACACACACACATGCACCTGATGTGATATCAGAGTCCACTGATGTATACCCGCTATAAGGAACAAGGAGATATCAACCACACGTACTGTACATGTCACACCGCTTGGATAGAAGTGTAATTAAGCCTATATGTTTACAGGACACATACAGATCACAAGTTAGGATTCTGTCTGTAGTGCTTTCATTGTGATCCAGTGCAGTGCTGGTACAACTGCCCAGACCTACACACACACTCTCAGACGGTTCATCTTCTAGAACATTTAGGGTGTCCCCGGGAGCCGAGAGGGGGCTTAACTCCAGTCTGTGCCTAAGCTTCTCATCAAAGGCCACTTACGAGTTATCTCTCTCTCTCTCCTTCTCTCTATTTCTCTCTTTCTTCTCTCTATTTCTATCTCTCTTTTCTCTCTCTTTCCTCTCTCTCTCTTTTCCAAAGCTCTCTCTCATTCTCCTGCTCTCTCTCACTCTCTCTTTCCAATACAGCCTCTGTCTGCACTTTCATAATGGCTACAGAAAGTAGTTTAGAATAAGAATGGACCTCCACATACAGGGATGCGGATCGCTAAAAGGGGACCATTTAAAAAAAAAAAATCACAAGTTAATGGCCACACACACAAAAAAAAGTTCTGGTAGCAATTACAAAGAAGTGAAAATTAATTTTGGTCCAGCCAAGCAAAGTGCCTTATTATTTTTCATACGGATGATTTTATTTGATCACCCTGTTGCAGGAGGCACATTTTAAACTTGTAGTGTATTTGAGGTTTAAAACAGGTTCTGAAGTTTTGTAATTTTCCCTTAGAAATTTCAGACTAGAGTTTTTTCAACCCCTACAAAAATGTCCATTAATTATAATCCATGTAATAATTCACATTTCATGTTGCTGGAGGATTAAATTGATGCTCAAATTGAGATCCTACATCTGTAGCTGAAGTTTTGTCTCTTAATGAAAATACTTAATGGAAAGCCGTAAGGTAGGCTAGCTATGTCCATAAACGTTTTGCAAATGTTAAATATCTGTGTCTCCATGTTTCCGTGCGTGCGTGTGTGTGTGTGTGTGGTGTGCATGTGACAGGTGGAGGAGGCCCTGGAGGCAGTGAAGAATGCCACCAATGAGCAGGACCTTGCCAACCGCTTCAAGGAGTTTGGCAAGGAGATGGTGAAGCTCAACTATGTGGCTGCCCGCAGACAGCAGGTAACACACACACACACACACTCACACTACAGGTAATTGTCAAATATGTCATATTCCACACCAGGCTCCATGAGCTTGTATCACAGATAAATGGGAAACCAAGCTTTGCAGGAGACTGCACACATACACACACACACACACACACACACACACACACACACACACACACACACACACACACACACACACACACACACACACACACACACACACACACACACACACACACACACACACACACACACAGACACACACACACACACACACACACACACACACACACACACACACACACACACACACACACACACACACACACACACACACATACACACACACACACACACACACACACACACACACACACACACACACACACACACACCTGTACCTCCAGCCCCTGTACCTCTAACCATCAGTGATGTGTTAAACCTCGAGACGATTAGATCCAGCCAGGGGAACTTTAAAGAGAAACCAGTATCGAGGCAGACGCATTAAAAACAGATAGAGACAGAGAGCCCTTCGGCTCTTACCAAGACACAGCGAGAACACTGATTCTCTATCATAGCAGGACATCACACGCACGCTTTCACACACACGCACAGAGCAAGCCGACATCACACCACTGCCTCTATAGCTAGCCTAGGGAGAGGGAAATGACTCTGCTCCCAGCACCAAGCTGGGCTCTCGGTCATAACCAAACGCCTTCTCCAAAGCACGTTTAAATGCTGAGCTGTATCCGTGACTGTGCCATAGCACACCGTTACTGACTGAGGAATGACTGAGGGTGCGTCTCAAATGGCACACTGCTTTTGAGCAGGGCCCATAGAGGTCTGGTCAAAAGTAGTGCACTATATACTTCCCTGACTTTTTGAGCTGTTTAGGAGGGATATCACACCTGGCACAGTCTCTGTTTTTCCTGCCGTTCAAAGTCTGGTTACGGGGGGTGGCTTGGGTCTAAAATGATTGTGTGAGCCTTGCGGAGGGCCCTGACCTTAAAGATCTCATCCAGGCCTGTCTGTTTGACTCCAGTACCTTGCTTGCTGTGGTGATAATCCTTCTCATCATATTTCTCTGGCTGACAGTGGTATTGCCAAACCAACAAACAGTACGAAAAGTTAAAATCCTCTCAATGAAAGATTTGTAAAACAGAGTCAGTATAGTACAGTCTACATTAAAAGATCCCAGCTTTTTGACAAAGTACAGTCTCTGTTGGCTCTTGTTGTAGATCAGGTCTGTACATTTACTCCACTGAAGCTTGTTGTCCAAGAGGACACCCAGATATTTGTATTCCTCTACAATCTCTATGTTCTGACATCTGATAGATGTTGCGGAAGTAGGTGTTGTACTCTTCCTGAAGTCTATGCACATCTCTTTGGTCTTATTGGTATTGAGGACCAAGTGTGATTCATCACACCACTCTACAAAGTCATTTAGGACCGGGCCATGGTGTTCCTCGTCATCATGCAACAGGCTGATCAAGGCAGGGTCATCAGCGAACTTAACGAGGTGTCTGTCAGGATGGGAACTAGTATAACTATTAGTGTACCAGATGTACAGGAGTGGGGACAAAACACATCCCTGAAGAGAGCCTGTGTTGGTGGTGCGTATGTCCGACACGTGGAGACCTACTTGTGACCGCTGGCTCAGGAAGTCCAACAACCACAAAACCAGCCCCACATTTAAGGAGAAGTCCTGAAAGTGTCTCTGTGCCAGAATGTAAGGCTGGATTGTGTTGAAGGCAGAAGAAAAGTCAACAAACAGAACCCTGACATGGGATTTGGCGTCCTCTAGATGTCTGTAGACCATGTTGAGGAGAGTACACCCTCTAGGTGCCTATAGACCATGTTGAGGAGAGTACACCCTTTAGATGTCTGTAGACCATGTTGAGGAGAGTAAGAATGGCATCATCAACTCTTCTGCTGGGCTGATAGGCAAACTGAAACGGGCCGAGGAGATTCTCGGAGGCGCTGAAAACATTACTTTTCACAATTTTCTCAAGGCATTTCATTACTAAGGATGTCAAGGCGACAGGGCCGTAGTCATTCAGCACATAGGGATTAGATGCTTTAGGAATGTGTATAATTATTGAGTTTTTCCACAGTACTGGCACATGTTGCTGGTCGAGGGAGGATTGGAAAATGTCACTAAAAACACCAGCCAATTGTTTAGCACAGTGCTTTAACACCTGTCCACTTATTTTGTCTGGGCCTGGGCTTTTGTGTGCGTTACGTCCCCTGAACAACTTTAAAACATCAGCCAGTTTGTAATGATGCTTCCATTGGTTTTACCTCCGACACAAAGTTGTCTGATTTCAAATCTTGAGAAGAAAACATTCAGTTTATTAGCCATGTTCTGGCCCTCATGTCTCCCAAGGACAGCATTGGTTTTTCCCCTGCCTACTGTATGTGGGGAGCGTTAGCCATGGATTTCATCCTTGGCCAGGCCACCCTTGAGTTTCCTGGGGAGAGGGTCCTCTCCACCCTTTGCTTGTATGTCTCCTTGTCCACCAGTATCTGTCTTTTGATCTCACGTTGTACATCTCTTAAAGCCTGTCTATCAACCTCAGCATAAACTGCCTTCTTCCTAGTAGTGATTTTAGGTGTTTTGATACCCAAGGCTTATTGTTAGGGAAGCTTTTACAGGTTTTAGCAGGCACAACTGACTCAACACAGAAGTTTACATAGTCTGAAATAACATCTGTGAGTTCATCAAGATCAGAGCTGCTGTCCTCAAATACAGCACCTCCCACATAGTACAGTCAAACCACCCCTGGAGACAAGTGATACTGTTGTCGTTCTCAACAGTTTTAACTGTGGGTTTCTCCCTCTCCAGGAGCCGACAGTAGGTTGGCCTGAGGTAGACCACATTGTGGTCTGATGTCCCCAGGGGAGGTCTGGTGGTGGCAGAGAAATCATTTGGTATTGTCCCATAGCACGAATCAAGAGTCTTATTTTTCCTAGTGTGATATTTCACATACTGGTGGTACGTGCGCAGGACTTTGTGCAAAGTACAGTTGTTAAAATCCCCTAAAATAAATGTGGTTGCGTCGGGGGAGATGGATTCCAGTTTCTGTGACAGATTATAGATAATCTCTGATGCTTTTGTTATATTAGCTTTTGGGTGAATGTACACAACGGTAACAAACAATTGAGGGAACTCACGGGGCAGATAGTAGGGTCGCAGTGACACAGAAAGCAGTTCAATGTCGGGGGTACAGAGTCTCTTACCAGGATGGATGTACACCACTGGTCCCTGACAAGCAGGCAGACGCCCCCGACGTGATGTTTCCCTGTGACGGTCAGATCACGGTCCTCTCTGACCTAGAGTGATTCCCATATAGGGAATAGGGTGCAATTTGGGACACATGCTGAAAGAGTTGAGCTGCCGTCTCTCGGTTGATTGACTCACATCTCTCTGTCCCTGGAAATGCCTCTTAAACATGGACCATGGAATAATAATTTAGAATTCAGGGGAAATTATTCATGTCTTTGAGTGCTTTCTTAAAGCTCCACTAAGTTTGGGTACTTTTTGGAAGTGGCACATAGTTGAGGGAATGCTTTTTACCTTTCTTAGAAGTAAATAGGATGTGTTAAGTGAGAACACTTAATAATGAATATGTCGAGTTTTGACAGGAAATCTGTAATAAATAATGTGTTATGCGCTCAGTCGAACTGTTGGGTCACGCAAGGTGCGCTGTTCAAGGGGACCGACTTGACATAAAATAACTTTCTTCATATCAAGAAGGTCTGCCTATCAAGGCTTTATGGTGTTTGAATAGAATATGAGTAGACATATCGAAGGAAGCCCATGCAGTTAAAAGTCTCAAGGTTCAACTTTCAATCAACACATATCTTGTGCCCACAATAATGGTATGTGACGATTCATTTGAGTGTGTTTAATTAAATATTCAGCCTTCGTTTGGATAGTATCCCGAGGGTCAGACCAGATGTCAAATCCTCTCTAACTGATTTCAAGCAAAGTGAAAGTACCCTTTGAACAAAGTTATAGTACCTCTAACTTTTCAAATCAATTCCAATACTGCTACAAAACAAAAGTAAAATGAGTTTTGTATGTTAGTAAAATTCTGCAGGTTTGCTATATAACCTGTGCTGAGGTCTGGTCTGAGTATATGCAGCATGTCCTAACACATATACAACATTTCCTAAATCGTATATAACATTTCCTAAACAGTATACAACCTTTCCTAACCAATATACACTGAGTATAACAAACATTAGAAACACCTTTCTAATACTGAGTTGCACCCCCCCCCCCATTTTGCCAGCAGAACAGCCTTAATTTGTCGAAAGCACTCCACAGGGATGCTGGCCCATGTTGACTCCAATGCTTCACACAGTTGTGTCAAGTTGGCTGCATGTCCTTTGGGTGATGGACCATTCTTGACACACAGGAAACTGTTCAGCGTGAAAAACTCAGCAGCGTTGCAGTTCTTGATGCAAACTGGTCTGGCACCTACCACCATACCCTGTTCAAAGACCCTGAAATATTTAGTCTTGCCCATTCACCCTCTGAATGGCACACATACACAATCCATGTCTATATCGTCTCAAGGCTTAAAAATCCTTCTTTAATCTGTCTCCTCCCCTTGATCTACACTGATTGAAGTGGATTTAACGAGTGACATCAATAAGGGATCATAGCTTTCACCTGGTCAGTCTTTGTCTTGGAAAGACCAGGTGTCCTTAATGTTTTGTATACTCAGTGTATAACATTTCCTAAACAGTATACATTTCCTAACCAGTATATAACATTTCCTAAACAGTATAGATTTTAGAAACAGTATACATGTCCTAAACAGTATACAACATTTCCTAACCAGTATATAGCATTTCCTGACCAGTATATAACATTTCCTAAACAGTATACATTTCCTAACCAGTATACATTTCCTAACCAGTATATAACATTTCCCAAACAGTATACATTTCCTAACCAGTATATAACATTTCCCAAACAGTATACATTTCCTAACCAGTATATAACATTTCCTAAACAGTATACATTTGCTAACCAGTATATAACATTTCCTAACCAGTATATAACATTTCCTGACCAGTATATAGCATTTCCTGACCAGTATATAACATTTCCTGACCAGTATATAGCATTTCCCAACCAGTATATAACATTTCCTGACCGGTATATAACATTTCCTAACTCCCCCGTCTCGCCTTCAGGAGCTGAAAGACCCCCAGTGCCGGGACGAAATGGCAGCTGCGCGTGGTGCCCTGAAGAAGAACGCCACCATGCTCTACACGGCCTCGCAGGCCTTCCTGCGCCACCCGGACGTGGCGGCCACGCGCGCCAACCGCGACTACGTCTTCAAGCAGGTGCAGGAGGCCATCGGGGGCATCAGCAGTGCCGCTCAGGCCACCTCGCCCGGCGACGAGAAGCACGGCCACGCTGGCATCGGCGAGCTGGCCGCGGCCCTCAACGAGTTTGACGTGAGTATCATAACCTATTTCGCTCTTTCGCTCTCCCCAGCCCCATGATAAAAGTCGGGAAGCGTTGTATGGAGTTCTATGGAGTCTGCAAGACTGTGGGTCTGGCTGGGGTGTATTTATAAGGCTGTTGCCCAGGTGGGTCCCAGGCAGTGGTTTCCCTTTCCTTTCCTTCCTCTCTTTGATGACCGCTGCCTCGTCTCTGCGCTCTGTGGCTACATCACAAGTATTAGCCTTGTCTCCATGTGTTTTCCAAAAAAAGGGCAACCGTTCTGGCAAAACGGATTTGAAACGGACTCCTGTATTGTATTGATACACTTTTCAGGTGAACGCGTTTGAGTGTTTGACAGTTGTACAGAGTACTTTAAACTTGATCTACTCCACTGTACTGTACACCCATGGGCTTGCACATTGAATGTACAGTGAATGCCACTGACTAACATTACCACTGAAACCATCCAGTGATATACACTCACCTTCTGTCATCACATGTCCCCAAAGCCTCTAAAGATATGGAGTCAGAGAGACTTTTGCCTTCTTTTTCGACAAACTGCTTGGGTTGTCTCTGTTGCCTTGGCATTCACAACCCATTTTTTGACACCCTTTTAATTACATACAACATGATGAATTGCTACCTGCAACCACAGCCGACAATTATATCAGACCATGAATTATTCAACTAACATTTGCAAAGGGAGAGAGTCACACAGGCGTACTAACACATGCACACACACACACCCACACAAACACTAACACATGCACACACACAAACCCACACAAACACTAACACATGCACACACACACACACCCACACAAACACTAACACATGCACACACACAAACCCACACAAACACTAACACATGCACACACACACACCCACACAAACACTAACACATGCACACACACATGCACAACACACACACCCACACAAACACTAACACATGCACACCTACACACCCACACAAACACTAACACATGCACACACACAGACACACCCACACACGCACAACACACACAGACACACGCACAACACACACAGACACACGCACACACTTCCGTTTCCCACCTCAGGTGTGTGTGACTGACTTTCCCATATTCATCTCTTCAGTCTTTTGATTCCCCAACATAGCCTGCAATACCACACATGCATATTGTCTGTTATTTTCTTTGTGATGATATTATTAACAGTAACTTTGACAGATGACTTAATTCACCTGCGTATGGCTGGGCATTTTCAAACATCGCTATTTGATCAAAGGATTATTCTGAGGCAGGTAATTTACAAGCTTAAAAAATGCCACATCAGCAGATAAGTCAATGTACATTATTGTGAATGTCCTATCTAGTGTACTACTTTTGACCAGAGCCCTATGATCACTATATAGGGAATAGGGTGCCATGCAACCCTGCTGTTTTCATTCATCTCTGTATGTGATCTTTAAATAAACTTCCCTTTAAGTACACACACTGGCAGCACTGGAGGAATACATAGATTACAAGGATGTTTCTAAATATTATTACTAACCTGTACATTCCAGAATGGTATATTCCAGAATGGGTTCTGCTGCTTAGAGAAATATGACTAAATGCTGTCACCTAGTGGCCAAGGACTATAAATACACAGTAGACTGATAATTGATAACAGTGGATTGAATTCAGAGCAGTGCCCATCTCGGAGTAGGAGTGCTGATCTAGGATCAGCTCCCCAATGTCCATGTCATCTTATTCATTATGATCTAAAAGGCTAAACTGCTCACAGATCTATACTCAAGACTCTGACAGACTTTATGAATAAGGGCCCGGCACGTGCTGTGAAATTTTAGAGCGGGACTGTTTGTTGTTATACTGACAATACATGGACTTTGATTACGGCTTTGATTAAATTAAAACGCAATTCAACATTCTTCATGAAATATTTTGCCATTTAGCAGATGCTCTTACCCAGAGCAACTAGAATGAAGTGCCTTTCTCTGCATTTCAAACCAGCGACCTTTTGGTTACTGGCCCAACGTTCTTAACCGCTAGGCTACCTGCCACCACGTTTAAGTTACATACTAATAAGCAGGCAAAATATTTTGAGGGAAAATATTGAAAAAGTCATAATGTCTGATGTCGCTGGTTTGATTGATTGGGCATGTATTATTGACATTATAGTTAGAAGCGTGGCTTTGAATACGTTAGCAGCTTTTAATGTGTTTCTGTTTAATTGATCTGATAGCGTTCCGTATCATGAGGGTATTATGCCTGACGTGTAAAGTGGTTGTCTCAGATTTAATTAGGTTGTAGGGCAACAACAACAAAAAGATCACTTGTGTGTTATCCTTTGGGTTGGCTAGCATACCATGTGGTTTGTGGTACTGTTAAGGCATCTGCATGCTTCCCACCCGGAACAGCTCGGGAACAGTTTGTGCATGTACTACGACAACATTTTGTGACATTTCTGTTTGTTTTGGTCTTCGGCAAGAGGTTTTTTTTCAGCTGTTTGTGCTCTACATTTTTCTCGAGGTAAGCCGAAGTCTGATAGCCGAAGTCTACGCCCCTTTGTCGGTCAACAGTAGGGATTCTTCAATAAAGTCTGTCGTTATTCAACGAGAAACGACTCGTTTTCATTCACGTTTTTTTCACTTGAGAAACACCTGCACCAAACATCTTAGTTAGATGTAAAATTGTACGACTAAGATCTCCTCTGCAAAAACATCAAAATGAATGACAGATTTATTGAGTTATCTTACATGGATTCTACAGCGTCTCAAGATGGACAAACAGTACTATTGCCACGACTTTCTCGTTTTTCAAGGGAACTTAATATGCAGACCACAGGAGGCTGCTTAGGGGAGAACGGCTCATAATAATGGCTGGAACGGGAGCGAATGAATTGGCATCAGTTGGTATTTGGTATTTGGTTTGATTGGTATTTGATACCATTTCACATATTCCGTCTCAGCCATTACCATTGTCCCCAATTAATGTGCTACCAACCTCCTGTGATGCAGACACCTTTACAGGGTATGATGTGCTGTATATAGACTACAGGTAGACCGTTAGGTGAATTTCATTTGTATTATAGTGACCCCATGTGGCGAAATTGAGAATTGCAAGCATGTCTATATGCCTGTCACTCAACACCTGTAATGTAGGTGAGGCTAACACTTGCTTACATATATCAAAGGCAAGGCCTAAACATCACATTGAATTTATTTGATAAACATTTTTCAAATGGTGGTGAATATATAGCCTGGTCCCGGATCTGTTACGGTGCTATACAGGCAACTCATGTGGTCATTGGCTATACAGAACAAACATATCTATAAATCTCTATGTCTGGAAATACATGAGTTGGCATGTTGACAGTGTTTTAATTTCCGATTTTATTTTCATGTTTATAGATACTGGCCCTTTTTGTACATCACGTTGATGTCCTTTTGAGAAGGTATGCAGTTTTAATCAGAAGATCAGGCTCGATGACAAGATTGGCACAAAGAATTTTGGCAACGGGATTAACCCTATTAATACGTTCGTATATCCCAGCTGCCAAAGTACCTCCAAAAGGGCGATTAAGGTCAGAGGTAAATGCCAAATTGATGGTGGAAACCTCATAATTACAGTATGCCTGTTACTGTCTGGAAATGTTCGTACATTTTCTATCAATAAATCCATTGGAGCAGCGGCATGCTGCAATGGAGAAGGACAGAAGGGTAGGAGCCCTCTCTTTCAGGTATGCATAATAATTAGAGAATTTGCAGACTTTGATCATGACAACCAACCTAATCCTCCTGCTTCTCTCTGCTGTCTGAGCGTGGCGACCAGGGGAGGATGCAGAGGGAGGCCCCAGACGAGACAGTCTGTTGTGCCGAATGGACGTGGAGCGAAATTGGGATGGGGTGGGGACCTGAAAGGCAAACCCCGGGTCAGATGCAAGGGCGAACCCTGGAGCTTCACAGCTGCAATTGGACTGCAGGGAGTCAACACTCATCTCAAGTGAACCATTTTGTCTGACAGTTCCAACAGATGAGGAGAACTTGACTCTAGAAAGGTGCTTTCTACGAGAGGACTACACATCCTTCATCTCAACGTTAGAAGCCTTCTTCCTAAGATCGAGGAAATGAGTCTACTCTCCGGTAACTGTAAGGTGGGAGGGCTTTGCTTTACCGAAACGTGGCTAGATGGTTTGATAAAAAAACGCTGAGATTGAAGTTGTAAATTATGTAGTAATTAGAAGAGACCGCAAAGGCGTGGGAGGTTATATTTATGTCAGATCAGATATTGGGTTCAACTATAGATCAGATTTAAGCCATGACGAGATTGAAGCTGTGCGGTTGGACATCCTATTACCAAAATGCAAACCCATTATAGTCGGAACCTGTTACAGACCACCAGAAGTTTTATGAATTGTTGGAGGAGACTTGCTCCAACTGTACAGATTTTGGTAAATCAAAGGTTATTGTTAATGGTGATTTTTAAATAATTAATACAGACATGCTCAAAAAGGACAGTGCTACTTTTAAAGCTCTTAAGAAAAATGTTCATCTGTTTTCTTTACACCAGCTGATTAATGAGCCCACTAGAGTCTGTCCTACCCAAACCATCATTGACCTCGTGTTGGTGTCAGATAGAACAAGGATATCAAACAGTGGGGTTGTAAACTATGAGCTCAGGGATCATGCCATCATTTTCTGTATAAGGAAGGTTAATAAAAACATTTCATTGTCATAACTCAATACAAATTAGGTCTACGAAGAACTGTAGTGCAGATGTTTTTGTTAATTGTTTGAGCAAATTGGACTGGTCTGCTGTATTAAAATGCAATGAGGTGGAAAATGCCTGGGGCAATTTTAAAGAATTGTTTTCAGATGCTGTAGATTTGTTGTTGTTGTTGAATTAAGTAAAGAACAGAACCATGGATAAACGATAACATTTTAAAGGCAATTAAGCGTAGAAATGAACACTTTCTGGAGTTCAGGAAATCCAGGGCAGATTCTATTTTTTATAAACTATAAGAAATTAGGTTAACATGATAATAGAGAAGGCCAGGAAATATTATTTGAATGACAAAATATTTGCGAGAGGAACAATCTGAAGTGTCTGAAGCTGTTAGTTGACAGTAACAGATTAAAGACCAAAGCTCAAAATCTTAGTTTGGACATTGGAGGAAAGGTAACATCAGACAAGACTGTGGTTGCAGACAGTCTGAATAGTTATTTTACAACTATAGCTAATACATTAGTTAGCAAGTTACCTTGTCAGTCGGATTGTTATGGGGAGAGTCAAGTCCATCAGTTTTACTCACAGCAGGGGATTCAAGTAGATGATTTTTCATTTGAAAAAGTGTCTGAGTCAACTGTGCTAGAGAAGCTGAAAGAACTTGACCATTCCAAAGCAACTGGCTTTGACAACATTCCTGACAGATTTCTAAGGGATGCTGAGGTAATTATCACCCCCTGCATAATTCACATTTTAAATCTGTGTCACGGTTTGTCGAAAGGAGAAGCGGACCAAAGTGCAGCGTGTGTGTCGTTCCACATTTTATTTACACTGTGAAACTATGCAATACATAAACAGAAACTAAAGAACAAAACAACAAACCATGACGCAGAGGTGAAACATACACTACTCAAAAATAATCTCCCACAAACCCAGGTGGAAAAAAACCCTACTTAAGTATGATCTCCAATTAGAGACAACGAGGACCAGCTGCCTCTAATTGGAGATTATCCCAAACAAAACCCAACATAGAAATACCAAATTAGAACCTGACCACATAGAAATAGAAAACATAGAATAGAACAACGAACTACAAATCTCGAATGCCCACCCAAATCACACCCTGCCCTAACCAAAATAGAGAAACAAAACGTCTCTCAGGTCAGGGCGTGACAATCTGTCTATTGAACTAGGTTTTTTTTCCCAGTGAACTAAAACTTGCAAGGGTCATTCCTCAACAACAACAAAAAGTGAATAAGTTAGATCATGGAAACTATCGGCTTGTCTCAATCCTGAGTATGTTATCGAAGGTCATGGAAAATATTATGTTCGAGCAGATTGAGAGTTTATATTTCCTTACATAACCTGCTATATGAGCTCCAATCTGGCTTTAGAAAATCCCGTTCCACCGACACTTGCTGACTATATCTAACTGATCACATCAAGAAGGAAGTAGGTGGAGGGAAAATAGGTTAGCTCTTATTGGCAAGGAAGAAAACAGATGGCGGATGTGGATGGGACCCTGTCTAAACCCAAAATCTTGAACTGCGGGATACCCCAAGGGAGTGTGCTGGGTTCACTTTCTTTTCTGTTGTATATAAATGATCTGAAATCTGCCTCTACATGTGACTGTTTCCTCTATGCAGATGATTCTGCACTGCTGGTTTCCCACAAAGACAAAAATGGGGTTGAGAAAGCCCTCAGTGCTGAACTTCTGAATGTCAGTAAATGGCTATAAGCTGTCACTTCACCTTGGAAAACAGAGTCCATATTGTTCGGGTCCAATGTGAAATTGAGGAAATGCCCTGATTTTAAGGTGGTGACATAACAGCAAAATATTCAGTGAATTATCTTGGATGTGTGCAAGATAACCATCTCACTGGAGGGAGCATGGCACAGAAATGGATATCCAACGTGAACCATAAAATGTTGGTCACTGGCTAGATCCTCCAAATATCTGGATAAGAATGCAATGGTGGCATTGGCAGGGGCTCTTGTTCAGTAAATTCCAACCTCTCTCTCTGCTGTGCCACTGTTACCTTCTCTACAAAGTTACATGTTATGGTAATTCGGTCTACTCTGCTTTTTATGGAAAACAGTTTGGCTTTCAGAAAGCAAAAAGAGCAAAGCTAATTTGATTCCAGTAGGTAGGCAACAGTTTAATGAGACAAATTGCCCTCTGCCAGTCAGTGTGTGTGTGTGCTCCCCTGAAGCTGCTCGTTCATGATTGATTCCTGCTACACTATACTACACAGCCCCAGCCTGTGGACGGAGACACTATATGTTAGGCAATGCAACGGCTGGACACACATACACAAAGAAACACACACACACATATTCACACACTCCTGTAGGAGCATACACAGGGCGTAGGGTTCATGCATGTGCATGCACCCACACGCACGCACGCAATCACGCACGCACGCACCCACACACACATCCACAGTGCACACACATTGATTTCAGTAATGGAACTCATCAGGAGATGAGTGTGTGTGATGGCGGGGTCGATCAGTCCTGGATCAGTCCTGGGCTGCATCCCAAATGGCACCCTATTCCCAATATAGGGACAATAGGGCTTTTGTCAAAAGTACTGCACTTTATAGGGAATAGGGTGTCATTTTGAATGCAGCCCTGGTGTCAGACTGGGTCAGTATCTGTCTTCTCCCTGGGCTGGACTGGACTGGGCTGGACTGGACTGGGCTGGACTGGGCTGGGATGAGAATCTTTTCACAAATGAGCGATGTGAATAAAAGGGAAGGCTGTTTGTTGATGTGTAGGAGGGTAGGTGTGTAGTTTATGTGTCAGATATATGATTTAGTAAAATGTATGTTGAGAGAATATTATATTTAACATTGGACAGTTGGATTATGGCATGTACGGCACATTGTAGAAAGCATTGCACTGTGGATTCGACTGCTCCAGTAGCCTTGGGTCTTCACTGTTACTTTTTCCCACCCAGCTTTAATTTTGTAATTCCATTTTGCATCAAAACGATCCTTCTCTCCCTCTCCTCAGAGTTCCCCTCCCTCCAACACCTAGCCCCTGATCAGAGAGAATGTAATATGTCAGACGGCAGCGCAGGTAGCATGCTCCCGCTTCCTCACCTCCCCAGGCCAAATGAATATTCATCACTCACAGAACCAACCAGCACTCCAGTCCAGGGGAAGGTGTCTAACGAGAAATACGACCGAAAACATCTCTCCTGTTGTTTTTAATTTTTTTATGATCAAATAGTCTTTTCATGTTACTCCGTCGATCCTATTCTCTTTTCTGCCAACTCTTTCTCTACCAAAGCAAATTAATCCCACACTGTGACCTTTGGAGAAGGAGCTGGCAAATTATACTAATCAGTAGAAGTTAACCAATCCATATTGAATGTATTGTTTGTCTATGTGTGTTCAGTTTCACCTCTCTACGTTGACTCTTGGGAACGTTGAATGACGTTTTTGGTATTTAGTGTTGATATCCCCTGTCCCACAGAGTAAGGCCTGCAGTGGCCTGCCAAGGTCAAGCCGTGACCAAACCTTCCCAAATGAAAAGGGGCTGGTTGAGCTGTTTAAAAAAATGTGGCTCCGCTCTCTCCCCGCCTGTCGTAGGAGCACACAGATAGACAAAGGCTAGCTGAGGTTATTGAGCAATGTGGCACTCAGACTAGAGCTGACACTGGAGAAGGAGAAGGCCAGAGGGATCTGAAAGGGCAGCTTATGTATAAGACAAGACTCCTCCAGACAAAACCCTTTTAACATGAGAAGGTCAACTAAGGACATTTACTTGTAGGTACCTGAACCGAAAGAGATCCATCCATGTCCTTTTAAACCTTTTTTTAAACCTTTAGCTTGTCCGATTGAGGTTAAAAATACCTCTTTCACAAAGGAGAACATACCTTTTGGCTATTAACCTGAAATGTCCCTTTGGCCCCCTATGAGAAAGCACTGGGTTTGGTGAGGAAGACAGGTTCGCTCCTCCAAAAAGGCCAACAGCTGTACATAATATGGTTAGAGAAGGGAGGAGGGTTGATTGATTGATTTTATTTGACAGTCCCTATATAGTGCACAACTTTTGTCCAGAGCCCCACGAGGGTGGCTATTTGAAGAATCTCAAATATAAAATATATCTAGATTTGTTTAACAACACTTTTTTTGGTTACTACATGATTCCATATGTGTTACTTCATAGTTTTGATGTCTTCACTATTATTCTACAATGTGGAAAATAGACAAAATAAAGAAAAACTCTTGAATGAGTAAGTGTTGTAAAACTTTTGACCGGTAGTGTACAGGCAGGCAGACATACTCTCCCCTCTCTCTATCACTCTCCCTCCCCATCTCTCCGGCCTTGTGCAACATTGAGCTACTGTACTAGCACACAGAGGCTTTTAAATATTTACCCTCAGGGTGTCTGTCTCCCATCCAGATGAAATGGAACACCTAGAGCCATTGGCATTTGGATTGTAGATTGCAGTTTGTGTCCCAGATGGCACCCTATACGCTATTTCCTATTCCGTATATAGTGTGCTACTTTTGACAAAGCCATATGTGCCCTGGTCAAAAGTAGTGCACTCTAGGGGATGGGGTTGCCATTAAATCCGCATCAACTGTGTACACACAGAGCCAGAGGGAATATGCAGAAACACTACAGCAATAATTACTCTTGGTAATGTCATGCAATTAGTTGAAAGCTAACACACGCACACACACACATGTGTAAAGACACTGCTAATGTACTGTACTGGTAGGGATCTGACTGTCAAGCTGGGATACAAAGCAAGCTTCTCCCTTCAAATTAAATCAAATCACATTTTATTTATCACACGCGCCGAATACAACGGGTGTGGACCTTACAGTGAAATGCTTACTTACAAGCCCTTAACCAACAATGCAGTTTTAAGAAAATACCCCCAAAAAAGTAAGAGATAATTAAAGAGCAGCAGTAAATAACAATAGCGGGGCTATATACAGTGTACAGAGTCAATGTGTCAATGTGCAGGGGTGCACCGGTGTCAAGGTAATTGAGGTAATTATGTACATGTAGGTAGGGTTATTAAAGTGGCTATGCATAGATAATAACAGAGAGTAGCATTAGCGTTGGGTAGCCATTTGATTAGCTGTTCAGGAGTCTTATGGCTTGGGTGTAGAAGCTGTTTAGAAGCCTCTTGGACCTAGACTTGGAGCTCCGGTACCGTTTGCCATGCGGTAACAGAGAGAACTGTCTATGACTGGGGTGGCTGGAGTCTTTGACAATTTTTAGGGCCTTCCTCGGACACCGCCTGGTATAGAGGTCCTGGATGACAGGAAGGTTGGCCCCAGTGACGTACTGGGCCGTACGCACTACCCTCTGTAGTGCCTTACAGTCGGAGGCCGAGTAGTTGCCATGCACCCCTTCAGGATGTTCACGATGGTGCAGCTGTAAAACCTTTTGAGGATCTGAGGACCCATGCCAAATCTTTTCAGTCTCCTGAGGGGAAATAGGTTTTGTCGTGCCCCCTTCGTGATTGTCTTGGTGTGCTTGGACCATGTTAGTTTGTTGGTGATGTGGACGCCACGGAACTTGAAGCTCTCAACCTGCTCCACTACAGGCCCGTCGATGAGAATGGGGTAGAGCTCAGTCCTCCTTTTCCTGTAGTCCATAATCATCTCCTTTGTCTTGATCACGTTGAGGGAGAGTTTCTTGTCCTTGCACCACACGGTCAGGTTTCTGACCTCCTCCCTATAGTCTGTCTCATTATTGTCAGTGATCAGGCCTACCACTGTTGTGTCATCAGCAAACTTAATGATGGTGTTGGAGTCATGCATAACCGTGCAGTCATGAGTGAACAGGGAGTACAGGAGGGGACTGAGCACACACCCCTGAGGGGCCCGCGTGTTGAGGATTTGCGTGGCGGATGTGTTGTTACCTACTCTTACCACCTGGGAGCGGCCTGTCAGTTGCGGAGGGAGGTGTTTAGTCCCAGGGTCCTTAGCTTAGTGATGAGCTTTGAGGGCACAATGGTGTTTAACGCTGAGCTGTAGTCAATGAATAACATTCTCACATAGGTGTTCCTTTTGTCCAGGTGGGAAAGGGCTGTGTGGAGTGCAATAGAGATTGCATCATCTGTGGATCTGTTGGGGCGGTATGCAAATTGGAGTGGGTCTAGGGTTTCTGGGACAATGGTGTTGATGTGAGTCATGTCCAGTCTTTCAAAGAATGGTCTAGGGTTTCTAGGACAATGGTGTTGATGTGAGCCATGACCAGCCTTTCAAAGAATGTCATGACTATAGATGTGAGTGCTACGGGTCTATAGTTTTTTAAGCAGGTTACCTTAGTGTTCTTGGGCACAGGGACTATGGTGTTCTGCTTGAAACATGTTGGTATTACAGACTCAGGTAGGGAGAGGTTGAAAATGTCATTGAAGACACTTGCCAGTTGGTCAGCTCGTGCTCGGAGTACACATCCTGGTAATCCGTCTGGCCCTGCGGCCTTGTTAATGTTGACCTGTTTAAAGGTCTTACTCACATCAGCTGGGGAGAGCGTGATCACACCGTCGTCCGGAACAGCTGATGCTCTCATGAATGTTTCAGTGTTACTTGCCTCGAAGCTAGCATAGAAGTTATTTAGCTCGTCTGGTAGGCTCGTGTCACTGGGCAGCTCTCGGCTGTGTTTCCCTTTGTAGTATTACTATGTAATAGTTTGCAAGCCCTGCCACATCCGACGAGCGTCGGAGCCGGTGTAGTACGATTCGATGGTTCGTCGGAGGGCATAGCAGGATTTCTTATAAGCTTCAGGTTTAGAGTCCCATTCCTTGAAAGTGGCAGCTCTACCCTTTAGCTCAGTGCAGATGCTGCCTGTAATCCATGGCTTCTGGTTGGGGTATGTATGTACAGTCACTGTGGGGACGACATCCTTGATGCACTTATTGATAAAGCCAGTGACTGATGTAGTGTACTCCTCAATGCCATCGGAAGAGTCCCGGAACATATTCCAGCCTGTGCTAGCAATACAGTCCTGTAGTTTAGCATTTGCTTCATCTGACCTATTTTTTTATAGGCCTTAAAGTTCTTGGCCACTAGGAGCGTCGCCTCTGGATGAGCGTTTTCCTGTTTGCTTATGGTGGAATACAGCTCATTGAGTGCGGTTTTAGTGCCAGCCTCACTCTGTGGTGGTATGCAGACAGATACGAAAAATATAGATGAAAACTCTCTTGGTAGATAGTGTGGTCTTCAGTTTATCATGAGATACTCTACCTCTGGCAAGCAAAAACTTGAGACTTCCTTAGATATCGTGCACCAGCTATTGTTTACAAATATGCATAGGCCCCCGCCCGTGTCTTACCAGAGGCTGCTGTTCTGTCCTGCCGATAGAGTGTATAACCCGCCAGCTGTATGTTCTTAATGTCGTCGTTCAGCCACGGCTTCGTGAAACATAAGATATTACAGTTTTTAATGTCCTGTTGCTAGGATATATGTGCTTTCAGTTCGTCCCGTTTATTTTCCAGTGATTGAACGTTATCAAGCAGAACGGAAGTCAGATTAGCCCCTCGTCACTTGATCCTCACAATGCGTCCTGATCTCTTTCCCCGGAACCTACGTTTCCTTTTCCTGGTCGGGTGTTTGTAGTATATCCCTCGCATCCGACTCATTGGAGAAGAACTCCTCGTCCAATCTGAGATAATCCCAGTTCTGATGTCTAGAAGCTCTTTTCGGTCATAATTACTATAGCAGCAACATTATTTTCAAAACAAGTTACGAACAATGCAATTATTATTATTATTTTTTTTTAAATAGCATGGTTGGTTAAGAGCCGATAAGACGGCAGCCCTCCCATCCGGCGTCATCTTGACATTCTACAAGGACCTGTTTCCTTGTGCTGCTGTCTTCCATTAGTTGATATGAGTGGAGTAAGATGAGGAAGGAAAGATGCCTCTGTCGGCGCCCCGCAGAGCTTTTTAATGTAATTGCATTTCACATCAAAATGATTGCCTCAAATCTCCCCTCAGTCAATCCCTTTTGCCCTTCTAGTAGCAAATGAGATGAGACTCTGGCTTTTGAGCTGCTGGACACACACACACACACACACACACACACCCACAAACCAAACACACACACACACACTCACTCACACAAACACACACACAAGCAGACGCACGCACACACACAAACACACGCTCGCACACACACAAACACCACGGGAGGTTGGTGGCACGTTAAGGTTGGGCTCATGGTAATGATTGGAGCGGAATTAGTGGAATGGTATCAAAGACATCAAACACATAGTTTCCAGGTGTTTGGTGCCATTCCAGGTACTCTGTTCTGGACATTATTATGAGGCGTTCTCCCCTCAGCAGCCTCCACTGACACACACACATTTGGACAGCATCTATTAATACGGCAGGATCGGTTACGTGTCACATTGGCTTTGCTGCTATCAGACGTCTGTTTAAATCTTTTTGACCCTCTACTTGGAGTGGAAAGGCAGAAACAGGTGCCACCACAGTACATCCAGATCACCAGTAGGGGGCATTGTTGTATCACTTTTCAATCCAGGCTTTCTTTTATTTTTATATATATATATATATTTTTTAATTTATTTATTTATTTATTTGGCTTCTTTCTTCACTGCTGAGAGAGAGAGAGAGAGAGACCCAGTACTGTAGCGTTAATGAGATGTAGACTAGGATACATCACTCCTGGTGTTTGATTTAGAAGTTATAGGTCTATTTAACCTCTAAAAGTCGAAGCCGTTGGCATTTAGCTATTACATTTTTTTTAGGACGCCTTTAGGTATTTAGAAAGTATTTAATAAAATATAGAATTTGATCTTTACTGCTGTAGCCCATAGAAACGCACTGAATAACAAAATATAAAATATAAATATAAGAATGCTCAGGAAATATTCTCTATACTATTTTTGGACACATATTTAACCCCATATTTTTGTTGTCACAAAAACCTAGAAAACGAGCCTCTCCTTTCCATAGTGGGGTCATATTAGTTTATAGCTCAAACGGTTCGGAAGCTACAGACAGAGGTTGGCACATCAGCGTTGCCGACTTCAGACGAGTCCCGTGACACCGTTCGGACGCTACGTGGTCTGACAAACATCGCTGAAGCTCAACCACCTTCCATCGCAGATGCGCATCGGCAGATGCGGTGTACTGAGACGCAGCCCAAAAAACGGATATCTCTAGCTTAAAATGACGGGGATTTGTTTATCGTGCTACTTAGATTGACGCACGGGTGAGTCAATAGACTCTTAAGGATGAAATGTTCCACTGCTAACTAACTACTAGGTGCTGCTGAGCTGCTGAGCTGACCAATGGGAATACTGTTGGTCTTCAGTGGGTGTGTGTTGACCCCTGACTTTTCGTCCAGTGGCTAGTAGATGGATACTTTCTCATTCAGCCTCTTCTCCAGCTGCTCACTGAGAGAACCCAGTCAGCATTCCTTTCCTCTCCTCCCTCCTCCCTCGTTTCCTCCTGAGCTGGCTGGAGAGGCGCTTCTCTCTCTCACACACACACACACACACACACACACACACACAAACACATAGGTTCCTGCGTACGCATGGTGCAGTGCCGTGGAGCCTGCGGCAGAGATCCAAGTCACTCTGGGTTATTTGACGTGTGTTGCTGTTGTTGTTTTCATCCATTCGTCCTCCCGGCTGTTTTCTGTTCAGATACTTTCTATCTGCTGCTGTGTAGGTGTGAGACATTATTTTCTACCTGCCATGCTGTTCTTTATCTGTCGTGTGTGTGTGTGTGTGTGTGTGTGTGTGTGTGTGTGTGTGTGTGTGTGTGTGTGTGTGTGTGTGTGTGTGTGTGTGTGTGTGTGTGTGTGTGTGTGTGTGTGTGTGTGTGTGTGTGTGTTTGGGACATTCAGTGCAGCATCAACAAGGTACTTACCTACATAACAGCCTCTATACAGGGTCATATATTACATTTACATTTACATTTAAGTCATTTAGCAGACGCTCTTATCCAGAGCGACTTACAAAATGGTGCATTCACCTTATGATATCCAGTGGAACAACCACTTTACAATAGAGCATCTAAATCTGGGGGGGTTAGAAGGATTAGTTTATCCTATCCTAGGTATTCCTATATATAATGGTGCCTGTAACTACATACTATATTTACTATATTGATGCAGGACTTACAGGGATCCTACCCACCTAGCCTTTTATCCACATCCATTATGTTCAATAACTGGATAGCCCTAGCACTACCCTAGTGTAGCAATTAGTGTGTGTGTGTGCATTTGTGTTTGTTTTTGCGTGTGTAATAGTAACAACAACATCCCCTCCCCTCACTCTCTGTCACTCAGTAGGGAGTGTGCCCCGTCGCCTAGACCCTCCAAGGGGAAGTGATTAGGGACATACGGAATAATCTGACTGTGTAAAAAAAGCTGGCGTCAGGTGTAGGGGCCGTAAGAGTGTGTGTGTGTGTGTGTGTGTCCGTGTGTGTGTGTCCGTGTGTGTGTGTCCGTGTGTGTGTGTCCGTGTGTGTGTGCATGTGCATTTGTTGGAACATGTACGTGTGTCAGGTTGGTAGAGCATGGCGCTCGCAAGGCCAAGGTTGTGGGTTCGATTCCCTCGGGGGACAAGTACGAAAAATGTATCCACTCACTACTGGAAGTTCCTCTGGATAAGAGCGCCTGCTAAATGACTAAAATGTATCTCCCTCTATCTCCGCGTGAGCAGACGGGAAGTTAGGAACAGTTCAGAGGACGTCTGAGTGAGCAGCATACTTAGTGGAGTGGCTTTTCCAGGGGAGTGCGGCCACCCGGCGCTGCCCTTTGGAGGGCGCTTCGTGGCGGTCTGAGAAGGCTCGCCGAGCCACTCTCCTCCTCTCCGGCAGAGAGGCTGCAGCGCTCTAATGTATGTAGATGTATTCCAACACCGAGGAATACTTTCCTGGTAATTGCTGTATCAATCTGTACACTCTTAACTATCCTCACCGTCTCCTGTCAGTCTCTCTCCCTTTCGAGTTTTCTTTTGTCCTCGCTCTTTCTTTCCTCCTTGATCTCGCTCTCTCTTTTTAGCACTTTGCCTTTTTCCTTCTCGCTCTCTCTCCCTCCCTCTATCTTGTTTTTCTCTCTCTTGCTGTCTCTCTCCCACTCTACCTCCCTCTCCCTCTTCCCGCTCCACCCTGCCCTCCCTCCCTCTCTCTCTTCCCTCAGAGCAAGATGAGCCCTCCCTCTCTCTGACTCACATTGCTGCCTGGGCGCCTGAGCATGTGGGTGTTCTGTTCTGAACACCTGAAATGGGCCTTTATTGCCTGTAGAAGAAAACTGGTAGGAGAGAGAAGAAAATGATGTCCTTTCCACTGAGTACAGTGATCTGTAGCACCTTAGAACACATGTTAACATGAGATAAGTGGAGGGGTGTGTGTGTGTGTGTGTGTGTGTGTGTGTGTGCGTGTGCGTGCACTTCCAGAAGCGTGCACATACATGTATGCAGACATGCAGAACAAGGCGTACACACTTTCACACCTACACACATGACCACCTGTACACATTGAATACAAGCACACACACCCCTTACAAACTACCCCCGTACACACACCCCTCTCTAGATCAACAAGTATTCTCTATACTATCCTCAACACAAAATGTCGACCCAGCTCCGGTCGATACTCAACAACTGAGCCCATATCCCCAAGGTGTGCTGCTAGATAAGGACATAGTGGGCCAGCGGCGGTCCGATCGACAGGCACCCTGCTGGGCTCGATAAAACTCCACTCCACCACTTATTCCCACCTCCACCAGGCCTCCCGCCAGCAGACACACACCTCTTAATTAACACTGACAGAGACGTGGTCTCACAAATACACACGCACATACACACAGGCACGCAGGTAGAGAGCCGCGGTAGGTGGACAGAATGCACTAACAAGCACGCACACACACATACACACGCACTCTCCCCCCGACACACACATACACACCAGTCAGTTTATCTCATTCTCCTCAGACAAATGCACCTGTCAGACGATAGCAATATGAAGAGGCAGTAGACTAGCTGATGAGTAATGACTAGAGGAGATAGAGTAGCGTGGGTTGTTTGTTGCCCCACGGCTCGCGAGGTTAATAGCCGGTGCGTGTGTGTGTGTGTGTGTGTGCGTGTGTGAGAGAGACAATATGTTAATCCGCCGGGTAGAGTGTGGTGAGTGGACAGCGTGACCATGGGACTATCAGTGCACAGTCAGTCTACATAGATCCCGCCAAGTACAGATCCATACTGATCCCTCTCGGCCTTCTGCACATTCTGGATCCATCCGTAGTGTTCACTGTTGTTTTCTTCCCAGTGTTGGATCCATAAAGATCCCTCTCTCTCTCTCTGTAGATCACCACTGTTCAGCCCCGGCTACCTGTGGACCCTCACTGCTCTCAAGATGTGTTACCGGACACTGTTAGTGTTAGCTGTGGGTTGTCAGTGTACTGGGAGAAGCGGGATTTTGACATCCCAGTTGAAGTGGTAACACCATACTTGAAGGATACCTTTAAACTTCACTCCTAACCTCTACAGATCACATGTATAACCAGTGCATAATGTCACATGGTACCGTAGATTGAAGGCTGTCTACCACAGCAGCTACGTAAGAGACAGAGCACTGTTATTTCCCCCATGTAAGCATAGCGTAACATTGCATAGCGTAACATTGCATAGCGTAACATTGCATAGAATAGCATAGCAAAGCATAGACGTCGACTTGGCCGTTGGGGAACCTCTCCCTTGTTCTGCTCTGGTCTTCCATTGTTCACACATTTGGCCACATTGTCCCTCAGCAAGGGACAGACTCAGATCCTACAGAGTATTTTCCCCACTGCGTTCCGTCTCTTCCTCCCCTGCACAAAGCGTTTGGGAGAGCAGGTTTTCCAGTAGGAGTGTGGGCGCATAGCAAGATTCCTCTCCTTCAATTAGCCATCCTTGAAGTCAAAGTCGTTCCTACCACACTCCAGGGGCATCCGCCCACTGAGGCTGTTCACACAGCGTGCGCGCACGCACGCACACACACACACACACACACACACACACACACACACACACGCACACACAGGCACACATAGACACACACACACTGAGCCAGGATGATTGTTAAGTTGAGACCCATGGCTTGGGCTAAACTCTAAACACTGTTCTCAGATCAGGCGTTTGGCAGGCAGGGAGCAGGGACAGAGAGTTTCAGTGAGACACACACACAGTGAGAAGGAGGGGAGACAGTGTTGTGGCATCCTGCTCACGGGAAATCCAGCTGGTTTTGGACGCTCATCCAAAGCTACTTTGAAAAGTTTTGGTGCCGTGTTTAAACAAACAGACAGACTTCACAAACACGCACACACCCACGCGCTCGCGCGCGCCACACACACACACACACACACACACACACACACACACACACACACACACACACACACACACACACACACACACACACACACACACACACACACACACACACGCGCAGACAGGCACAGACACATGCACACACAGCAGGTAGTCCAGGCATAGGGTAGCGTATCCTCTGCTCACAGTGAATACGTCTGCCGGCTCACAGCCCAGGGATTTGAGACAAAACCAAAACAGGAAAGATTACAAACGGCCGAGCTCAAATTCCAATCTCCATGTCGCTAAGCTCCTTCGCTCAAAGTTTGCATTGTAGACGGAGGCAAAACACCTTGTTTCCTACAGACGGAAAACAAAATGTGCAGTCCTCTGCACCAGAAAAAAACCACACCCAGCCCTGACTTTGCCTGGCTCCGATCCTCTCCCTCTCTCTTTTCTTTCTCTCACTTTTTTTTGCCTTATATTTGTCTATTATTTTTGCTCATATCTTGTGTTTTCTTTTCAGCCGCTGACTATTTGCGGGAAAGTCTACATAAGCTATATGGCCGTTATTTGATGTGTGTTTGGCAGGAGATAGCGTCCCACATGTATTCAGCTGTAGCAGGCGTGGTTTATTCATCTACAGTAGAAAGGGAGAGAAAAGGAGAGATGGACTGGTGCAGGGAGGGATGGAGGGAAAAGGGATGGATGCACCATAGGGGGGCGAGGAGATTGTGTGCGTGTGGCTGAGGCACTTACCAAACACACACATAAATGTTGGGCACAGAGTTGTGAACGTGTGTATGAGCATGTGTGTGCATGTGTGTCCGTGCGTGTGGGTGTATGTCCTCTTCCCACAATGCATGCATAATGAAGGTTTGTTCAGGTGACAGCAGTTATGTGACAGTACCATTGGAAACCTAGCTAACTCAGTGGTCTTGTAGTGTGTCAAATACTCCAGTTGAGTCAAATACTAAAAAAATGGGACCCAATCCATCTCCTTAATTCTGAGTGCCAAGCAGAGATGCATTTGGTCCCATTTTTAGAGTATTTTGGGGTACGGCCCTGTGGCAGACCAGCGTCCTGTCTAGGGGGTGTACTTGAACATCAAGCTGCCTCACGCTACAGAATCAGGAGGTTCCTACCGCTCTGGCTTGGAAAAGGTTTACTTACTTCTTTCTGCACTCTTAGAAAATAGGGTTCCAAATGGGTTCTTCGGCTGTTGCCATAGGAGCACCCTTTTTTGTTCCCAGGTAGAACCCTTTTGGGTTCCTTGTAAATACCTCTGTGGAATGGTTTCTACATGGAACCGAAAAAAAGGTTCTACCTGGAACCAAAACGTGTACTTCAAAGGCTTTTCCTAAGGGGACAGCCAAAGAATCCTTCTAGGCTTGAGATAGCACCTTTATTTCTAAGGGTGTGGTCAGGTATCCAGGAACAACTTAGGCTTCTAACCATAAAGCACACTTAGGCCAGAATCCTAACTTTAAATCTGTATGCATTTCTCACATGTTTGCTCTAGTCACACTGCATTGGCGTCAATCAAAAGATTGGTGCTCGTTACGCCCCTGCAGATACCAAGTTACAATTTGGACTAGAATGCGTTTATCATTTTATCTGTTCAGAGTTATGCGCGCTCTACTATTTTCACTTCTAAAGGATTATTTCCAGAAACAAGTCTCTAAGACAGTGCGTGCATATCAAATGGGACCCTATTCCTTATACAGTGCACTACTTTTGAGCAGGGCCCTGTATATAGGGAATAGGGTGCCATTTGGGACAGCCCGGCTATGCATTATGGTCCTATTATTCCTCCTCGTTATCTGTAAGCTTTGGAGTCAGTGGGTCACTGCTGTGCTGCTCTCCCATGTGAATGATAATGAGTAACCATGACTAGAGCTGGACCAGAGGGACTGGAGAGAACACTAATGCCAGGGGCAGAGATGATGATGTCCCAAGGAAACTAAGACTAACAGCACAAACAAGAAACAAGCCTCACTTTGTCGGGTAAACTAGCACACGGACATAGGCTCTTTCTATAAGTCTTCTTTGTATGCCCTGTATTCATTGGCCCATGGGAGTAAGATCTAGGAAGTGATTTATGTTGATTAGTTTACTCTAGTCTTTTTTTAAACCCTTATTCAAATCAAATCGTGTTATTTATACTTCACAATGTGCTTCACAGGAAAAAAACTAATAAAACAACTAAGGCCATCTCTGTGCTGTGGCGGGCCCGAAAACCAGATTGGAATTTTTCAAAAATCCTTTAAAAAATCCTTTAGCCGTTTGAAAACCAATTCTGAAAGAATTTTGCTTAAGCATGGAAGGGTGGAGATTGGCCGAAGATTGCTAAAAGCTGAAGATTCTAGATTACCTTTCTTCAGAAGGGGTTTCACCATGGCAGGGAGGGATTAACAATAGGTGCACTTCTTCAGATATGCAATTAAAAACAGTTTTGAAGAAGGTGGTGGGGATAGGATGGAGAAGGCAGGTAGAAGGCTTAAGTTGTGATATCACTTCCCTGAGCATGTTTGTATCAACCAGGGAAAATAAATCCATAGTGCCTTTGCATGGTAGGCCAGGGCACATATCATCTAACTTCTCATCAGGTCTTGCTTGACTGATACCCAGCCTAATGTTGCTTATCTTATCTCTAAAATATGCCGCAAAACTCATCACATTTAGATGTGGAGGAAAGTTCACATAGGTTTTTCGGGGGTAGGATTTATCAGGTCATCAAAGGTCGTGAAGTGCACTCTCAGATTATTGGTATTATTAGTGATCAAGTTAGAGAAATGAGCCCGTCTGGCATTTCTAATTGCCTTGTTATAAATGCCAAGTTGCTCTCTCAGAATACCAATGGACCTACAACTTTGACTGTCTCCACTTCCGCTCTGCCTTTCTGCAATTTCTCTTAAATGTATTAGTTACCTCACTCATCCAAGGGACTCTCCATTTGGATGTGGCCCTTTTCAACTTTACTGGAGCTATGGCATCAATGGTTTGCTATTAAAGTTACCAACAAAATCATCACGAGAGGAAGGCAGAATAGGAGTATTGTTCATACACTCAGTAAAATCTGTAGCAACTTCAGATGTAAGATAGCGTTTCTTAATAATGCGTTCAGTATTATCTTGAGCTATGGGCAACAAGGTAGTAAAAAGTCAGTCTCGTTGTTAACATGAATATTCAAATATTCCCAACACTATGATTGTATAATAGTTCTCAAGGACAATAGACAATAGTTCAGATAAATCAGTAAAGCTAGTGGGGCAGTGCTTTGGTGGCCTATACAGGGTTATGGCCAGCACTGGTGGCTGACTGAGAAAGCAGCAATGACATTCTCATTTACATTTACAGATGCCTTGTGTAGTTGTCCAAGTGAGATAATGGCGCTTTCCAGTCTGCTGCATGGACAATAAGGGGAGAGGAATATAATGGAATAAATACTGTCTGGTTATAATGAAAATGTCAGCTTTTTCTCAACATCCTAAGATACACTCATTGATAGGCACAGGGTCAGCCACAGAGCAGCACCCCTCGATGGAGAGCAATTTGGGGTTGCTTGCTCAAGAGCACAATGACAATGGTTTGTACCTTGGATCAGGGACAAGCAACCTCCAGCTGCCTGTTCCGTTCCCTAATATGATACGGTGTCTGTAATTCTAGACTATTACTTGGGATCATTTTTGCCTCCCGTCTCTCTACTTGTTTTCCCTCCGATTTGCCTCCGATGATACACCAGAGATGTGGATGGAAGGCGGCTCCATTGTATGCTTTAGAGCGCTTTTCCTTGCCAATGATGCATCTTCTCTATTTCTGCCTTGACATTGTCTGACTCCACATCACACGTGTATTATGCCTTCATCATGTTAGTTCCACGTCGCTCCTCTTATTCACTCTTTATCCCTTTCTGGTGTCTTTCTCAGATGTTCTCAGATCTCCTAATGCCTTGACTGTTTAACAGCCATAGTGTGGGTGTGCGTCTCTGTATGTCGATGTATCCATGCATTGTATGTGTTGCTGATCTATCACTCTTGGCCCTCAGATGCCATAAGGCTGCAACAGACTAAAGCGGTCGAAAGTGATTCTTGGCTCGCGATAATACGGAGCCTTCGGGGCCACGGTAGTTAAATTAGAACTTATGAAAATGATCCTTCCCTTCCATCCTCTTGCCAAGTCTGCTGGCAACCTTTTTCTCTTTTTCTCCCTCTTTCTTTAGATGTCTGTTTCGAACACACAGCCGGCGCGGTTAAATACCCAGTGACATCTTAACTGGGGGATGCTGCCTGCCTGGCTTGCACTGCTTGTGCCCAGATGACAGTCTCCTTTTGCAGCGTTTATGGAATTATTAGAGTGTAAAACCAATTGAAGATAGTGGGAAAGAAATGTTAACAAAAGCCCAGTGAACCTTTGTCAATGACTTGTTTTACACAGGTATTGTGGCCATAATCCTGTGTGGCTCAGTTGGTAGCAGCACCAAGGTCGTCGGTTCAGTTCCCGCAGGGAACACATACACATGCTACAATGTTTTACCTCGCTGTACTGTAGCTACAGTTGAAGTCGGAAGTTTACATACACTTAGGTTGGAGTCATTAAAACTCGTTTTTCAACCACTCCACAAATTTCTTGTTAACAAACAGTAGTTTTGGCAAGTCGGTTAGGACATCTACTTTGTGCATGACACAAGTAATTTTTCCAACAATCATTTACAGACAGATTATTTTACTTATATTTCACGGTATCACAATTCCAGTGGGTTAGAAGTTTACGTGCACTAAGTTGACTGTGCCTTTAAACAGCTTGGAAAATTCCAGAAAATGATGTCATGGCTTTAGAAGCTTCTGATAGGCAAATTGACATAATTTGAGTCAATTGGAGGTGTACCTGTGGATGTACTTCAAGGCCTACCTTCAAACTCAGTGCCTCTTTGCTTGACATCATGGGAAAATCAAAATAAATCAGCCAAGACCTCAGAAAGAAATTGTAGACCTCCACAAGTCTGGTTCATCCTTGGGAACAATTTCCAAACGCCTGAAGGTACCACGTTCATCTGTACAAACAATACTACGCAAGTATAAACACCATGGGACCACGCAGCCGTCATACCGCTCAGGAAGGTTCTATCTCCTAGAGATGAACGTACTTTGGTGTGAAAAGTGCAAATCAATCCCAGAACAACAGCAAAGGACCTTGTGAAGATTCTGGTGGAAACAGGTACAAAGTATCTATATCCACAGTAAAACGAGTCTTATATCAACATAACCTGAAAGGCCGCTCAGCAAGGAAGAAGCCACTGCTCCAAAACCGCCATAAAAAAACCAGACTACGGTTTGCTACTGCACATGGGGACAAATATCATACTTTTTGGAGAAACGTCCTCTGGTCTGATTAAACAAATATAGAACTGTTTGGCCATAATGATCATCGTTATGTTTGGAGGAAAAAGGGGGAGGCTTGCAAGCCGAAGAACACCATCCCAACCGTGAAGCACGGGGGTGGCAGCATCATGTTGTGGGGGTGCTTTGCTGCAGGAGGGACTGGTGCACTTCACAAAGTAGATGGCGTCATGGGGAAGAAAATTATGTGGATATATTGAAGCAACATCTCAAGACATCAGTCAGGAAGATAAAACTTGGTCGCAAATGGGTCTTCCAAATGGACATTGACCCCAAGCATACTTCCAAAGTTGTGGAAAAATGGCTTACGGACAACAAAGTCAAGGTATTGGAGTGGCCATCACAAACCCTGACCTCAATCCTTTAGAGAATTTGTGGGCAGAACTGAAAAAGCGTGTGCAAGCAAGGAGGCCTACAAACCTGACTCAGTTACACCGGCTCTGTCAGAAGGAATTGGCCAAAGTTTACACAACTTATTATTACCATTTTGAAAAGAAGGTTGACGATATCCGATCCTCGTTTGCTAAGTCAAACGACACCGCTGGTCCTGCTCACACTGCCCTACCCTGTGCTTTGACCTCTTTCTCCCCTCTCTCTCCAGATGAAATCTCGCGTCTTGTGACGGCCGGCCGCCCAACAACCTGCCCACTTGACCCTATCCCCTCCTCTCTTCTCCAGACCATTTCCGGAGACCTTCTCCCCTTCCTCACCTCGCTCATCAACTCATCCTTGACCGCTGGCTACGTCCCTTCCGTCTTCAAGAGAGCGAGAGTTGCACCCCTTCTGAAAAAACCTACACTCGATCCCTCCGATGTCAACAACTACAGACCAGTATCCCTTCTTTCTTTTCTCTCCAAAACTCTTGAACGTGCCGTCCTTGGCCAGCTCTCCTGCTATCTCTCTCAGAATGACCTTCTTGATCCTAATCAGTCAGGTTTCAAGACTGGGCATTCAACTGAGACTGCTCTTCTCTGTGTCACGGAGGCTCTCCGCACTGCTAAAGCTAACTCTCTCTCCTCTGCTCTCATCCTTCTAGACCTATCTGCTGCCTTTGATACTGTGAACCATCAGATCCTCCTCTCCACCCTCTCCGAGTTGGGCATCTCCGGCGCGGCCCACGCTTGGATTGCGTCCTACCTGACAGATCGCTCCTACCAGGTGGCGTGGCGAGAATCTGTCTCCGCACCATGCGCTCTCACCACTGGTGTCCCCCAGGGCTCTGTTCTAGGCCCTCTCCTATTCTCGCTATACACCAAGTCACTTGGCTCTGTCATATCCTCACATGGTCTCTCCTATCATTGCTATGCAGACGACACACAATTAATCTTCTCCTTTCCCCCTTCTGATAACCAGGCGGCGAATCGCATCTCTGCATGTCTGTCAGACATATCAGTGTGGATGACGGATCACCAGCTCAAGCTGAACCTCGGCAAGACGGAGCTGCTCTTCCTCCCGGGGAAGGACTGCCCGTTCCATGATCTCGCCATCACGGTGACAACTCCCTTGTGTCCTCCTCCCAGAGTGCTAAGAACCTTGGCGTGATCCTGGACAACACCCTGTCGTTCTCCACTAACATCAAGGCGGTGACCCGATCCTGTAGGTTCATGCTCTACAACATTCGCAGAGTACGACCCTGCCTCACACAGGAAGCGGCGCAGGTCCTAATCCAGGCACTTGTCATCTCCCGTCTGGATTACTGCAACTCGCTGTTGGCTGGGCTCCCTGCCTGTGCCATTAAACCCCTACAACTCATCCAGAACGCCGCAGCCCGTCTGGTGTTCAACCTTCCCAAGTTCTCTCACGTCACCCCGCTCCTCTGCTCTCTCCACTGGCTTCCAGTTGAAGCTCGCATCCGCTATAAGACCATGGTGATTGCCTACGGAGCTGTGAAGGGAACGGCACCTCCATACCTTCAGGCTCTGATCAGGCCCTACACCCAAACAAGGGCACTGCGTTCATCCACCACTGGCCTGCTGGCCCCCCTACCTCTGAGGAAGCACAGTTCCCGCTCAGCCCAGTCAAAACTGTTCGCTGCTCTGGCACCCCAATGGTGGAACAAGCTCCCTCACGACGCCAGGACAGCGGAGTCAATCACCACCTTCCGGAGACACCTGAAACCCCACCTCTTTAAGGAATACCTAGGATAGGATAAAGTAATCCTTCTAACCCCCCCCCCCCCCCCTTAAAAGATTTAGATGCACTATTGTAAAGTGGTTGTTCCACTGGATATCTTAAGGTGAATGCACCATTTTGTAAGTCGCTCTGGATAAGAGCGTCTGCTAAATGACTTAAATGTAATGTAATGTAAATGTAATTATTGTGGGAAGCTTGTGGAAGGCTACCCGAAACATTTGACCACAAGTTAAACAATTTAAAGGCAATGCTACCAAATACTAATTGAGTGTATGTAAACTTCTGACCCACTGGGAATGTGATAAAAGAGATAAAAGCTGAAATAAATCATTCTCTCTACTATTATTCTGACATTTCACATTCTTAAAATAAAGTGGTGATCCTAACTGACCTAAGACAGGGAATTTTTACTAGGATTAAATGTCAGGAATTGTTTAAAACGGAGTTTAAATGTATTTGGCTAAGGTGTATGTAAACTTCCGACTTCAACTGTACATGTAAGTTGCTTTGGATAGAAGCACCTCCTAAGTGGAATACACGATCATATTCATTGTGTAAAATTGACCTTGAGTATTTGATGTTCAACTAGTTGTACTCCTCATTCCTCGCTCCCTATAAGCACCACAGTTGCCAAAAGATCCTCCTGCAGATCTGCTCGATCTAACAGCGAGTGGAGCTCAAGTCCTTCACTCTCCAGGCCCTCAGATTAGCATCGACATGATTTAAAGATCTGTTTGTCTGGCACTGCTAATCCTGTTGTTTTACCTCCAGGCCTTTTAGATGGAGCAGCGTCAATCTGCGTCCTAAACGGCACCCTGTTCCATAGTGCACTACTTTTGTCCACAGACCATAGGGCACCATTGGGCTCTGGTCAAAAGTAGCACACTATGTAGGAACTCAGCTTTATTGAGGCATGAATGCGTTACCTTACTGAATGCATTACCATACTTAAACACCTATCATATCGACTCCAATGTCCTTGACTTAATAGAACCACAGCAAACGTCAATACCCACCTCACACATTTTGTTTGATACTCTGTCTTTTTCATCATTTCCATGATTCACCAATTAAAATGGTGCATGTTCAAATAATTATTCAGGTAATGGATAATGTGTCGGGCAGGTACTTAAAAGGTCCAACATTTAAGGGCTCCTGGGTGATTAATCAAAGCTTTAATCTGGACAGACAAGTAGGCAAATTGAACTGAATTACAGATTAAACCGGGTATACCGATTCATCCTAATTTCTTACATCAAAACTATTTATTGAAAAAGAATCTGAATTAGTTTTCTTTGTTCGAGTTAACCTCTCTCCATTGTAGAGGCATATCCGTGTACACGTAGCCTGGTCCTATCTGTTGGTACTGTCTTGTCAAACAGAAGCAGAATTAGTTTGGTTTCCTTTTTATGGTTTAACCTCTTGCCATTGTAAGGGCATAGCATAACTGGTCCTAGAACTGTTTGTGCTGTCATGCCAATGACCATACCAAGACAGCACAAACAGACCTAGGACCAGGCTAGGGAAAATGCACAAATGCGTTCGCACAGGGCAACACGGCAGACAGGCCTGTATCGAGCAAGCTGATTTCCTTTGAGTGATAAAGTGGGGTTCTATAAAGCCAGACTCAGGCAGCCATTGTAGGGGGACGATGGTCATAGGAATGCAACTCTTCTTCCTTCCTCTGGTGGAACGGAAAGTGATGAGATGGCGACAATGTCTAGCGTAGGAGCGACCGGTGGGACAGCCAACCGCCGCTTATCCTATCGGGGGAATAAAAACATGTTATCGTTAAGCAGATAGAAATTGAAAAGGCGGATAATAAAATGACAACTATATTCCCATTCAAGGGGTAGCCTGTATGCACCTGGTTTTCAATTATGCATGCAGATATATCACCTTGAAAGGAGCAAATCACCGAGCCTCCCCGCACTTCTGTGCAGATCTATATCCTACATGTCAGTAACTCTCTGGAGGTGTGTGAGTCAGTGTGTGTGTGTCTGTGGGTCTGTGCGTGCATGTGTGTGTTTGCTATCACATCATGTATTTTTTGCTAACACAGCACAGTACACACTGTATCATTGCAATTGAACTATCTATCTATCTGCCACACAGAGCAGTTGAGCGAACAATCATACACACACACACACACATAACAGTCTCTTCCTTATTGCATGTTGACTAATAAGTCTCATAGAGTTGCACAACACTGGTTGTCTACTGGAGTGACAGTCAATGTGGATAAAAATAGGCCAACAGTAACTCTCTAAGGTGGTCATGTTAATCCACCCATTGTGAACAGTAGGCCTTCTGGTTTAGAGAATAGAGCCTCGGTCAGGGATTTTTTTTATAAAAACATTTATTTAACCATTATTTAACAAGGTAAGTCAGTTAAGAACAAATTCTTATTTACGATGACGGCCCTGGCCTGGCCAAACCCTAACCCGGACGACGTTGGGCCAATTGTGCGCTGTCCTATGGGACTCCCAATCACGTCTGGTTGTGATACAGCCTGAAATCGAACCAGGGTCTGTAGTGACGCCTCTAGCACTGAGATCCAGTGACGCCACTCGGGAGCCACTCGGGATCATCAAATAGATTCAGCTTCGGGACAATTTTTTCTTGAGCATAATTACAAATAATTTGTAGACCGCAAGAAGCCCAAACAGATATAATATTTGACTAAAACATATTATATCAAACCTTGCTTACATTTGTATATGATCCCGTGTCTCTCTATAATGCTTGGGAATACTTGGGAACAGATTTCCGAAATTAAAATCACTTGGAGCTGATTTCCTGGTGTTTTTAGTCTTTCATTTCCCCCCCCAAAAATGTATAACAAAATGTTTTTTGTGTGCTCAGAAAACATGTGGGCCAAATAAAACCACCCGCCAGCCAAATTTGGGCCACAGGCCGCCAGTTGGGGAACCCTGGCCTAAGCCTACAGCGGCCACGTAGTATCAAATCAAATCAAATGTATTTATATAGCCCTTCTTACATCAGCTGATATCTCAAAGTGCTGTACAGAAACCCAGCCTAAAACCCCAAACAGCAAGCAATGCAGATGTAGAAGCACGGTGGCTAAGAAAACCTCCCTAGAAAGGCCAAAACCTAGGAAGAAACCTAGAGAGGAACCAGGCTATGAGGGGTGGCCAGTCCTCTTCTGGCTGTGCCGGGTGGAGATTATAACAGAACATGGCCAAGATGTTCAAATGTTCATAAATGACCAGCATGGTCAAATAATAATAATAATCACAGTAGTTGTCGAGGGTGCAACAAGTCAGCACCTCAAGAGTAAATGTCAGTTGGCTTTTCATAGCCGATCATTGAGAGTATCTCTACCGCTCCTGCTGTCTCTAGAGAGTTGAAAACAGCAGGTCTGGGACAGGTAGCACGTCCGGTGAACAGGTCAGGGTTCCAGAACAGTTGAAACTGGAGCAGCAGCACGGCCAGGTGGACTGGGGACAGCAAGGAGTCATCATGTCAGGTAGTCCTGAGGCATGGTCCTAGGGCTCAGGTCCTCCGAGAGAGAGAGAGAGAGAGAGAAAGAATAAAGAGATACAGAGAGAATTAGAGAGAGCATACTTAAATTCACACAGGACACCGGATAAGACAGGAGAAATACTCCAGATATAACAGACTGACCCTAGCCCCCCGACAAATAAACTACTGCAGCATAAATACTGGAGGCTGAGACAGGAGGGGTCAGGAGACACTGTGGCCCCATCCGATGATATCCCCGGACAGGGCCAAACAGGAAGGATATAACCCCACCCACTTTGCCAAAGCACAGCCCCCACACCACTAGAGGGATATCTTCAACCACCAACTTACCATCCTGAAACAAGGCCGAGTATAGCCCACAAAGATCTCCGCCACGGCACAACCCAAGGGGGGGGGTGCCAACCCAGACAGGAAGACCACGTCAGTGACTCAACCCACTCAAGTGACGCACCCCTCCTAGGGACGACATGGAAGAACACCAATAAGCCAGTGACTCAGCCCCTGTAATAGGGTTAGAGGCAGAGAATCCCAGTGGAGGTGAACGGAAAGGCTCTAGTGCCTTTCCCTTCACCTTCACACTCCTGGGCCAGACTACACTCAATCATAGGACCCACTGAAGAGATGAGTCTTCAGTAAAGACTTAAAGGTTAAGACCGAGTCTGCATCTCTCACATGGGTAGGAAGACCATTCCATAAAAATTGAGCTCTATAGGAGAAAGCCCTGCCTCCAGCTGTTTGCTTAGAAATTCTAGGGACAATTAGGAGGCCTGCGTCTTGTGACCGTAGCGTACGTGTAGGTATGTACGGCAGGACCAAATCGGAAAGATAGGTAGGAGCAAGCCCATGTAATGCTTTGTAGGTTAGCAGTAAAACCTTGAAATCAGCCCTTGCCTTACCAGGAAGCCAGTGTAGGTAGGCTAGCACTGGAGTAATATGATCACATTTTTGGGTTCTAGTCAGGATTCTAGCAGCCGTATTTAGCACCAACTGAAGTTTATTTAGTGCTTTATCCGGGTAGCCGGAAAGTAGAGCATTGCAGAAGTCCAACCTAAAAGTAACAAAAGCATGGATTCATTTTTCTGCATCATTTTTGGACAGAAAGTTTCTAATTTTTGCAATGTTACGTAGATGGAAAAAAGCTGTCCTTGAAACAGTCTTGATATGTTCTTCAAAAGAGAGATCAGGGTCCAGAGTAACGCCGAGGTCCTTCACAGTTTTGAGACGACTGTACAACCATCAAGATGAATTGTCAGATTTAACAGAAGATCTCTTTGTTTCTTGGGACCTAGAACAAGCATCTCTGTTTTGTCCGAGTATAAAAGTAGAAAGTTTGCAGCCGTCCACTTCCTTATGTCTGAAACACAGGCTTCTAGCGAGGAGAAATTTTGGGGCTTCACCATGTTTCATTGAAATGTACAGCTGTGTGTCATCCGCATAGCAATGAAATTTAACATTATGTTTCCGAATGACATCCCCAAGAGGTAAGATATATAGTGAAAACAATAGTGGTCCAAAAACGGAACCTTGAGGAACACCGAAATTTACAGTTGATTTGTCAGAGGACAAACCATTCACAGAGACAAACTGACAAACTTTCCGACAGATAAGATCTAAACCAGGCCAGAACTTGTCCGTGTAGATCAATTTGGGTTTCCAATCTCTCCAAAAGAATGTGGTGATCGATGGTATCAAAAGCAGCACTAAGATCTAGGAGCACGAGGACAGATGCAGAGCCTCGGTCTGACACCATTAAAAGGTAATTTACCACCTTCACAGGTACAGTCTCAGTGCTATGATGGGGTCTAAAACCAGACTGAAGTGTTTCGTATACATTGTTTGTCTTCAGGAAGGCAGTGAGTTGCTGCGCAACAGCTTTTTCTACAATTTTTGAGTAGTACACTATATAGGGGATAGAGTGCCATTTGGGACTCACATAGCCTTCCAGGACAGTACAGTGAGGAAAAAAGTATTTGATCCCCTGCTGATTTTGTACGTTTGCCCACTGACAAAGAAATGATCAGTCTATAATTTTAATGGTAGGTTTATTTGAACAGTGAGAGACAGAATAACAACAAAATAATCCAGAAAAACGCATGTCAAAAATATAATAAATTGATTTGCATTTTAATGAGGGAAATAAGTATTATCTCTAGTAGTATGATCTCTGAGCGGCGAGAGGGTAACTCGATAGAGACTCATAAACAATCACACTGTGACAGTCCCTGTTTGCATTGTGCCTGCCAGGGTAATTATCCTTCATGCATGTAATGGTGGCCCTGCCTCGATGAAAGCCCGTCTCACACAAACAGTCCTCTATCTCTCTCTGACGCGTGGTGTGATGTCAAGCTGCTAGGATGTTAGGACAACGGCGCTAATGCAACAGGTTTCTCTGTTGGATGGTGTGTGTGTGTGTGTGTGTGTGTGTGTGTGTGTGTGTGTGTGTGTGTGTGTGTGTGTGTGTGTGTGTGTGTGTGTGTGTGTGTGTGTGTGTGTGTGTGTGTGTGTGTGTGTGTGTGTGTGTGAACGTGTGTGTGTACGCGAATGTGTGCGCGTGTGTGTGTGTACGCATGTGTGTTTTTGTGCACGAAGTGTGTATTTTCCTCACGATGGAGCAGCGTAATTGTCCACTCCTCCTGTTGCCATTAAAAAGCTAAGGTCCTGGCAGTGTGTGTGTGTGTGTGTGTGTGTGTGTGTGTGTGTGTGTGTGTGTTTGTGAGTGTGCATGCAATGTGACAAGTGGTCTTAATCTTAATTAGGGGTCGGGGACTGTGACTTGACATACTACTAAACAGCCCTAAACAGCCCTGAATAATTAAAGTCTCGCTCTCTCTCTCTCTCTCTCTCTCTCTCTCTCTCTCTCACTCTCTCTCTCTCTCTCTCTCTCTCTCTCTCTCTTTCCATCTCTGCCCCTCAATCCTCATCTGGCAGAGAGAGAGAGAGAAAAATCTGAATTGTAATTACATGTTTTTACCCCTGTAATTGTTTTATTATTTCCCCTCTATTATTTTGCGAAGGTTATAAACAACTGGTAATGAATTGGGATTGGTGGAGGAGGGTGGTGCGGGATGACCGCAATTATCGACAAGCCCCATGTGGTGTATTTCTCCTGGCAATGGTGACACTAGTCCTCCCTCCACTCCGTTGCTGTAGCCGTGATGGAGAAGCCACTGCTGTCGGGTGTGTGTATGGGGCTAAGTGGGTCTCAGAGGGGCTCCAAGTCCTTCGCTCAACCCACAGAAGCAGCTGGTTGCCTTGGACTCCAGCCTCTCCTCTCCACCACCATCTCTCTCTCTCTGTCTCTCTCTATCACAGTAGCAGCACCACAGGCTCCACAGTTGGGGCTAAGCGCCTTATCAATCTGCCATCGTTACCCTGCTGGCTGGACCCCTCTGGCCCCTCTCCACCATCGGCTCTGAGGGATAATGGTAGAGAATGAAGGGGGGTCTGCAGGAACTCAAGCATCCATATGTCACCTTGCTCATGCTCTCACTGCCCCATTCTCTCATCTTCCAGCTGCAGACATGGATAGTCCCTGTCTCTCTTTCTCTCTCTTTCACTCTCTCTTTCTCTCTCTCAGCTCTCTCTCACCCTTTCTGTCTCTCTCTCAGCTCTCGCTTTATTTCTTTTTCTACCTCTCTCACTTTCTTTGTCATATCTCTCACCCTTTATTTCTTTCTCTCAATCTCTTTCTCTCTTCCTTCTCCCTGGCATGGATGGCTAGGCCAATGCACTCTAATGTCCCCCGCACAGCCAGGGGTGGATGCCAACCTCCCAGTCCCAGGGAGAGGCTGCCAGGCTGGGGGTGGGTGGGAGCGTCTTGACACTTGACTGGCCATGCCTGGGTATGGAAGGTACATAGGGATGGTGGGCAATACTTAGCGGGCTAGCGCGATGCACCTGACCTTCATTCAGATGTGCACATGCTCATACACACAAACATATGCTCACAAAAACAAAGACTGGAAGGAGCAAACTCGTGAACTTGAATAAAATTCTTGAACTTACCTCAAACTGTACTTTTCAACAAGAGGATATACTTAACTCAACCTCTTTCATTAACAAAACTATTTCATTTACAAATTAAAAATGTATTCAAGTCGGTTATTATTTAGATCGAATTCAGTTTTTATTGAGAAGTAGGAGGGAAACATGACTCATGTTTTTTTATTTCAACAAGAGACTTCAAGAGACCCAAGGACTTCAAGTCTATTGAGAGGTCAACTCCAACTCCTCCATTCGATTAGTAAAATGATGTTTTAGCTCCCCTCAATACATTTTTCCATGGAATGTCCCTTGCCTTGACTGTTGTTAGAGATTGGCTCTTCAGAGTGTCTGTCCCAGGGGAGATTTATATGTCTTCAACAGTATCTTTACAGGTAATAGACGACCACTAAACCAGGGCTTGAGTCCAGTTAATAGTCTCAGAGTCTGAGTCCCAAATGACACCATATTCCCTACATAGTCCACTATGACAAGGGCCCTCTGGTCAAAAGTAGTGCACTATGTAGGAAATATAGTGCCATTTGGGACACAAACTCTTTATATCCCCCCTCCCCTTTAGCAGTGTTACCAGCCTCCCCTTCCCTGGATCTCTCCTAGCTGTGATTGATTCAGAACATTTGTCACCCCTAGTGTAAATCCACATTGGACTTTTTGTTCTCTTAACTGAACTGAATTGAATCCCAAAGACACCAAGCCATAGTTTTTTTTAGACAGCAAACATATAACTGCCACTGCATTTTCTTCCTATTGTGGATTCAGAGCCCAATAAACACTTTGAACGATAAGTCTCATATGTGAGGAGAATTCGGTGTCAAACCGGAAAGGGCTGGTTTAGATCACTGAGAAAGTTTGCAAATTGTTAAGACATCAAAGGGTGCAGTTGTACCTTTACCTCTCATACCTGGCTTCGTTCAATTACCCACGGTTTCTACTTGAAGTATGCATCCTACAACTGACAGATATAGGAAGGTTTTAGGCGGTTTTGACACATTAAAAGCAGCATGATGCCAATGTGAAATGGAGATAAACAACAGAAATGTGAAAGGCATTGTCGGAACATTATACTTTCAAACAGCTAGATTTGTGTGTTGTTTCACCGGAGAAACTGAACAGTAGTAACCTTTTCGGACAGCTGTGTTTGGTCTGGAGCTGTGTCCAAAATGGCACTAGGCCCATAGGGCTCGGGTCAAAAAAGTGCCCTACAGTGCCTTCAGAAAGTATTCATACCCCTTGACTTATTCCACATTTTGTTACAGCCTGAATTCAAAATGTATGAAATAGTTTTCGTTTTTAGAAAAAGGTATATAATTTATTTAAAATGAAATGCAGAAATATCTCGTGTGGGCATGGGTGAGAAAAAAATATATACACTTTTTTTGAAAGGTGCCAATTGGGACACATTTTGGGATTCTAGTAAATACCCTTGAAACTATGTTAATTTACATATTCTAAATATGTAAACAATGTCATTGTAAACAAACACTGTAAAGCTTCAAAACAGGGTTAAAATTATAATTTTGATCCCACTTTGTTGTTGTCTACGTCACCCGCCTTCTAGATGTCACTGAACTGGATCATTACCACCAACCCCTGACTGTCTTGTCTCATTACGCACACCTGGTTCCCATTCCCCCTGATTAGTATGTGTATACATGTGCCCTCTGTTCCCCATTGTCCTTGTCGATTGTTGTTCATGTCCTTTGATCTTGTGTGTACCTGTGCTCTGTGGTATCTGCTTTCGTGCTACGTTTACTGTACATTGTATTACGGTTTACATTCCGTGTTAGTGTGCACTTGTTATTACGGGTCTCGTCCCGTGTATTGTTTACGGGTCTCGTCCCGTGTATTGTTTACGGGTCTCATCCCGTGTATTTATTAGAGGTTTACACCTCGCTCTTTTGTTTGGGTTACATCCCTGTGTCACATATATAAGTGTTTGTCTTGTGCTTCGTCCCTGTAATTTTCATGACATACTCTGTTTTGGTTAGGGAAATAAAAAAAACTATTTTTCGCAATCCTGCGCCTGTCTCCCATCATTATACAATGTGACATATACAGTGTATGTTCTAAATATATTTCCAAAATGGTGATGTGAGTCAACATAGGCGTGGATTTAACTACCCTCTGTCTTCTCCCTTGTCATACACATGCTATACCATTGTAAAGGTGGGCCATACAGTAGGTTCCTGAAAATGACTGATTGGATACTCACTGCATTACGATATCTCCATGTATCTCCGTAGTCTAATGTGGTTGTCTTTATTTGATTACTCCCCTCACACACCCAATGACTGAAGGAGAATGACCCTGTCTGGAAACTCGAGTTGTGAGGGAGTGGTTCGGGGAAGCGACCGTTAGTCTTTCTATAACGATTTACCAGAATAACAGATTACTCAATGGGGCGGAGCATTCTCATGCCTTGCTATCCAAGTGTGTCTCAAATGGCACCCTATTCCCTACATACACACTACCTTTGAGGGCCCCTGGCCAAAGTAGTTCACAGAACCAGGGCTCCCGAGTGGAGCAGCGGTCCGAGGCACTGCATAGCACTGCTAGAGCGTCACTACAAGCCCTGTTTCGATTCTGGGCTGTATCACAACCGGCCGTGATCGGGAGTCCCATAGGGCGGCGCACAATTGGCCAAGCATTGTCCGAGTTAGGACCGGGGTAGGCCGTCATTGTAAATAGGAATTTGTTCTTAACTGCCTAGTTAAATAAAGGTTAAATAAATAAAATAATATGTAGGGAATAGGGTGCCATTATGGATTTAGCCCCAGGCAGAGGACCTTTCCTCTACTGATGTGAACTTTGGGGAGGATAGTCATCATTTACTGCCTCTGTAGCCAATGAAGTAGGTAACGATGGTCCTCTGTAACTCAGTTGGTAGAGCATGATGCTTGCAATGCCACGATAGTGGGGTCGCTACCTGGGACCATCCATACGTAAAATGTATGCATGCATGACTGTAAGTTGCTTCGGATAAAAGTTTCTGATAAATGTCATGTATTATATTAATGAGGTCCTCATGTAGGCGAATCACATCGCTGTGTCTTTCACATTACCCATCATCCCGTTGAAGACTGGCAGACTCCACTCTCTGTTTATCAGTTTAGCCCCTCGCCGCTGCCACCGTTCCCGTCTATCTATTGCTATTTAGGGGGAAAAATTCCCTGTTTTTACGTAACTTCTGGCTATTCTTAATTTACTCGACTGTCAAATTAAATGTTTTTTCCAGAAATATTGATTCCACCACGTAATCTCACACACACATCAAATGGGGAATCCCTGTATGGGGAATCCCCGTAGCTCAGTTGGTAGAGCATGGTTTTTGCAACGCATGGTGTTTGCAACGCCAGGGTTGTGGGTTCGATTCCCACAGGGGTCCAGCACAGGAAAAAAAAAAGTATGAAATGAAATGTATGCATTCACTACTGTAAGTCGCTCTGGATAAGACTGTGTCTGTGTGTGCCTGAGTGCATCAAGTCAAACTTTATTTGTCACATGCGTCGTGTAGACTTTACCGTGAAATGCTTACTTACAAGCCCTTAATCAACAGTGCAGTTCAAGAAGAGTTAAGAAAATATTTACCAAATAGGCTAAAATAAAAAGTAATAATAAAAAGTAACACAATAAGAATAACAATAATGAGGTTATATACAGGGGGCACCGGTACCGAGTCAGTTTGCAGGGGTACAGGTTAGTTGAGGTAATGTCAATGTAAATTGTTTTATTAATTGTTCATCAATCTTATGGCTTGGGGGTAGAAGATGTTTCATGAGCGTTTTGGTCCTAGACTTGGCGCTCCGGTACCGCTTGCCGTGCGGTAGCAGAGAAAACAGTCTATAACTTGGGTGACTGGAGTCTCTGACAATTTTACGGGCTTTCCTCTGACCACGCCTATTATATAGGTCCTGGATGGCAGGAAGCTTGGCCCCAGTGATGTACTGGGCCGTTCGCACTACCCTCTGTAGTGCTTACGGTCAGAATTCCGAGCAGTTGTCATACCAGGCGGTGATGCAACTGGTCAGGATGCTCTCGATGATGTAGCTGTAGAACGTTTTGAGGATCTGGGGACCCATGCCAAATATTTTCAGTCTGCTGAGTGGAAAAAGGTGTTGCGTACCCTCTTCGCGACTGTCTTGGTGTGTTTGGACCATGATAGTTCGTTGGTGATGTGGAGACCAAGTAACTTGAAACTCTCAACCCGCTCCACTTGCCTGCGTTAAAGTCTCCAGCCACTAGGAGCACCACTTCTGGGTGAGCATTTTCTTCTTTGCTTATGGCCTTTATAGAGTTGGTTGAGAGCGGTCTTAGTGCCAGCTTTGTTCTGTGGTGGTAAATAGACGGCTACGAATAATATAGATGAGAACTCTCTTGGTACATAGTGTGGTCTACAGCTTATAAGGTACTCTATCTCAGGCAAGCAATACCTCGAGACTTCTTTTAATATTGGACATCGTGCACCAGCTGTTATTGACAAAAAGACACACACCCACCCCTCGTCTTACCAGAGGTAGCGTCTCTGTTCTGCCGGGGCATGGAAAATCCCGCTAGCTCTATATTGTCCGTATCGTCGTTCAGCCACGTCTCGGTGAAACATAAGATGTTACAGTTTTCGATGTCCTGTTGGTAGGATAATCTTAATCGTAGGTCATCAATTTTATTTTCCAATGATTGCACGTTAGCAAGAAGAACAGATGGCAGTGGGAGTTTACTCGCTCTCCTCCGGATTCTCAGAAGGCTGCCCGATCTGAGGCCCCTTTTCTGCGTCTGTTCTTCACGCAAAAGATGTGGATCTGGGTCAGTTCCAGTGAAAGCAGGATATCCTTCTCGTCGGACGCAGGCGTGCATGTGTGTCCTCTGAATCTGCCTCTAGTCTCCCCTCAATCAAACACAAATACCCCATATAGGACAGTTGTAGGACTAACCAAGGACCATTCTAGTCATTTAACAGATGCTCTTACCCAGAGTGACTCCAGTACACACTACAATGACAAGGCTGACTGAACAGTAGCACACAAATGGGCAAGTGAATTTCTTTAAATAGTTTGAAATAGCTTTCATAGGAACCTGCTGTGTACCCTAGTGTGTGTGTGTGTGTTTGAGTGAATGTGCATGACTGCATATATGTGTTCATGCATGCATCTGTGTGTGTGTGTGTGTGTGTGTGTGTGTGTGTGTGTGTGTGTGTGTGTGTGTGTGTATGCATGTCAGCGGTGGGATGTCAGGCTGACTGAGTGTGTTAGCTAACCTACTACTGTGTGTTTCGTCACATTAATTACGTCCCCACAGTCCCCTCTCACTCCATCCTTCCATCTGCCTCAGGGCCCCCCACTACGGCTGTTCTGGCCTCCCGTTCCCCCCCTCTGTTCAGAAAGCATGCTCCAGTGTGGGGGTCGGAAGTCCTACAACAGGATCAAACATGCAATGCCCCACCTCACCCTCCCAACCCTGGCTTATATGGCCAGTGAGACTGAGCCCAGCACCAGCATGCCATTACCTAGGCTGCGTCACAAATGGCACCCTATTCCCCATATAGTGTGCTACCTTTGTCCAGAGCCCTGTGAGCCCTAGTAAAATGTAGTGCACTAGGAAGGGAATAGGGTGCCATTTAAAACACCTAGCGAAGAGGCATGGCTGCCCTATTACACGACTGTGATTTATGATCCCAGCACCGCGTTCCACCCTGCTACATTAATAAACATCTCACCGTACTCATGATTCAGCCTATAGATTTTTTCATCTGGGGCCTTAGCATATTGTATTATCATATTTCCAATATTAGCCTCAAAAGGTCAATAAGCAGGTGTCTTTTCCAAAATGCTACACCGAATTGTTTTGTTGCAAGGGTGATAAGTTTGACAAACGTTATATAGGATTTGTCAGTCAGTCCAGAAGGAGGTCTCTCCCTGCCTCCTCTCCTCGACTATCACAGGCAATCATGTAGCAAACAACAGGGTTGTGTCCCAAATGGCCCTTATTCTTTACATAGTGCACTACTTTAGACTTGTGCATCCATATGTGCATAAAAAATGGGATAAAATAAAATTGTATTTATCACATGCGCCGAAAACAACAGGTGTCGACCTTACAGTGATATGCTTACTTACAAGCTCTTAACCAACAATGCCGTTTTAAGAAATAAAGGCAAAAAAAGAAAATAAGAAAGAAAGTAACAAATAATTATAGAGCAGCAGTAAAATAACAATAGCGAGGCTATATTGCAGGGCCTCTGGTTAGTCGAGGTAATATGTACATGTAGGTAGAGTTATTAAAGTGACTATGCATAGATAATAACAGAGAGTAGCAGCAGCATAAAAGAGGGGGGCATGCAAATAGTCTGGGTAGCCATTTGATTAGATGTTCAGGAGTCTTATGACTTGGGGGTAGAAGCTGTTTAGAAGCCTCTTGGACCTAGACTTGGAGCTCTGGTACCGCTTGCCGTGCGGTAGCAGAGAGAACAGTCTATGACTAGGGTTTCTGGAGTCTTTGACAATTTTTAGTGCCTTAGGTATAGAGGTCCTGGATAGCAGGAAGCTTGGCCCCAGTGATGTACTGGGCTGTACGCACTACCCTCTGTAGTGCCTTGCTCTTGGAGGCTGAGCAGTTGCCATACTAGGCAGTGATGCAACCCGTCAGGATGTTCTCGATGGTGCAGCTGTAGAACCTTTTGAGGATCTGAGGGCCCATGACAAGTCTTTTCAGTCTCCTGCGGGGGAATAGGTTTTGTCGTGCCCTCTTCACGACTGTCTTGGTGTGCTTGGACCATGTTAGTTTGTTGGTGATGTGGACGCCAAGGACCTCTCAACCAGCTCCACTACAGCCCCGTCGATGAGAATGGGGGCGTGCTCGGTCCTCCTTTTCCTGTAGTGCACAATCTTCTCCTTTGCCTTGATCACGTTGTGAGAGAGGTTGTTGTCCTTGCACCACACAGTCAGGTCTCTGACCTCCTCCCTATAAGCTGTCTCGTCGTTGTCGGTGATCAGGCCTACCACTGTTGTGTCATCGGCAAACTTAATGATGGTGTTGGAGTCATGCCTGGCCGTGCAGTCATGAGTGATCAGGGAGTACAAGAGGGGCCTTAGCACATACCCCTGAGAGGCCCATGTGTTGAGGATTAGCGTGGCAGATAAGTTGTTACCTACCCTTACCACCTGGGGGGGGCCGTCAGGAAGTCCAGGATCCAGTTGCAAAGGGTGGTGTTTAGTTCCAGGGTACTTAGCTTAGTGATGAGCTTTGAGGGCACTATGGTGGTAAACGCTGAGCTGTAGTCAATGAATAGCATTCTCACATAGGTGTTATTTTTGTCTAGGTGGGAAAAGGCAGTGTGGAGGCAATAGAGATTGCATCATCTGTTGATCTGTTTGCGCGGTATGCAAATTGGAGTGGGTCTAGGGTTTCTGGGACAATGGTGTTGATGTGAGCCATGACCAGCCTTTCAAAGCACTTCATGTCTATAGACATGAGTGCTACGGGTTGGTAGTCATTTAGGCAGGTTACCTTTCGTGTTCTTGGGCACAGGGACTGTGGTGGTCTGCATGAAACTTGTTGGTATTACAGACTCAGACAGGGATAGGTTGAAAATGCCAGTGAAGACACTTGCTAGTTGTTCAGCGCATGCTCGGAGTACGCATCCTGGTAATCCGTCTAGCCCTGCGGCCTTGTGAATGTTGAGCTGTTTAAAGGTCTTACTCACATCGGCTGTGGAGAGTATGATCACACAGTCATCCGGAACAGCTGATACTCTCATGCATGTTTCAGTGTTACTTGCCTCGAAGCGAGCATAGAAGGAGTTTAGCTTGTCTGGTAGGCTTGTGTCACTGGGCAGCTCTAGGCTGTCTTTCCCTTTGTAGTCTGTAATAGTTTGCAAGCCCTGCCACATCCGACGAGATTCGATCTTAGTCCTGTATTGATACTTTGATGGTTTGTCGGAGAGCATAGCGGGATTTCTTGTAAGCTTCCGGGTTAGAGTCCCGCTCCTTGAAGCTCTACCCTTTAGCTCAATGCGGATGTTACCTGTAATCCATGGCTTCTGGTTGGAGTATGTACATACAGTCACTGTAGGGGACGACGTCATCGATGCACTTATTGATGAAGCCAGTGACTGATGTGGTGTACTCCTCAATGCCATCGGAAGAATCCTGGAACATATTCCAGTCTGTGCCAACAAAATTTGTGCAGTCCTATGGAGCCTGAAAAGGAGTGCACTGTTTTGGGAATATGGTGCCATTTTTGACACAGGACAGCTTTGTTTACCACAGTGCTAGATACTGTATATCAAAAGTTGCCATGGCAACAAAGTGGAGAGGATGAAAAGGATGGATTCCTAGTGTGAGTGCTATAAGTACAGCGGAGGAGAAAGTCAACTGGCACATGTAGCGGGGGATCTCATCTCACTGTCTGCAGCGAGAAAAGCAAAACAATTTGAGCTCCCACCAGAGAAAGCCTTCACTTCAGGCTTCACTCTTGTGATTTGGGGCGACATTTTGTCTCTTATCACTTTTGCAAATAGGCGAGAACACATCAAGAAAAAAACACATTGAGAGAGGAATAGGAAAGAGAGAGAGAGAAGTGGAAAAGCAATGAGATGTCAAGTATTGTAAGCCCAGGGAAATGAGGCGAAGAGATAGTTTCTGGACGTACGCTTGGTAATAGTACGAGCATTAACGTGAAGGAGGAAGGGGAGAAAGAGAGTGAAGGACAGACAGCGAAGAACATTCAAATAACATGCATCGCCCCAGAGAAAAAACATAACAAAACTCTCTCATCCATGTCTTCGGGATTAAGTAAGACATGCTAGAGATAACATTTGGAAAATAAAACTTGTTGGAAATGAGAGTTGGTAACGATGCCAAAGTTTCTCTTGAAAGCTAACTTGATTCTTGTCAAAGCTCTGCATATACCACAAACGAATGTATACGAGGCCATGATCAAATATGCCATGATAAAGTGCTGTGATCAAATAAGTGCACCAACACACACACACACACACACACACACACACACACACACACACACACACACACACACACACACACACACACACACACACACACACACATTGTCACGCCCTGATCTGTTTCACCTGTCCTTGTGTTTGTCTCCACCCCCTCCAGGTGTCACTTATTTTCCCTGGTGTATTTATCCCTGTGTTTCCTGTCTATCTGTGCCAGTTCGTCTTGTACGTTCAAGTAAACCGGCGTGTTTTTCCCGTGCTCCTGCTTTTTCTATTCTCTTTTTGCTAGTCCTCCCGGTTTTGACCCTTGCCTGTTTCTGGACTCTGTACCCACCTGCCTGACAATTCTGCCTGCCTTGACCATGAGCCTGCCCGCCACACTGTACCTCCTGGACTCTGAACTGGTTTTGACCTTTTGCCTGTCCACGACCATTCGCTTGCCTACCCTTTTTGGATGATAATAAATATCAAAGACTCAAACCATCTGCCTTTTGTGTCTGCGTCTGGGTCTCGCCTTGTGCCCTTATACATGTGCACACTCCATTAAAGGACCAGGTCACCGATAATCTACAGTACCATACCAGTGTCGTTTTCACATGTAGACATCTGCCCGCACCATCTCTCTATCTCTATCTCTCTTTCCCTGCCTACCCCACTCTCTCTCCTCTCTCTCTCTGTCTCTCTCTCTTTCCCTCCCTCCCTATTCACCCCCCCCCCTCCCAAAATCTGAGTAAACAGCCATTGGCATAGCAGTCATTTCAACTGTCTCATCAAAGCCACAGAGACACAGGCCCAGGTTATTTGTGTTATTCCTCAAACACGGTCGGTGGCAAAGACATCTGGAGGATTGGAGTCTGATTGTTGACAGGATGTGTCCCTATTCACAGGACTGCCGGCAGTCGCTGCTTCTTTATTTCCATGCGTGTGAAGTTTGCCTCTAATTAACATTAGTAATTCCAGTTTTGTTTTTGTTTCGACTACAGTGAGCTTTCTGCGAAAGATCACAGAATGGCACTTTCGTTTTGCTCAATCCCTCTCTGACTCTCTCGTTCAATTTCGCTTCACTCTCTCTCCTTCAAACCGCCCCCTCTCTCTTTCTCTCTCTCGCTCTCTCTGAGAGAAAGTCACTCTCTCTCTTTTCTTTCATTCCTTCCTTTTCCTTCCACTCTTTCATGAGCCGACACGCTCGCCTGTCAGTTTCTTTATCCTGTGTATGGCCTTTTTTTTTTTGACCCGGGAGCTGGGGAAGTGATGTTCTCTCCCCTCTTTCTCTCCTTTTCTCTCTCCTTTTCTCTCTCTCTCTCCTTCACATGTGCTCAGCTGTGGATAAAATTTGTTCAACGTGCCGGTACAAAGTGTCCGTATTTGAGAGGTCTCCTCTCTCCCTTCCCTTTCTGAGGACTGATCACAATTCATGGGGTGACGAGAAGGGAGCCATAGAGAATGAGAGACAGAGAGAGAGAGACGTGACGTGAATCATGTTTATCAGGCTTTATACCAAATCCGGTTGTAATGAATGGAATCATAATGAGATGTAGAGAGAGTATGTACAGCAACGTGAACTCCAGGAAGTCTGGGAAGTGGCTTGGTAGCTCCATGTAAAATTATTTGAGGCATGTTCTCTTCCTTCTCAACCACCCAATTAGCTTTCTTACCTTTTTTTTTACTTATTCATGTTTGTTAGCCGTGCGTCATTCCCCATTTTCATCAAATATTGATTGGAACATACCATACTGGTTCATTCTGATATAACAGCTCAGTATAGCATACTGTACTATATAGTAGCTACCTCACATACTGCACTGTACATAGTGCCAGTGAAAATTCAAAAATACAAGCTTAATGCTGAGTTAAACTAAACTTGAATTCCCCTTCAGAATAGTAAGATGTCCCCCTTCTTATAGTAAGATGTCGCTGGAGAAGAAGGCAGACATTTTACGTGCCCCCAGCCGATTGTGTTTTTTTGTTTGTTTATTTGCGTTGTTTTGTAACTTATTTGTTTACTTATTTTGTACATAATGTTGCCACTACCGTCTCTTATGTCCGAAAATAACTTCTGGACATCAGGACTGCGATTACTCATCACTGACTTTTTTCCTTTCACAAATCTGACAAGCCCGACGCAAAGGATATACTGCTTCCTCGGGAACAGGTCCTGATCCCCGTGATCTGCGTAAAGAGGAGGCGGAGAAAGAGAGTCCGAAGAGTGGGCTGCCTTCTGAGAATTCGTAGGTGATCAAATAAACCCCCACTTCTCTCTATTCTGCTAGCAAACCTGCAATCCTTGGAGAATAAAATCGACAAGTTACGTGGAAGATTAAACTACCAACGGGACATTAAAGACTGTAACATCTTATGCTTCACGGACTCGTGGCTGAACGACGACAATATCAACATACAGCTGGCTGGTTATACGATGTACTGGCAAGATAGAACAGAGGCGTCTGGTAAGACAAGGGGCGGCAGACTATATATTTTTGTAAATAACATTTTGTCCACGATATCTAAGGAAGTCTCAAGCTATTGCTCGCCAGAGGTAGAGTATCTCATGATAAGCTGTAGACCACACTACCAACTGAGAGAGTTTTCATCTGTATTCTTCGCAGATGTTTACATACCACCACAGTCAGAGGCTGGCACTAAGACAGCATTGAATGAGCTGTATTCCACCATAAGCAAATAAGAAAACGCTCCTAGTAGCCTGGGACTTTAATGCAGCGAAACTTAAATCCGTTTTACAAATTTCTATCAGCATGTTAAATGTGCAACCAAAGTTAAAAGAACTCTGGACCACCTATACTCCACACACAGAGACGCATACAAAGCTCTCCCTCACCCTCCATTTGGCAAATCTAACCACAATTCTATTTTCCGGATTCCTGCATACAAGCAAAAATTAAAGCAGGAAGCACCAGTGACTCGATCAATAAAAAAGTGGTCAGATGAAGCGGATGCTAAGGTACAGGACTGTTTTGCTAGCACAGACTGGAATATGTTAATGGCTTCCTCTGATGGCATTGAGGAGTACACCACATCAATCATTGGCTTCATCAATAAGTGCATTGATGATGTCGTCCCCACAGTGACCGTACGTACATACCCCAACCAGAAGCCATGGGTTACAACCAGCATCCACACAGAGCTATAGGATACGACTGTAACCCGGAAGCTTATAAGAAATCCCATTATGCCCTCGAACGAACCATCAAACGGGCAAAGTGTCAAATACAGGACTAAGATCGAATCGTACTACACCGGCTCTGACGCTCTTCGGATGTGGCAGGGCTTGCAAACCATTACAGACTACAAAGGGAAGCACAGACGAGAGCTGCCAAGTGACACGAGCCTACCAGACGGGCTAGACTACTTCTATGCTCGCTTCGAGGCAAATAACACTGAAACATGCATGAGAGCACCAGCTGTTCCGGAAGACTGTGTGATCACGATCTCCGCAACCGATGTGAGTAAGACCTTTAAACAGGTCAACATTCACAAGGCCGCAAGGCCAGACGGATTACCAGGATATGTACTTTGAGCATGCACTGACCAACTGGCAAGTGTCTTCACTGACATTTTCAACCTCTCCCTGTCCGAGTCTGTAATACCAACATGTTTTAAGCAGACCAACACAGTCCCTGTGCCCAAGAACACGAAAGGTAACCTGCTTAAAAGACTAGCAACCCATAGCACTCACGTAGCCATGAAGTGCTTTGAAAGGCTGGTCATGGCTCACATCAACACCATCATCCCAGAAACCCTAGACCCACTCCAATTTGCATACCGCCCAAACAGATCCACAGATGATGCAATCTCTATTGCACTCCACACTGCCCTTTCCCACATGGACAAAAGGAACACCTATGCGAGAATGCTATTCATTGACTACAGCTCAGCGTTCAACACCATAGTGCCCTCACAGCTCATCACTAAGCTAAGGATCCTGGGACTAAACACCTCCCTCTGCAACTGGATCCTGGACTTCCTGACGGGCCACCCCCAGGTGGTAAGAGTAGGTAACAACACATCTGCCACGCTGATCCTCAACACAGGGGCCCCTCAGGGGTGCGTGCTCAGCCCCCTCCTGTACTCCCTGTTCACTCATGACTGCACGGTCAGGCATGACTCCAACACCATCATTAATTGGCCGATGACACAACAGTGGTAGGCCTGATCACCGACAATGACGAGACAGGCTATAGGGAGGAGGTCAGAGACCTGGCCGTGTGGTGCCAGGACAACAACCTCCCCCCCCAACGTGATCAAGACAAAGGAGATGATTGTGGGCTACAGGAACATGAGGACCGAGCACGCTCCCATTCTCATCGACGGGGCTGTAGTAGAGCAGGTTGAGAGCTTCAAGTTCCTTTGTGTCCACATCACCAACAAACTAACATGGTCCAAGCACACCAAGACAGTCGTGAAGAGAGTACAACAAAACCTATTCCCCCTCAGGAGACTGAAAATATTTGGCATGGGTCAGATCCTCAAAAGGTTCTACAGCTGCACCATCGAGAGCATCCTGACTTGCATCACTGCCTGGTATGTCAACTGCTCGGCCTCCGACCGCGAGGCACTACAGAGGGTAGTGCGAACAGCCCAGTACATCACTGGGGCCAAGCTTCCTGCTATCCAGGACCTCTATAGCAGTCGGTGTCAGAGATGGGCCCTAAAAATTGTCAAAGAATCCAGCCACCCTAGTCATAGACCCTAGTCATGTCACCCTAGCCACCCTAGTCATAGACCCTAGTCACCCTCGTCATGTTCTTTCTGCTACCGCACAGCAAGCAGTACTGGAGCGCCAAGTCTTGGTCCAAGAGGCTTCTAAACAGCTTCTACACCCAAGCCATAAGACTCCTGAACATCTAGTCAAATGACTACCCAGAGTATTTGCATTAACTTCCTGACTGATGTCTTGAGATGTTGCTTCAATATAGCCACATCATTATCCACAACAGGAGGTTGCCACCCCCGTGCTTCACGGTTGGGATGGTGTTCTTTGACTTGTAAGCCTCCCCCTGTTTCCTACAAACATATCGATGGTCATTATGACCAAACAATTCAATTTTTGTTTCATCAGACCAGAGGACATTTCTCCAAAAAGTACGAGCGTTGTCCCCATGTGCAGTTGCAAACCGTAGTCTGACTTTTTTATGGCGGTTTAGGAGCAGTGGCTTCTTCCATGCTGAGCGGCCTTTCAGGTTATGTCGATATAGGACTCGTTTTACTGTGGATATAAATACTTTTGTACCTGTTTCCTCCAGCATCTTCACAAGGTCCTTTGCTGTTGTTCTGGGATTGATTTGTACTTTTCGCACCAATGTACATTCATCTCTAGGAGACAGAACATGTCTCCTTCCTGAGCAGTATGTCGGTTGCGTGGTCCCATGGTGTTTATACTTGCATACTATTGTTTGTACAGATGAACATGGTACCTTCAGGCATTTTGAAATTGCTCCCAAGGATGAACCAGACTTGTGGAGGTCTGCAATTTATTTTCTGAGGTCTTGGCTGATTTCTTTTGATTTTCCCATGATGTCAATCAAAGAGACACTGAGTTTGAAGGTAGGCCTTGAAATACATCCACAGGTACACCTCCAATTGACTCAAATGATGACAATTAGCCTATCAGAAGCTTCTAAAGCCATGACATAATTTTCGGGAATTTTCCAAGCTGTTTAAAGGCACAGTCAACTTGGTGTATGTAAACTTCTAACCCACTGGAATTGTGATACAGTGAATTATAAGTGAAATAATCTGTCTGTAAACAATTGTTGGAAAAATTACTTGTGTCATGCACAAAGTAGATGTCCTAACCGACTTGCCAAAACTATAGTTTGTTAACAAGAAATTTGTGGAGTGGTTGAAAAACGAGTTTTATTCTGACCTAAGTGTAAAATTCCGACTTCAACTGTAAGGAGCACTTTCATGACAATGTTAAATTAATGATACAAACAGCCTCCCGAGTGGCGCAGCGGTCTAAGGTACTGTATCTCAGTGCTTGTGGCTTCACTACAGACCCAGGTCCAATCCCGACCGAGAGACCCATGAGGCGGCACACATTTGGCCCAGCGTCGTCCGGGTTAGTTGAGGGTTTGGCCGGCCGGAATGTCCTTGTCCTATCGCGCTCTAGTGACTCCTGTGGTGGGCCGGGCGCATACACATCGACAGGGTCGCCAGATGTGCTGTGTTTCCTCTGACACATTGGTGCGGCTGGCTTCCGGGTTAATCGAGCAGTGTATCAAAAAGCAGTGAGGCTTGCTTCTTGACACAATTGGATAAACAGACATTGGCGTGCTCGTTTCCAATCCTCTCTAACTCTCAAATATGGTCTTAGTACTGTATCACAATAAGATCGACACGGTTCATGCGGTCAGAGCATTAAGCATACTTGAAGTATCATGATAAATGTAAGACTTCCTTGCCCATATTCATGAAGCATATTACAGTAGGAGTGCTCGCCAGACTATTTGCATTGCCCCCCCCCCCTCCCCCCCTCTTCTACACTTCTGCTACTCTCTGTTATTGTCTATGCGTAGTCACTTTAATAAGTCTACCTACATATTATATGACCTCAAATACATATTACCTCAATTACCTCGACACCGGTGCCCCCGCACATTGACTCTGTACCTGTACCCACTGTGTAGAGCCCCTCTATTGTTATTTTACTGCTGCTCTTGAATTGTTTGTTTTTCTTTACTTTTTTTGAGGTATTTTCTTAAAACTGCATTGTTGGTTAAGGGCTTGTAAGTTAACATTTCACTGTAAGGTCTACTACACCTATTGTATTCGGCGCATGTGACAAATAACATTTGATTTGGTCCAGTATCAGTTTTGCCTTTTAGATCACAATGAATGAAAGATAACATGGATTATCACAACCTGATCCTAGATCAGTACTCCTACCCTGAGACCATTTGTGAATACGGGCCCAGACCTCATTGTGTGAGTGTTCTGTCAACCTGACACGTCACCATTTCCAGCTCTTCGATTCAGTGATATCTCGCCGACACACAGAATTATTGCTGGATATAGCCAGATGCCAATGGCATGATTCAACTGAGAAGGAACCAAAAGGAGGACAAAAAAAAGGTCTTGATCCAATGGCAGGGAACATAGAGACACATTGACTCACAA